>NW_022681471.1:23475848-24009811 GCF_009764315.1 Trachypithecus francoisi | reverse complement strand
ATCAGTTTCCTGGCTTTGTGTAGCTTCTAGAGGTCACCACATTCCTTGGCTCATGACTGACCCACTTTCTGTATCTTCAAAGGCATAGGTTTAGCCTTTCTCATATCAATCACTCTGACACAAATTTCCCTGCCTCCCTTGTTTATTTATAAGGATCCTTGTGATTATATTGGGCCCACCTGGATAATCCAGGATACTCGCTCCTTCTCAAAGTCAGCTGATTAGCAACCTTAATTCCACCTACAACCTTAATTCTTCAGTTAACAAAAAAAACCAAACAAACTCTAAAAGATTTTAAAGAGACTATTCTAAGCCAACATGAGTGATTGGGGCCCAGGAAGACACACAAATCCAAGAAGCCTTGAGTAAGTGGTCATGAGGCAGTTAGGTCACAACTCTGTTTCATATATTTCAGGGAAGTAGAAGTTACAGGCAAAGTTGTAAATCAGCACATGGAGTTTATACATTGGTTTGGCCAAAAAAAGCTGGATATTTTGAAGTGGGGGTTTACAGGTCATAGGTGGCCTCTGAGATTCGTTAACTTGCAGTTGGTTAAAGGAGTAAAGCTTTGTGTAAAACTTGGGGGTCAACAGAAAGGAATGTTTTAAGATAAGGATGCTATGTCGCAAGATCGATGACCAGCAACTGCAATTTAACCTTTGACTTGCGTAGCCTTAGGTCTTGTTTATAATTGGGTATCTTAGTCATAAAGAGTCTGTTTTGTCAGTATTATGATCTCTATTTTAACATTAATGCTGGTCAGTTGCTGTGCCTAAGCTCCAAAAGGGGGGGTATAAAAGAGACATGTTCAATCTCACTTCTTGTCATGCCAGGAATTCACTCTTTAGGTTTTTGCGAGAGGTCCCTTGGCCAAGAGGCAGTCCCTTCAGTCGGTGGAGGGACTTTGGGTTCTTTTAGCTTACACCTCCTTGCCATGTAATATATTCACGGATGTTGGGAGTTACAAAATGGATATCTTTGGGGGTCCGTTATTCTGCCTGCCACAATATTCATGCCGGGGACATCTGAAAGAGCCTCTCCCTTCACACTACTGACCTGTTTCCAGAGTGACATTGGCTCCCTGGCTCAGGGCCATTTTCTGGCATCTGGGCCCTTCTACAATAGAGCCTTCTGGTAACAGAGCCTTCCGTACTTAGCCAGTGTTATCTTCTCAGAATTTCTTCTTTTACTGGTTTTCTTGTCTAGAAAGTGGTTCTTGCAGCCAGGTGTGATGGCTCACACCTGTAATCCCAGCACTTTGGGAGGCCAAGGCGGGTCGATCACGTGAGGTCACGAGTTTGAGACCAGCCTGGCCAACATGGCAAAACTCCATCTCTACTAAAAATACAAAAACGTAGCTGGGCATGGTGGTGGGCACCTGTAATCCCAGCTACTTGGGAGGCTGAGGCAGGAGAATTGTTTGAACCCAGGAGGCGGAGGTTGCAATGAGCTGAGATAGCGCCATTGCACTCCAGCCTGGGCGACAGAGTAAGACTCTGTCAGGAAAGAAAAAAAAGAAAGAAAGAAAGAAAGAAAAGAAGAGAGAGAGAGAGAGGAGAGAGGGAGGGAGGGAGGGAGGGAGGGAGGGAAGGGAGGGAAGGAAAGGAAGGAAAGGAAGGAAAGAAGGAGAGAGAGAGGGAGAGAGAGACAGAGAGAGAGAGAGAAAGAGAAAGAAAGAAAGAAAAAGAAAGAGAAAGAAAGAGAGAAAGAAAGAAAGAAAGAAAGAAAGAAAGAAAAAGAAAGAAAGAAAGAAAGAAAGAAAGAAAAGAAAGAAAGAAAAAGAAAGAAAGAAAGAAAGAAAGAAGAAAAGAAGAAAGAAAAGAAAGAAAGAAAGAAAAAGAAAAGAAAGAGAAAGTGGCCCTTGCTTTTTGGGCTCAGATTATAGAACCAGCCAACCCACCTGAGGTCAGCTTCTCATTATTGAATGGCACATTGAACTTCTAAATAGCTTTTATACACTTCAGGGCCTTTGCAATTACTATTCCCTCTGCCTGGAATGCTCTTCCCCCAGATTTTCGTTTCTTCTTTTTAATTTTAATTTTTAGAGACAGGGTCTGATATGGTTAGGTTTGTGTCTCCACCAAAATCTTATCTTGAATTGTAATCCTCATAAGCCCCACATGCTAAAGGAGAGACCAAGTGGAGGTAATTGGATCATGGGAGTGGTTTCCCCCATGCTGTTCTTGTGATAGTGAGTGAGTCTCACGAGATCTGATGGTTTTATAAGAGGCTCTTCCCCCTTCAGTTGGCACCACTCCTTCCTGCTGCCTTGTGAAGAAGGTGCCTTGCTTCCTCTTTGCCTTCCACCATGATTTTAAGTTTCCTGAGGCCTCCTCAGCCATGCAGAACTGTGAGTCAAACCTCTTTTCTTTATAAATTACCTCGTCTTGGATATAGCAGTGTGAAAACTGACTAATACAGGGTCTCACTGTGTCCCCAGGCTGGAACACAGTGGCCAGATCATGGGTCATTGCAGCCACAATCTTCTAGGCTCAAGCGATCCTCCTGCCTCAGCCTCCTGAATAGCTGGGATTATAGGCATGTGCCACCACACCAGGCTAATTTTTTATTTTTTGTAGAGACCAGGTCTCACTATGTTGCCCAGGCTGGTCTCAAACTCCAGAGCTCAAGTAATCCTCCCACCTCAGCCTCCTGAGAAGCTGGGATTACAGGTGTGAACCACCACAGGCTCCCCCAGGTTTTCTTACAGCTTCTCACTTCCCTAAGTCTTTTTTCCACTGCTTCACAGAACACCATATCATAAATGGCATGTCTCTACCCTACTTGATCTCTGACTCCTTATTCTGCTTTATTTTTCTTAGTATTTACTATGACCTCGCATCTAGGACTAAGCCTGCCACCTGCTAGGTGCACAATAAATATTTGTTTGTGTCAACAAAAAGAGTCAAACTGTAAAATATTTGAAGAGATTTATTCTGAGCCAAATATGAGTGACCATGGCCTGTGACAAAGCCCCCAGGAGATCCTGAGAACATGTGCTCAAGGTGGTCAGGGTGCAGCTTGATTGTATATATTATTATTATTATTATTTTTTTTTTTTTGAGGCGGAGTCTCGCTCTGTCGCCCGGACTGGAGTGCAGTGGCCAGATCTCAGCTCACTGCAAGCTCCGCCTTCCGGGTTTACGCCATTCTCCTGCCTCAGCCTCCCGAGTAGCTGGGACTACAGGCGCCCGCCACCTCGCCCGGCTAGTTTTTGTATTTTTAGTAGAGACGGGGTTTCACCGTGTTAGCCAGGATGGTCTCGATCTCCTGACCTCGTGATCCGCCCGTCTCGGCCTCCCAAAGTGCTGGGATTACAGGCTTGAGCCACCGCGCCCGGCCTATTATTATTTTTTTGAGACAGAGTCTCGCTCTGTTGCCCAGGCTGGAGTGCAGTGGTGCGATCTTGGCTCGCTGCAAGCTCCTCCTCCCAGTTTCACGCCATTCTCCTGCCTCAGCCTCCTGAGTAGCTGGGATTACAGGTGCCCGCCACCATGCCCGGCTAATTTTTTTGTATTTTTTAGTAGAGACAGGATTTCACCATGTTAGCCAGGATGGTCTCCATCTCCTGACCTGGTGATCCGCCTGCCTTGGCCTCCCAAAGTGCTGGGATTACAGGCATGAGCCACCATGCCTGGCCGATTGTATACATTTTAGGGAGGCCCAAGACTTCAATCAAATACATTTAAAATGTACATTAATTTGATCCAGAAAGGTGGGACAACTCAAAGCAGGCAGGGGGGCTTTCAGGTTATAGGTAAATTTAAAACTTTCTGTTTGACAATTGGTTGAGTTTATCTAAAGACCTGGGATCAACAGAAAGGAAATGCCTGAGATGTGATAAGAGGTTGTGGAGACCAAAGTTTTATCATGCAGATGAAGCCTCCAGGTAGCAGGCTACAAAGAGAATAGATTGTAAATGCTTTTTTTTTTCTTTAATTGAGACAGTCTCACTCTGTCACCCAGGCTGGAGTGCAGTGATGCAATCTCCGCTCACTGCAACCTCTGCGTCCCAGGCTCAGACGATTCTCCTGTCTCAGCTTCCGGAGTAGCTGGGACTACAGGTACCGGCCACTACACCCGGCTTATTTTTTGTATTTTTAGTAGAGACCAGGTTTCACTGTGTTAGCCAGGATGGTCTCCATCTCCTGACCTCGTGATCCGCCCATCTCGGCCTCCCAAAGTGCTGGGATGACAGGCATGAGCCACCATGCCTGGCCTCAACCTTGTATTATAAAAGAGAAAAATATTTATTTTCAAAGTAGTTTCCACAGTTGTTCAGGAGAATCCCCACTTTTGCATTCAGTGTTGATGGGCTCTTACAAATAGTTTATATACCTACAATTTGTTTTCGTATTTGTGGTCACAAACATATCACTGTGAAAAACAACATCTCTCAAATTTTGAAGAGCTCTTTGAAAGTTTTACTCTTCATATTCTGGGTGATATTTAGACTTAGTAACTGATGAAATAAAAATTAGCCATTTATAAGGACCAGAACTATCCAGGTATTTAAGAGAAACCAGGAATATTTCAATTGATATAATTAGAGCTGGGCGGAATCTTAAAATACCATCTCAAATTTAGGAAAAAAACTGAGGACCATCTAGAGGAGACACGTTGGCCACAGTCACCCAGAGCATTTGCAGAAACTGGCCTCCAAATTTCTACTTTACTGTAGAAGGGAATCAGTTTAAAGCTTATGAACAAACTCTTATCAGAGTTTCTAAAGTTAGATGATTTTTGAAACTTCAGGCATTGCTTCTGTTGAACAGATTTTCATTTTTAGATAATAGCTACCTTACAACATAACATTTATTTATTTATTATTTTATTTATTTATTTATTTTAAGATAGGGTCTTGCTCTGTCACCCAGGCTGGAGTGCAGTGGCACAATCTCAGCTCACTGCAACTTCTACCTCCTAGGCTCAAGTGATTTTTCCACCTCAGCCTCCTGAATAGCTGGGACCACAAGTGCGCACCACCACACCCAGTGATTTTTGTTGTTTTTTGTTGTTGTTGTTGGGTTTTTTTTTTTTTTTTTTTTGAGATGGGGTCTTCCTCTGTTGCCCAGGCTGGAGTGCAGTGGCTCGATCTCTGCTCACTGCAACTTCCGCCTCCCAGGTTCAAGCAATTCTCCTGCCTCAGCCTCCTGAGTAGCTGGGATTACAGGCGTGCACCACCATGCCCGGCTAAATTTTTTTTGTTTTTAGTAGAGACGGAGTTTCAGCATGTTGGTCAGGCTGGTCTAGAACTCCTGACCTCACGATCCGCCAGCCTCGGCCTCCCAAAGTGCTAGGATTACAGGCATGAGCCATCGTGCCTGGCCTAATTTTTGTATTTTTTATAGAGATGGGGTTTCACCATGTTGCCCAGGCTGCTCTCGAACTCCTGACCTCAAGCGATCCTCCTGCCTTGGCTTCCCAAAGTGCTAGGATTACAGGCGTGAACCACCTTGCCCAGTCAGTAACTTTTTAAAAGGAACCTATACAAATAATTTTAGAGAAACACGAATACCTGGGCTCAACAACTGTCAGGGTGACAGCAAAGCCGTTCTGGTCTTGTCCAGGATTTAAATGCCTGTTCTCAAACAAATACATCCATTCCAAATGACATTCTAGGGTTTTTAGATACAACTTCTCATAGAGATATGATGACCAATAAGAAATCACTTCTCGGCTGGGCGCGGTGGCTCACTGCTGTAATCCCAGCACTTTGGGAAGCCTAAGTGGGCAGATCACCTGAGGACAGGAGTTTGAGAACAGCCTGGCCAACATGGCAAAACCCCATCTCTACTAAAAATACAAAAATTAGCTGGGCATGGTGGCGTGTGCCTGTAATCCCAGCTACTCAGGAGGCTGAGACAGAAGAATCGCTTGAACCCGGGAGGCAGAGGTTGCAGTGAGCTGAGATCACGCCACTGCACTCCAGCCTGGGTGACAGAGTGAGACTCTGTCTCAAAAAAAAAAGCATTAAAAAAAAAAATATATATATATATATGTGTGTGTGTGCATATATATGTATATATATATATATATATTAGCAGGCCGGTGCAGTGGCTCATGCCTGTAATCCCAGCACTTTGGGGGGCCAAGGCAGACAGATCACTTGAGGTCAGGAGTTCAAGACCAGCCTGGCCAACATGGCAAAACACCGTCTCTACTAAAAAATGCAAAAAATCAGCCAGGTGTGGTGGCAGGCACCTGTAGTCCCAGCTACTTTGGAGGCTGAGGCAGGAGAATCACTTGAACCTGGGAGGCAGAGGTTGCAGGGAGCCTAAAGTGCTCCATTGCACTCCAGCCTGGGTGACAGAATGAGACTCTGTCTCAAAAAAAAAAAAAAAAAACAAAATCTTGAAAGGACTGGGCAGAGTGGCTCACGCCTGTAATTCTAGCATTTTGGGAGGCCAAGGCAGGCGGACCACTTGAGGCCAGCAGTTCGAGACCAGCCTGGCCAACATGGGAAAAGCCTGTCTCTACTAAAAATACAAAAGTTAACCAGGTGTGGTGGTGCACGCCAGTAATTCCAGCTACTTGGGAGGCTGAGGTATGAGGATTGCTTGAAAACCCAGGAGGCAGAGGTTACAGTGAGCCAAGATGGCACCATTGCACTCCAGCCTGGGCAACAGAGCAAGACTCTGTCTCCGAAATATATATATAGGCCGGGCGCGGTGGCTCAAGCCTGTAATCCCAGCACTTTGGGAGGCCGAGACGGGCGGATCACGAGGTCAGGAGATCGAGACCATCCTGGCTAACACGGTGAAACCCCGTCTCTACTAAAAATACAAAAAAAAAACTAGCTGGGCGAGGTGGCGGGTGCCTGTAGTCCCAGCTACTCGGGAGGCTGAGGCAGGAGAATGGCGTAAACCCGGGAGGCAGAGCTTGCAGTGAGCTGAGATCTGGCCACTGCACTCCAGTCCGGGCGACAGAGCGAGACTCCGCCTCAAAAAAAAAAAAAAATATAATATATATATATATGTGTGTGTGTGTTGTGTGTGTGTGTGTGTGTATATAAAATTCTTGAAAGTTCCAGTAATTTCCCATAAGTATACTATCCATGCCCTTGCATATATGCTGTCCAACTGATTTACTCCTGTCTCATGCTCATTCTGTGGCATATACTTACTAAATGGAATGGCAGATGGATTTGCTTTTTCTATTTCTTTCATATTCCTGTATTGGGGGAGCATACCCACACAGTTAAATCTACGTAAATTAAATGCACTAAATGGGACACCACTGATTTATTAGTACAGACGGCCCTCTGTATCTGTGGGTTATGCATCCGTGGATTCAACCAACTTCAAATCAAAGATATTTGAAAAAAATGCCTGTGCTGAACATGTACAGATTTTTTGTTGTTGTTGTTGTTGTTGTCATTATTCCCTAAACAATGCAGTGTAACAAGTATTTACATAGCATTTACATTTTATTGGGTATTATAAGTAATCTAGAGATGGTTATATAAAGAAGGATGTGCATCAGTTATATGGAAATACTATGCCATTTTATATCAGAGACTTGAGCATCTGAGAATTTTGGTATCCATGAGGGTTCTAGAGCCAATCCTCTGTAGATACAGAGGGATGACTGTATCTAATGTGAGCCCTACTCTTTGCTACTTTCTTGAGACAAAAGACTCAAAGTTTTTAAAATGCTGACCCTGAGATTCATTTATATTGAAACCACAGAATTTTAGAGTTGGAAAGGATCTTGAAGGAGTTGATCAATGCATGGGGTGGCAGAATATCAGAGTTCCAGATGTGACTGTGGTACTTACAAGCTAGACGAGCCAGTTAACCCCTCGGCCTTTCATATGCTCACAGGTAAAATGATGGGAAGGCCTATGCTGCCTGCCTTCCAAGGCTGTGGAGGAAATTCCACAAGATAGTAATTATTACAATAAAGATGTTGAAAAACAAACTTTCAACAAGTTGAGTTGAAAAGATCTAAATGGCTTTTATTAATGATTCATGAATTGGGCACCATCCCATCCATAAAATAGAAGGAATTCCAATGAGCAGAGCAGAGAGGGTCGGTTTTATAGGCAGAAAAATGGTGAAGAAGCAAAAATGGAGAATGAAAAGTAGATTGTTCATTTGTTTTTACTTTTTATTTTATTTATTTATTTATTTTTAATGATAGAGTCTCACTCTGTCACCCAGGCTGGAATGCAGTGGTGTGATCACAGCTCACTGCAGCCTCATCCTCCTGGGATCAAGCGATCCTCCCACCTCAGTCTCGTAAGTAGCTGGTACCACCGGCATGTGTTACTGCACTCAGCTAATTTTTTAGTTTTTTGTAGAGACAGGGTCTCCTTATGTTGCCCAGGCTGGTCTGGAACTCCTGGGCTCAATCTTCCCACCTTGGCCTCCCAAAGTGCTGGGATTACAGGTGTGAGCCACCACACCCAGCAAATTGTTCATTTCAAAGTTACTTTCCTTACAGGGTTAGAATAGAGGTGATTTCATTATCATACAGGCTCAGGTAAACTGGGCCCCTTCTGATTGGCCACTGTGAATGTCTTATTTTTTGGAAACTTGGCTCATTTTAAAGTTCAGTTTGATTACATGGCACCTAGAACTAGTGACTCCATTCTGGTTTGGTTTGCTCTGTTGGGCCTAGTCCAGGAGCTCAGTCGAAAACAATGGCCTCCCACAATTTTTATTTAAGAAGATAATAACAATTGTTAATGCTTACTGGAGGCTATTTCATTTAACTCTCACAGTAGTCTTGAACGACGTAGTTTCCATAATTAACCCCAGTTTGTACTTGGAGAACCTGAGACACCAAGATGTATGTCAATGCACTTTGAAAACTCAAGCCCGAATTAGCTATTAGCTGGGTGTGGTGGCAGGCACCTGTCATCCCAGCTACTTGGGAGGCTGAGGCAGGAGAATCGCTTGAACTCGGGAGGCAGAGGTCGCATTGACCCGAGATCATGCCACTACACTCCAGACTGGGTGACAGAGCAAGATTCCATCTCAAACAAAACAAAACAAAACAAAACAAAACGAAAAAAGGAAAGAAAAAAGAAAAACAAAACTCAAGCCTGGTAGCCAGGCGCAGTGGCTCACGCCTATAATTCCAACACTTTGGGAGGCTGAGGTTGGTGGATCACCTAAGGTCAGGAGTTCGAGACCAGTCTGATCCATCTCTACTAAAAATATAAAAATTAGCTGGGCCTGGTGGCATGTGCCTGTAGTCTCAGCTACTCAGGAGGCTGAGACAGGAAAATTGCTTGAACCTGGAAGGCAGAGGTTGCAGTGAGCCAAGATTCCACCACTGCACTCCAGCCTGGGTGAAAGAGTGAAACTCTGTCTTAAAAAAAAAAAAAAGAGAGCGAGAGAGAGAGAACTCAAGCCCTATGCAAGTGTGGAGATTGATTGGGATGAGGCTGTTGAGGGATAGAAATACAAATGTGACTTTGGGGAAGTCACATCCCCAACTGGGGTTAATTTTCTCATCTGTGAAATGAAGAAGTTGAACTCTTTGAAAGTACATTCAAAACTCCAAGAGTCTAAATAGAAAAGTTGAATGTGGTTCATTGTCCATACACTATAAATAAGTAATTTCACGAACAATTTCTAATAAATTTACTTGTCAAGCTCTCTACAGCAACTCTATTAAGTTCACATGTTGAAGCCTGCATGGCATTTCACCCACTGCCAAGTTGCCCCTTTCTTTTATGTTTATTTGAAGCGTGAATGCTTCAAAGTGTTCTGAATATTTTCTCCTTACAGTGCAATAAAAGGACAAAGGAACATTCCCAGCAAAGCCTGCTTATAATTTATAATGCCAGATTATAATTTAATAATACATCTGTGGCTCCTTTGGCCTGCTTGACTGAAATTTTTAATGTACATTTTTTCTGTAAGGCAAACAGAATACATTCATTTTCCCATGTTTCAACTGTAAATATATTTTAATACTTTAAAAAATTTTAGAAAGAAGGAAGGAAGGAGGAAAAGAAGGAAGAAAGGAAGGGAGAAAAGAGAAAAAGGAAAGAAAGAAGGAAGGGAGGGAGGGAGAGAGGGAGGGAGGAAGGAAAAGAGAGTCACATCTCTGCTCTAATCCATTCCCAGTATTTTTCACTCCTAGATGCTTCCTTCTGTCCTTGTTCACCTGCTTTCAAATTTTTCCATAGTTTGTTCATTCCACAGGTATTTATTAAGTCATACCACTTACCAGGCAACAATCATTGTTCTAAGAACTGGAGATACAGCAATGAGGAAGACAGAGGCTCAACCTTGGTTGTAAGCTCCATGTACACGTACTTTCATTTCCCTTCACCTTTTTTTTTTTTTTTTTTTTTTTGGCTTAACATTATATCTTAAGCATTTTCCATGTGTTTGCCCTGAAAGAATGTGGACAAAAAGAATAAAATAGGCTTTGTTGTTAGAGGGAATTAGCAAGTTAATAAAACATTTGTTGATTCCACTGAAAGCATTAAAGTAGTAACAAAATAATTTTTACAAAAGTAAAGAAGAATACAACATTTGTGCAGTCCTGCTGGGAGAGAGATTTGAAGATGATAATAATCACTGTTTTTTGGCCGGGTGTGGTGGCTCAGGCTCGTAATCCCAGCACTTTGGGAGACCAAGGCAGGAGGATTACCTGAGTCCAGGATTTCGAGACCAACCTGGCCAAAATAGTGAAACCCTGTCTCTACAAAACATACAAAAATTAGCCAGGCGTGGTGATGGGCACCTGTAGTCCCAGCTACTTGGGAGGCTGAGGCAAGAGAATCACTTGAACCCGAGAGGCGGAGGTTGCAGTGGGCCGAGATCGCACCACTGCACTCCAGACTCTGTCTCAAAAAAAAAAAAAAAAAAAAAAAGCACGTTTTTTTGAGTACCTCTTCTGTGATAGGTACCATCTAGATGATATACGAATATGATCTCATTTACGTTAATCTTCACTACAGCTCTATGAGGTTGGAAATAGTATTATCTTATCCCTATTTTGCATGTAAGGAAGCTGAGTCTCCGAGCTTATTAGCTGCAAAGCCAGAATTAGAGTCCCAGTCTGAGTTGCTTCAAATGTTCCCTTTACTCTGGGGATGGAGTGAGGAGCTTTGATTTCATTCCATTTCTTTGTTTTCGGAGAGTAGGGAGTGGGCAATCATTTTGAACCAATTTGCCCAATTTCATAACTACATCCAGGTTTGAAAGGAGCTGAAAATGATACGCAATTTGGAGGAGGAAGTGAAAGAAAATAGAAATTATTCCCTTTTTTCTGTTTCCCCACCTTAAGACCTGCCACTGCATCCTTTTTGTTTGGAGAAACAAATGAGAAAATTGTCCGATCTTTTAGCAACAGCTTAAAACACAAATTTACCAAGATACAGTAACTAGACTGAATAGTCAAGAAATGCCAAAGATGTCTAGTTTTATTGCCTACATGCGCCAGTGGTTTAAGGGAGTTTAGGGTCACCTAAGTCCTTCAGATATCTCCAAGGTAACAACAGCAACAAAAACAAAATTCTAACAAAAGAATCCCTGGACAGTCATGCAGCTATTTACAGTTTTCAATGCCCTGTACAGTAGATTCTCAAATAGGAACAATGTGTGAACACTTTCCATCAGAAAATAATTATTTCAGGTCTTCAGTGTTGATCTTCTGTTATAATATTACTTACATATATGATAACATAAAACATGACATAAACTCCTTATACTCATAGCATTTAAACAACTATAAAACCAGAATGATTTCGCATATTAAATGCAAACAAAACTAAAAAATCAATACAACTCAAATCACTCACACTAGTTTAATATAATGGATGGTGTTGTTTTGCTAAAATGAAATCACTTGCCCCCGTGTGAATATTAGTATGTGCATTATTAAAACAATACCTCTGAATTAACTTTGATGTTATCTGGCTTCGTTTGAAGGAAATACATCACTTATACCTTAGGTCTACTTCTGTTCTTCTCTCTTGGATCCAAAATAATTAAAGTAGTAATCTTTGGTACTATTATGATTGTAAACAGAAATGCAAATTTTAGTGCTGAAATTCCATGACAGTATTTGGTTATAAAGTGATCATTCACTTAATACCATTCTGTGGGGCAACTTGAGACCACAGTGTCAGAAACACTAGTGATTAAGAGCATAAGCTTTGAAACTGACAGATCTGAGTTTGCCACTTCCTAGTTGTGTGAGCTTATTTAACCTCTCTGTTATTTAACCTCTCTGTTCCTCAGCTTTCTTCCCCTGTAAAATGGGGATAATAATAGTACTTTAATTTTGCCAGCAGAAACAGACACCATGACCCACTTTTTAGACATGATGTTTAGCCTGAAACTGCTGAGAAACTAGAAGTCACTCAGTGTTCCTTCAGAGCTCCTCTGTAACTCCAGAACTACATGAAGGTGGACAGGTTTTAAAAAGGTATTTCTCTGGACTCTCACCATCCCCTTCCAATATCTGCATTTGCTATCCCAGGTTCATGTTTTAGGGTGGAACTGGAAAATGTGATTGAGCTTTAAAAAGGAAACAGCAAAATGGCAATGCCAGTAAATAGACAATTGAGAATCAGTTGAACTCATGCCACAAGACAGCTGTTTCTATATGAAGCCCACCAATGAAAGCCTGTTTTTTTTGCTTCCTGACCTGGCACAAATCCCTTGATTCCTGAGGCCCCCAAGGTTGAAAATAGCCCAGCCACCTGCCAAGGGCTGGTATATTTTTAGGACCAACAGGATTGGAAACAGGGCTCTGTATGCCTGGAACTTGAGCCAGGCTGCGGGGTAGGTATCTTACCTTCATTGGGTTGCTGGTTTCTGTACTGCTGGATCAAATCCAGCAGCCAGTCACAGAAATGGAGAGAAAGCTGTGAGAGAAGCAGATTGGAACAGTGAAAGGAGGTGGGGTTTGTCTGGAGAGGGGGTGAATACAGGGAGAATGGAGTGAGTAGAAGGTCATAACTAGTGGATGTTGGGTTAAAAGATATAGGAAAGGGGCTGGGTGCGGTGGCTCACGCTTGTAATCCAGCACTTTGGGAGGCAGACGCGGATGGATCACTTGAGGTCAGGAGTTAGAGACCAGCCTGACCAACATAGTGAAACCCCGTCTCTACTAAAAATACAAAACAAGGCCGGGCGCGGTGGCTCACGCCTGTAACCCCAGCACTTTGGGAGGCCGAGGTGGGTGGATCATGAGGTCAAGAGATCGAGACCATCCTGGCCAACATAGTGAAACCCCGTCTCTACTAAAAATACAAAAAAAAAAAAAAAATTAGCAGCATGGTGGCACCTTCCTGTAGTCCCAGCTACTTGGGAGGCTGAGGCAGGAGAATCCCTTGAACCCGGGAGGCGGAGGTTGCAGTGAGCCGAGATCGCGCACTGCACTCCAGCCTGGCGACAGAGCCAGACTCTGTCTCAAATAAATAAATAAATAAATAAAATACAAAAAATATCTGGAAATCGCTTGAACCCGGGCGGTGGAGGTTGCAGTACCCGAGTTTGTGCCACTGCACTCCAGCCTGAGCAACAGAGCGAGACTCTGTCTCAAAAAAATACAAAAGAATATAAGAAAGTTCCATAAATGATAGGATCCCACAACAAGCAGAAATCACAGCGCTAGACCCTTTCCTTGTTTAGAAAAAGTGTAGTTAAAATTTATCTCAATATCTTTCATCAGTCTCTTAAACAAACAGCTCAGAAATTGTCCCAATACCAGGTATTTGTCAAATGATAACAGATGAGACTGGGCACCGGTGGGTGCATGGTGGCTCACACCTGGCTGAGGAGGGCAGATCACTTGAGCCAAGGAGTTTGAGGCCGGCCTAGGCAATGTGCCCAAACCCTTTCTCTACAGAAAATACAAAAATTAGCTGGGTATGGGTAGTCCCAGCTCCTCGGGAGGCTGTGGTGGGAGAATCACTTGAGCCCAAGAGATCGAGGCTGTAGTGAGCCGTGATGGCACCACTGCACTCCAGCCTGGCGACAGAGCGAGATCCTGTCTCAAAAAAACAAAAACAAAAACAAGTTATAGCAGATGAATCTGAAGCTTTTATTCTCTCCTTCCTTTTATCTGCATCCCACTCAAGAGAAAAATAAATTATTTTCCTTATGTCTCACTGTGGGTCTCATTCCCTCCTCTGAGTAATTTATCAGTCATTCTTCCAAATCAACACAACATTCCTTCTAAGCAACGCACACACAGAGAGGAAATGAATAGATGGGAAAGCAGAACACAAAGCCTAACTAACCTCATTTGAGAGCCAATTAATCTGCTTGAGAAAATATTTTTTTGAATTTCATTTGAGACCTGAAGGATAAATCGTGCAAAACTGTGGTGCTGGTGTGGTGGAGGACTGGTGGGATGAGGGGGAGAGCACTCTGTGACAGAGAGCACGGTATGCAAAGTTTCCGAGTCGGGAGAGCAGGAGTTCTGAAAAGTCCTGTTTGGATGGAGTTGAGAGATCAAAGGGAAATGTTGCAAGGGATGTTGGGAGACGGCAGCAGGGGCCAGATCAAGGAGGGCCTCTGTGGTGTTATGATGTACATATATATTGGTTTTCGCCCATGGTTCTTGGCTCGTAACTCCCATAGCCCTTGTTACACTCTTTTGTTATAATATTGGGTGTGCTGGGCTCAGAAGCTGGCCTCAGGAACAGAATCTGATCTTCTCCCACCCTCCTTTCACCTGCCGCAAGGCAGAACTCGAATCTTTCCCCCACTTTTCTGATTTTGGGTCTTTTTTTTTTTTTTTTTTTTTTTTTTGAGACGGAGTCTCGCTCTGTCACCCAGGCTGGAGTGCTGTGGCCGGATCTTCAGCTCACTGCAAGCTCCGCCTCCTGGGTTCATGCCATTCTCCTGCCTCAGCCTCCCAGGTAGCTGGGACTACAGGCGCCGCCACCTTGCCTGGCTAGTTTTTTTTGTAGTTTTTAGTAGAGACGGGGTTTCACCATGTTAGCCAGGATGGTGTCGATCTCCTGACCTCGTGATCCGCCCATCTCGGCCTCCCAAAGTGCTGGGATTACAGGCTTGAGCCACCGCGGCCGGCCCTGATTTTGGGTCTTAAGACCCTCTCCTGACAGAGTCTTGCCACATACCTTAGGGGAAGTAATGCTGACGTAATGACACGTCCATCAAAACCCAAGAAGACTGGATATGGAGAGCTTCCTGATAGCTGAACACATACAGGTTCCTAGAGGGTGGTGCACCCAGGGAGATCATAGAAGCTCCATGCCCCTTGCCCCGTACCTTGCCCTATGCATCTCTTCACCTGTATCTTTTGCAATACGCTTCATAATAAATCAGTAAACATGTTTCCTGAGTTCTCTGAGCTGCTTCAGCAAATTAATGGAACCCAAAGAGGCGATTGTGGGAATCCCAACTTAAGCCAGTCAGTCAGAAGTTCTGGAGGCTTGGACTTGCACCCATTGTGTATGGAGGGGCAGCCTTGGAGACCGAGCCCTCCCTTTGTGGGATCTGACAGTGTCTCTAGGTGGAGAGTGTCGGAATTGAATCGGAGCATTTGGTGTGTGGGGAAAATCCCCCCAGCATATTTGGTCATAGAATTCTTCTTCTGTTTTGATGATTGCTGTGGTGGTGTGAGAGCAGAGGAAAAAAACAGTTTGGAAGTTTTCCAAAACAGCCTCACATTTGCCTAGTCTTTTAGCAAATATTTGCTGAGTGCTTACTATGTGCCAGGAGCTGTCCTAGGTGTTTGGGAGTGTATTAGTTTGTCAGGGCTGCCCAGTAACAAGGTACCACAGACTAGGTGGCTTAAATAACAGAAATTTATTTTTTCACAGTCCTAGAGTCTGAAGCCTGAGATCAAGGTGTCAGTACGGTTGGTTTCTTCTGAGGCCTCTCTCTTTGGCCTGTAGATGGCCACCTTCATCCTGTGTCTTCACATGATCTTCCCTGTATATGTGTCTGTGTCCTTCTCTCTCTCTCTCTCTCTCTTTTTTTTTTTTTTTTTTTTTTGTGAGATGGAGTCTCACTCTGTCGCCCAGGCTAGAGTGCAGTGGCACAATCTCGGCTCACTGCAACCTCCGCCCCCCGGGTTAAAGCAATTCCGGAGTAGCTGGGACTACAAGTGCGTGCCACCATGCCCGGCTAATTTTTGTATTTTTAGTAGAGATGGGGTTTCAGCATATTGGTCAGGCTGGTCTCAAACTCCTGACCTCAGATGATCCACCTGCCTTGGCCTCCCAGAGTGCTGGGATTATAGGCGTGAGCCACCATGCCCAGCCCTCCTCTCTTCTTATAAGGACACCAGTCAGATTGAATTATGACCTACCCTAATGACTTCATTTTATCTTAATTACCTCCTAAAGACCCTATGTCAAATATAGTCACATTCTGAGATACTGGGCATTAGGACTTAAACATACGAATTTTGGCAGGGGTGGGGGGGCAGGCTTGAGGGGGCAATTTGGTGCAAACTAGTGATATAGCTGTGTACAAAACAAAGATCCATGGACTCACGGAGCTTACATTCTAGAGGAGGGAGACAGATAACAAACAATAGTCCGAATAAAGTATATAGACTCTTAGAAGGTGATTATGGAGGCTGAGTGTGGTGGCTCACACCTGTAATCCCAGCACTTTGGGAGGCAGAAGAGGGCGGATCACTTGAGGCCAAGAGTTCGACGAGATCAGCCTGGACAACATGGCGAAACCCCATCTCTAAAAAGAAAAAAAAGGAGGAGGAGAAGAAGAAGAAGGTGATTATGGAAAAAAAAAAAGATAACGTAGGGAAGGATGAGGGGTTGGGAATATGAGCCATGTGACAGAGGGCGGAGGTGCAGAGGGAAGGAAAGAGGAAGAGCTACAGATTTTGTTCTTTATCCTAGAGGCAATGAAAAGCTCTTAAAGGGTTTTAAATAGAGGTGTGACATATTTGCTTTTGAAAAAGATCACTCAGACTGCTTATAAGAAAATAAAGGGTGGGAGAGGAAGGTAGGAGGATATAGCAGTAATGCAGGTGATGATACCGTCTGAATTAAAGTGGTAGTAGGGGGAATGAATGATATGGATAGATTTAAGATTTGTGAAGGAAACTGAATTAATAGGACTTGGTAATTGGTTGAATATAGAGGGGGAGGAAAATTGACAAAACAAGGATGACTCCTAGGGTGCTGTCTTGCATAACAGGATGGATGATAGCGTCATTCACTGGCATAAGGAACACTAAGAGAAGACCTGGTTTGGGAGAGAAGATCACGAGTTTGCTTTTGGATGTTGTGAGTGAAATGCTTGTGTGACACCCAAGTGGAGATATCCAATGGTTAGTTCGATGTGAGGGTCTAGAGGTCAGAGTGGGACAGGAATAATATAGGGTGGTCGCAGGAGAATAGAAAATTTCAGGCAGCAGTTTTACATGACTAGCAAAAGGAAACTGTTGAAACAGCTGCATATGCTAAGGGCCCATAAGACCCTGAATAACAGGATGTGGGCCAAGCTGGCTAAGACTGACTGGACCCCACATGGCCCTGGATTTGACCTAGGTTTCACCTAGGATCTCACTATATGCTCATTAACATAATCTCACATCCACTCACATCCCGCAGTTCTGGGAACACCCATATTTGGTGTAAAAATGGATGGTGCCACAGTTCTGAGAAATCTTCACCTTTTTCCGGAAGTCTTCATGAACATTTGGTTAAAGAAACCCTTAAAAATAGAGGCCCCAAGCCCTATTGGGTGCAACTCTCTTGAGTACACCTGCACTCCCCTTTCTTGAGAGTGTGCTTTCACTATTTTCTGACTTGTCCTTGAATTATTTCTCATGACAGTGTCAAGAGCCTGGACAACAGCCAGGGTCAAGGTCCCACCAGTGTTTGGGGATCTCACCCAGCCCACTGGTATCAAGAGGCAGTGAGTGCATGGACTAGAGGTACAGATCTGGAAACTTGCAACTTATAGAGGGAGGGAGAAGCAAGGGGAGAGAATGAGATCAAGATCAACACTGCCTAGCAAGACTACTTTGTTTCTTCAGTCTGTTTGCTCTCCCACTTTCTACAATGAGAATTTACCTTTTCTACCTTCTTCAAAACTTCTACCACCCCTACTCAATCAACACAAAAACACACCACGACCACCACCACTACCATCATCATCAGCTGAGCCCCAGATCCCAAACTCTTCTCCTGAATCTTACCCACTATTCCCTCCCTTTTCTGTATCTTTGGTCACTCCCTTTTCATTAGGTTGGTGCAAAAGTAATTGGGATTTTTGCCGTTACTTTTTTTTTTTTTTTTTTTTTATGAGATGGAGTCTCACTCTGTTGCCTGGACTGGAATACAATGGTGCGATCTCGGCTCACTGCAAACTCCACCTCCCAGGTTCAAGCGATTCTCCTGCCTCAGCCTCCCAAGTAGTTGGGATTACAGGGGCCCGTCACTATGCGCAGCTAATTTTTTTTTTTTTTTTTTGAGACGGTGTCTCACTGTCACCCAGGCTGGAGTGCAGTGGCGAGATCTTGGCTCACTGCAAGGTCCGTCTCCTGGGTTCACGCCATTCTCCTGCCTCAGCCTCCCAAGTAATTGGGACTACAGGCGTCCGCCACCACGCCCAGCTATTTTTTTTTGTATTTTTATTTTTATTATTTTTATTTATTTATTTATTTATTTTTGAGACGGAGTCTCGCTCTGTCGCCCAGGCTGGAGTGCAGTGGCCGGATCTCAGCTCACCGCAAGCTCCGCCTCCCGGGTTTACGCCATTCTCCTGCCTCAGCCTCCCGAGTAGCTGGGACTACAGGCGCCCGCCACCTCGCCCGGCTAGTTTTTTGTATTTTTTAGTAGAGACGGGGTTTCACCATGTTAGCCAGGATGGTCTCGATCTCCTGACCTCGTGATCCGTCCGTCTCGGCCTCCCAAAGTGCTGGGATTACAGGCTTGAGCCACCGCGCCCGGCCTTTTTTTGTATTTTTAGTAGAGAACGGGTTTCACTGTGTTAGCCAGGATGGTCTCGATCTCCTGACCTCATGATCTGCCTGCCTCGGCCTCCCAAAGTGCTAGGATTAGAGGCATGAGCCACCACGCCCAGCCGCCCAGCTAATTTTTTGTATTTTTAGTAGAGACGGGGTTTCACCATGTTGGCCAAGCTGGTCTCGAACTCCTGACCTCGTGATTCGCCCACCTCGGCCTCCCAAAATGCTGGGATTACAGGCGTGAGCCACCGCGCCCAGCCTGACATTACTTTTTTTTTTTTTTTTTGAGAGGGAGTCTCGCTCTGTCGCCCAGGGTGGAGTGCAGTGGTGCTATCTCCGCTCACTGCAAGCTCCGCCTCCCGGGTTCACACTATTCACCTGCCTCAGCCTCCCAAGTAGCTGGGACTACAGGCGCCCGCCACCATGCCCAGTGAATTTTTTGTATTTTTAGTAGAGATGGGGTTTCACCATGTTAGCCAGGATGGTCTCGATCTCCTGACCTTGTGATTCGCCCACCTCGGCCTCCCAAAATGCTGGGATTACAGGCGTGAGCCACCGCGCCCAGCCTGACATTACTTTTTTTTTTTTTTTTTTGAGAGGGAGTCTCGCTCTGTCGCCCAGGGTGGAGTGCAGTGGTGCTATCTCCGCTCACTGCAAGCTCCGCCTCCCGGGTTCACACTATTCACCTGCCTCAGCCTCCCAAGTAGCTGGGACTACAGGCGCCCGCCACCATGCCCAGTGAATTTTTTGTATTTTTAGTAGAGATGGGGTTTCACCATGTTAGCCAGGATGGTCTCGATCTCCTGACCTTGTGATCTGCCCACCTCGGCCTCCCAAAGTGCTAGGATTACAGGCGTGAGCCACCGCGCCCGGCTCTGCCATTACTTTTAATTGGAAAAAACCGTAATTACTTTTGCACCAACCTAATACTTTCCCCATCCCATCATCCAAGCTCAAGTCTCTCACATCTTTAGGATATTTTCCTTGATCCCACTCTTCCTTCCAGCTATCATTCTATCCTTTTTCTCTTCATTGTTAAACTTCTTCAAAGAGTTGTGTATTCTTTTTTTCACTTCTCACCCTTTTCTCAATTTACCTTAATCTGTATTCCCCCACACCATTCTACTGAAATCTTTTGAGAAGGTCAGTAGGACCTTCATGTTCTTTTTTTTTTTTTTTTTTTTGAGACGGAGTCTCGCTCTGTCGCCCGGGCTGGAGTGCAGTGGCCGGATCTCAGCTCACTGCAAGCTCCGCCTCCCGGGTTCACGCCATTCTCCTGCCTCAGCCTTCCGAGTAGCTGGGACTACAGGCGCCCACCACCTCGCCTGGCTAGTTTTTTTTTGTATTTTTAGTAGAGACGGGGTTTCACCGTGTTAGCCAGGATGGTCTCGATCTCCTGACCTCGTGATCCACCCGTCTTGGCCTCCCAAAGTGCTGAGATTACAGGCTTGAGCCACCGCGCCCGGCCAGGACCTTCATGTTCTTGAATCTAATGGGATTTTTTTTGTTTTTCATCTTCTTTGATAGCTCAGGAGCATTTGTCACAGTTGAAAGCAGTGAAGAACAAAGGTTGTTTATTTTATTTTATTTTATGTTTATTTTTTATTTATTTATTTATTTATTTATTTATTTTTTGAGACGGAGTCTCGCTCTGTCACCCAAGCTGGAGTGCAGTGGCCGGATCTCAGCTCACTGCAAGCTCCGCCTCCCGGGTTCACGCCATTCTCCTGCCTCAGCCTCCCCAGTAGCTGGGACTACAGGCGGGCAGGCGCCCGCCACCTCGCCCGGCTAGTTTTTTTGTACTTTTTAGTAGAGACGGGGTTTCACCGTGTTAGCCAGGATGGTCTCGATCTCCTGACCTTGTGATCCGCCCGCCTCGGCCTCCCAAAGTGCTGGGATTACAGGCTTGAGCCACCGCGCCCGGCCAAAGTTTGTTTTTTTTAAAGTGACAAGCTCATTTCATTCACCTATGAAAAATAATCTGCCAGATACTCAAGTCTGAATAACCAGTTTGTCAGTTATTCTTTCAAGTAAAAATGGAGTTCCATGACAAAATCAGCTAGTTCAGTTTGCAACTCAACTAACCAGTTGTTTTTATTTTTGAGATAACCATCATACTTTTGTATACAGAGTGCTTTATGCATACTTCCTATTTTGTCACACAGATTATAACACCTGTACTCAAAAGTTGATATTTAATAAAATTAGTAATTTTCACTGCTTAATCAGGTAAAATTTGATTTGTTTCTTTCTTCAAGCATGTGGTGGGGAAAAGTACAATGACCATTAGTAGGCTGATGCTACTGCCTTGATCTGTGTGCCAGTGCACCTGCAGTTTTACTTACCATTGCTTTTGCACCATCGGTGAAATTGTCCACAAAGAAAAAACAAAGGCAAATAATGACTATTATTTTGCAAGTTGTTTTGACTTTGTGAAAGCTTGGAAAGGGACCAATATGGACCACAATTTGAAAATCATCATTTTAGATTAATCAGGACTGACCCCAAAACTGATAAATAGAATCACATTCCCTAAAAGATAGATCGTAGAAAAAATAAGTGGGTTTCTGTTAGCATCGAAAAGGAACAGAATCAGTGTTCATAGCCAGCCAAGTATCTCTTCATCAAAACAGGTATAGTGGAGTAATTGAAAGGAAAATGGTGTAAGGGGAGGTTTGATCAGAAAGTAGAATTTCAAATTAGTGCAGGGGTGTCCAATCTTTTGGCTTCCCTGGGCCACATTGGAAGAATAATTGTCTTCAGTCACACATAAAATACACTAACACTAAGACAGCAGGCCGGGCGCGGTGGCTCAAGCCTGTAATCCCAGCACTTTGGGAGGCCGAGACGGGCGGATCACGAGGTCAGGAGATCGAGACCATCCTGGCTAACACGGTGAAACCCCGTCTCTACTAAAATATACAAAAAATTAGCCGGGCGAGATGGCGGGCGCCTGTAGTCCCAGCTACTCGGGAGGCTGAGGCGAGAGAATGGCGTAAACCCGGGAGGCGGAGCTTGCAGTGAGCTGAGATCCGGCCACGGCACTCCAGCCTGGGCGACAGAGCCAGACTCCGTCTCAAAAAAAAAAAAAAAAAAAAAAAAAAAGACAGCAGATGAGCTATAAAAAATCACAAAAAATAATGTTTTAAGAAAGTTTACAAATTTGTGTTGAGCTACATTCAAAACCACCCTGGGCTGCATGCAGCCCATGGACCATGGGTTGGACAAGCTTGAATTAAAGTAAGTTTCTGCTGTTTATAAGGTCAAGGGTGCAACTGCTGAAGTAGGTGGCTGTGTGGAGGAGAAGGTCATTAGAAATTAGGAGGTCAGGCTGGGCGTGTTGGCTCACGCCTGGAATCCCAGCACTTTGGGAGGCCAAGGCAGGTGGATCACAAGACCAGGAGATCGAGACCATCCTGACTAACACAGTGAAACCCCGTTTCTACTAAAAATACAAAAAATTAGCCCGGCATGGTGGTGGGCACCTGTCGTCCCAGCTACTCACAGGAGAATGGCATGAACCTGGGAGGTAGAGCTTGCAGTGAGCCAAGATCGCATCACTGCTCTCCAGCCTGGACGACAGAGCGAGACTCCGTCTCAAAAAAAAAAGAAAAGAAAAAGAAAAGAAATTAGGAGGTCAAGGGAGAGAATGGCCAGGTTAATGGGTGGGTTGACCATGTGGACACTGAAGTCCCCCAGAATGATGGCAGCAGGGCTTACAGTACACAGCAAGACTAAAAGCCACTTGCTAAACTCTCCAGTGAATACAGAGGAGTGGCCAGGAGTTCAGTAGATAACAAGGACCAAGATGGGGAAGCATTATCATAGCCAAACAGCATGTAACTCAAAGGAAGGAGTAACGGTTTGAAAGTGGCATTCCCCATTGTGGAAGACACCAACCCCACCTCCCAGACTATGGAAGGTAGGGTGCTGAGAGATTAAGTAGCTACCATTGAACGGAGTTACAAAGGAAATGGTGTTCTCAGAGGAAAATCAGATTTCCACTAATGTAAGGAGGTGGAAAAATGCTCATGAAAGGTGTTGAGGATATAAAGGTGTGTGATAGTTATATAGCAGCCATTCCAGAAAAGGCATGATAGAAGTTTTTGGTTGCTGGCGGAAGAGTGGAACTTCAAGTAATAGGAGAAGCAGAGAATTAGGGCAAGAAGCGTAATTGGGAGATGGTGGGAGTAATATGTAACTAGAGGAGCTTAAGCTATCCTAGATTTTGTCCTGACAGCCTCTGGGAGGAGCAAACTCAGGCCTCCAGAATACAGCTAAGGTTTGAAACAGCAACAACAACAACATTCATTTCGAAGCTGCAAGTGAAACTGACCCAGTAGTCCCATAGATTGTTTTTATTTTTATTTTTATTTATTTTTTTTTTTTTTTTTCTGAGACGGAGTCTCGCTCTGTCGCCCGGGCTGGAGTGCAGTGGCCGGATCTCAGCTCACTGCAAGCTCCGCCTCCCGGATTCACGCCATTCTCCTGCCTCAGCCTCCCGAGTAGCTGGGACTACAGGCGCCCGCCACCTCGCCCGGCTAGCTTTTTATATTTTTTTAGAGACGGGGTTTCACCGTGTTCGCCAGGATGGTCTCGATCTCCTGACCTCGTGATCCTCCCGTCTCGGCCTCCCAAAGTGCTGGGATTACAGGCTTGAGCCACCGCGCCCGGCTTATTTTTTATTTTATTATTTTATAAACAGAAATTGAGCTTTCTGATCTCAAAGCATAAAACTTATTATTTGTTTTATCCCAGTTACTTCCTCAGGAAATGACCTTCAGGCCTCTCAGGAAAAGTATCAAGAACTGAAACTCATCAGATAAGCACATCCAGATAATGAGATGTGGGACTCCTCATTCCTCGTGATGGCTTCCTTGCTCCTCCTTAGTTCCTACTTTCTTATACATTGTTACCTTTTTTCCCTGTGATATAAACCCCTAGTTTTAGTGGGTCAGGGAGATGGGTTTAAGACTGAGCTCCCATGTTCTTTACTGCAGCACCCAAAATTAAAGCCTTCTTCCTTGGCAATAATTGTTACGTCAATGATTGACTTTCTGTGCTATGGAAAACAGGAGCTAGATCAAACCCCTGGTGTTTCAGTAACACAAGCATTTTCTATGTCTTTTTTTTTTTTTTTTTCTGAGACGGAAAAAAAGCATTTTCTATATCTTTTTTTTTTCTGTCGCCCAAGCTGGAGTGCAGTGGCGCGATGCTGGAGTGCAGTGGTGCGATCTGGGCTCACTGCAAGCTCCGCCTCCCAGGTTCACGCCATTCTCCTGCCTCAGCCTCCTGAGTAGCTGGGACTACAGGTGCCTGCCACCACGCCTGGCTAATTTTTTTATTTGTTAGTAGAGACGGGGTTTCACCACGTCAGCCAGGATGGTCTCTATCTCCTGACCTCATGATCTGCCTGCCTCGGCCTCCCAAAGTGCTGGGATTACAGGCGTGAGCCACCACGCCCAGTCAACATTTTCTATATCTTAAGAAGTATGAAATTGTACACTTCTTTGAGGCAGATGTGCCTTTGTTCTAAAAAAAAAAAAAAAAATGCCCGAAGTGTTCTGCACAAGGGGACAGGCAGTCATGGCCTATCACTGCTGAGCATATGCAGTTAAGCAAGTTTAAGCATGCCAGCTTAAAAGTACCGCTGGTAGACCCAGTACAGTGGCTTACACCTGTAATACAAGCAGGAGGCAGGGAGGCCAAGGTGGGCGGATTGCTTGAAGCCAGGAGTTTGAGGCCAGCCTGGGCAACAAAGGGAGACCCCCATCTCTACAAAAAATAAAAAATTAAGTCGGGTGCAGTGGCTCATGCCTGTAATCCCAGCACTTTGGGAGGCTGAGGCAGGTGGATCACAAGGTCAGGAGTTCGATACCAGCCTGACCAACATGATGAAACCCCACCTCTACTAAAAATACAAAAATTAGCTGGGCATGGTGGCACATGCCTGTAATCCCCTCTACTCAGGAGACTGAGGCAGGAGAATCACTTGCCTGTGAGGTAGAGGTTGCAGTGAGCCGAGATCGCGCCACTACACTCCAGCCTGGGCGACAGAATGAGACTCTGTCTCAAAATAAAAAGGAAAAAGAAATAAAAAGATAAAAAATTAGCCAGATGTCATGGTATGTGCTTTAGTCCCAGCTACTCAGAAGACTGAGGTGGGTTGAAAGGCTAAGGCAGGTTGGAAGGTTGAGGTAGGAGGATCCCTTGAGTCTAGGAGTTCAAGGCAGCAGTGAGCTATGATCATGCCACTCCACTCCAGCCTGGGAGACAGAATAAGATCCTGTCTCTAAAAAAAAATTATAATAATAAAGTACCACTGATGAAAGTGTATTCTCGTGACACAATCTTGTGTAACTTAGTTTTTTACTGGTTTTTTATTTGGGGGTTTTACTTCAAAGACTAGGAACTTGTTTGGGTGTGTGTAACCAGCTTAAACTAGAATTGGTTTTTAAAATGTAGTTTAGGTATTTCAAATGCTGAATTTCATGTATTTAGGAAAGTTACTGATTCTAAATATGTATCTAGATGCTGGTGTTACTCCAAATGCCAACGTTAAAAATGTGTTTTGAAGAGTTATGCAGAGAACATCAACATTTATATAATCACCCCTCTTTTACAAATAAGGACACTGAAGCTACAAGAGGCAAACTGGCCCAAGGTCACATACAGCTAGTAAGTGTCAAAATGAAGTTTTAACCCAGGTCTGAATGCCTCTTATCCATGCTCTTAACCACTGCACTGCAGTAGAGTATACCTACCTCTTGCAGTGGACATTTGGGAAAATACAACTGGATTATAGAGCTGGTCACTTTTGAAGTACAAAATCACATGGTCTGAAGTGGAGTGTAATTACAGACAAGCTACATCTTAAGTATATGTTATTGCAGAATCTCCCCTTGCTGTGGCTTGCTCACCCCAATCATTGAAATCATCTGTGCCTCTGTGAGGACATATTCCCAGAAGTGCTGTGACGCACATGCTTACCTTAAAAACTGTGGTTTGGGCCGGGCGCGGTGGCTCAAGCCTGTAATCCCAGCACTTTGGGAGGCTGAGACGGGCGGATCACGAGGTTGGGAGATCGAGACCATCCTGGCTAATACGGTGAAACCCCGTCTCTACTAAAAAATACAAAAAACTAGCCGGGCGCTGTGGCGGGCGCCTGTAGTCCCAGCTACTCGGGAGGCTGAGGCAGGAGAATGGCGTAAACCTGGGAGGCGGAGCTTGCAGTGAGCTGAGATCCGGCCACTGCACTCCAGCCGGGCGACAGAGCGAGACTCCGTCTCAAAAAAAAAAAAAAAAAAAAAAAAAAAAAACTGTGGTTTGGCCAGGCGCAGTGGCTCATGCCTGTAATCTCAGCACTTTGGGAGGCTGAGGTGGGCGGATCACCTGAGGTCAGGAGTTCAAGACTAATCCTGGCCAACATGGTGAAGCCCCGTCTCTACTAAAATACAAAAATTAGCTGGGCATGGTGGCAGGTGCCTGTAATTCCAGCTACTTGGGAGGCTGAGGCAGGAGAATTGCTCGAACCCAGGAGGCGGAGGTTGCAGTGAGCAGAAATGGCACCATTGCACTCCAGCCTGGTCAAAAAAAGCAAAAGTCCGTCTCAAAAACAAAACAAAACAAAAAACAAACTTGTGGGTTTTTTTCTAGGTATATTATTAGTTCAGTCTGCCTTCCAAGTTTGGCCATGAAGAAAGTAGGTAAGTAGGTGAGTGTAATAAGTTATACATCTTGGATGCTTAATGAAATTTCAGTGTTGCCCTTTGGCATATTCCCTCAACAGGGTGTTTCAAAAGTCTCAGTCCAGTTTTTTTTTTTTGTATTTTTTTTTTTTGAGACAGAGTCTTGCTCTGTCACCCAGGCTGGAGTGCAGTGGTGCGATCTCGGCTCACTGCGAGCTCCGTCTCCTGGGTTCACACCATTCTCCTGCCTCAGCCTCCCGAGTAGCTGGGACTACAGGCGCCCGCCACCACGCCCAGCTAATTTTTTCTGTGTTTTTAGTAGAGATGGGGTTTCGCTATGTTAGCCAGGATGGTCTCGATCTCCTGACCTTGTAATCCGCCTGCCTCTGCCTCCCAAAGTGCTGGGATTACAGGCATGAGCCACTGCGCCCTGCCTCAGTCCAGTTTTAAGTTTTAAATATGTTTCATTGAGCACCTACCAGATTACTAGATAGAAAATTCCAGATGAACCTGGTGGGCCTGCCATTTATGAGAGAAGCCAAGGAGCCAAGTATGAAGGATAGGGCCACAGGAAGTACAGACTTTGGAAAGGAACAGAGTGGAAGAGTGGAGACAGTGGGATAGTACAAAGCTACTCAGGGCACGATGTGGGATCTCCCCCACAATCCTTAAGAATTGCAATAAAATGCCAAATTTAGAAAATGCTGATTGTATCTGGATTTCTTGTGGAAAATAGCAAAACTCATCAGGGTTTGGTACAGGACAGGGTGAAAATAGCATGCACAAATGTCCAAGAGCGTGGAGACACCAAGTGTGAAGTACAGCTTGGAAATCCGTGGAGGATGCTGAGATATGAGCTGCAATTGAGGGTGACCTAAGACAGTATCTGGGCTACAACATCATTAGATAAGATGGACTGCCTTGATTTTTTGTTTTGTTTTGTTTTGTTTTTGTTTCCCCTTGATAGTTTTTCTTTTTTTCTCTTTTTTTTTTTTTTTTTGAGACGGAGTCTCACTCTGTCGCCCAGGCTGGAGTGCAGTGGTGTGATCTCGGCTCACTGCAACCTCCCCCTCCTGGGTTCAAGCAATTCTCCTGCCTCAGCCTCCCGAGTAGCTGGGACTACAGGCGCACACCACCATGCCTGGCTAATTTTTGTATTTTTAGTAGAGACAGGGTTTCACCATGTTGGCCAGGCTCGTCTCAATCTCCTGACCTCGTGATCTGCCCACCTCAGCCTCCCAAAGTGCTGGGATTACAGGCATGAGCCACTGCCTGGCCTCCCCTTGATAGTTTTTCTTAAAGACGTTATTGTTTTAGAGCAGTTTTAGGTTCATAGCAAAACTGAGAGGAAGGTACAAAGATATCCCATTTAGCCCCTGCCCCCACACATGCAGTTTCCCCCATTATTAACAGCCTCTTGAATTTTTACAACAAAGTTGACTAATCTCAGTGGCCATGGCCTTTATTTCATTCTTCATCAAGTCCCACTTTCTTCATAATATAAACATATATATGAGTGCCTTCTGTGTTCTAGTCACTTTACAGACATGCATTATTTCCTCTACTCAGGCTACCTTATGAAGGAAAGTTTCACAGATGAAGGATCTGAGCTCAGAGAATTTTTTTTCTTTCTAGATGGAGTCTCGCTCTGTCCCCCTGGCTGGAGTACAGTGCCATGATCTTGGTTCACTGCAACCTCCACCTCGTGGCTCAAGCAATTTTCTTGCCTCAGCCTCCCGTGTAGCTGGGATCACAGGTGTGTGCCACCACACCTGGCTAATTTTTGTATTTTTAGTAGACAAGAGGTTTGCCATGTTGCCTAGGCTTGAGCTCAGAGAATTTAAGCAACTTACACCGGTTTCCGCAGCTCATGACTCTGTGTTTCTTCCAGTGAACCACACTGCCTCACATGCCTCATTCCATGGTTAATTTCTATATTCACAAGGAATTCCTGACTTTTATTTCTTTCCCCTTAATACTATGCCCAAGACTGTCTCCTTGTCTTGGTCAACTTTCTCTAGCATGGTGAATAGACAGCCTTGTGTAACAGTGTTGTAACCTGACAGGTGCAGAGTACAGGTGCCCTGGTTGCTACTACAGAAGGTGAAAAACATCCTTAGCTCTGCCCACAGGCTCAGTAAGTCATAGGGCTCTTGGCATCCCTGAGGCCACCCCAAGCTCTGGAGCATGGAAAATGCTCCCACTATTTAAAGAATAAAACAAAGTCATTCATACATAGTGTTGACATCTAGCAGGCAATTCAAGTGTTCTTGATTAACTGGTAATTTAGTCATTTTTATTTAACTTATATGGGTCATGGGGTAGGAGTGATGAGAAATACAGGACAGTTTCTCTGTGGTTTGATTCTATAAACTTGTACAAGGAATCAAGACAGAAGAAAGGCTAGTTCCAGGACCTTGAACAGAAATTTCTGGCCAGACCTGCCACAAACTTGTTCTAGCCCAGCAACTTCACTGTATGAAGTGAATTTCAAGGTGCAGGAAGAAGAAAGGTATAGCTAGTTAGTGCAACAGTGGAAATCAGTTCTTACTTTTGCAAAAAGTGCTCTAGGGAATTAAAACGGGTCTCTATTGTCTGCTTTGCCACTGAATGACTGCAATTATTATTCCTGTTCCTTAATTTTTTAAGGATGAGCTATGGCAAGAAAGAACAGGAGAGGAACTCTGGGCAAAGGCTACCAAAATGAACTGGCAATGCAACATGTTTGAACATCCAGAATTAAAGGTGTGGTTTTTAATACCTTTTTATGGCTGGATTGACCATGTGTTTGGATTGTCAGCTAATGAGAATGCAGCCGAAGCCTTGTTGGCGTTCAAACCTGTTTTAGCCACATCTTTTGGTCTCCAGCCCTTGCCTCAACGTAATGGGAGAACTAGGCAATATTCCCCACTCCTCTCATAAGGCCCCTCTCAAACTCACCTCAGCTAAAAAATAGCACACCTATATAAAGGCTATGAACAATAGGCTCTCACTGAGTCCTAATCCCAAGACTGCCAGTGCCAACGCCTAGCGGACTCTGCATCTTTTCTGAAGTAACTAATATAGGCTTTACCAAAGGGGAGACCATTCACCCTTTTTGTTTGTTTGTTTGTTTGTTTTGAGACAAAGTCTTGCTCTGTTGCCCAGGCTGGAGGGCAGTGGTGTGATCTTGGCTCACTGCAACCTCCCCCTCCTGGGTTCAAGCAATTCTCGTGCCTCAGCCTCCTGAGTAGCTGGGACTACAGGTGCTCACCACCACACCTGCCTAATTTTTTTTTTTGTATTTTTAGTCTAGACGGGGTTTCACCACGTTGGCCAGGCTGGTCTCAAACTCTTGACCTCAAGTGATCCGCCCACCTCGGCCTCCCAAAGTGCTGGGATTACAGGTGTGAGCTACCTGCCCCGCCCCATTCACTCTTTAACAAATATTTCCTGATGGATGACTCTGTGCATGGCATGAGGCTAGCACATAAGGATGGATGCAGAGTTGAACAGTGACTGCCCTCAATAAGTTTCCAGCCAACTAGGTGAGGCACAGAGTAAACAGACAATTTCACCTTTGCATCCCCTGGGCCTCACATTGTGCTTGCTATATTGTACGTGCTTATGTTGGTGGATAAGACCAACTCCAGCTCTTATTACTTAAAGAGGCAAACAGGAAAGCAATGACAGTTGGCCAGGCGCCATGGCTCACGCCTGTAATCCCAGCACTTTGGGAGGCTGAGGTGGGCGGATCATGAGGTCAGGAGATCAAGACCAGTCTGACCAATATGGTGAAACCCTGTCTCTACTGAAAACACAAAATTTAGCCAGGTGCAGTGGCGCACACCTGTAGTGTCAGCTACTCGGGAGGCTGAGGCAGGAGAATCACTTGAACCTGGGAGATAGAGGTTGCAGTGAGCCGAGATTGTACCACTGCACTCCAGCCTGGGTGACAGAGCGAGACTCCATCAAAAGGAAAGAAAGAAAGAGAGAAAGAGAGAAGGAAGGAAGGAAGGAAGGAAGGAAGGAAGGAAGGAAGGAAGGAAGGAAGGGGAAAGGAGGGAAGGAGGGAGGGAGGGAGGGAGGAAGGAAGGAAGGAAGGAAAGAAGGAAAGAAAGAAATAAAGAAAACAATGACAGCACAGTGTTTAAGTGCTATGAAAGAGGTCTGCCCAGGGAGCTGGGAGAACTCTGGAGAGAGGGATCTAGTGGGAGCACTGGTTGAATAAAGCCACTGTGGCACTAAGAAATTTCTGAAACATCACCAATTAGTTGAGACAGTAAAGGTCCCTGTTTTAACACTTTGACTTCAGATGGTAAATGATATTATCTTCAAGTCACCTAGTTCCTCCAGCCAGTTCTAAGAGCTTGGGGCGAAGACAAGGAAATTCCAGGGGAAGGTTTTGCATATACTAGCTGCAGGCACAATTGTGAGGGAAGTTTGGCCCTGCTGGAGCCTCCTTCCAAGCTCTGTTCCACAGTTTTGATTTCTCCTTATCTGAAAGGCCTCTCCCAGAAAGAATCCTAAACTAATCCATTCTGATTCGTGAATGACTGGTAATGTCATTGACATTATCTCCCAGATGACAGTGTTTCCCAGATTTGCCTGAGGATAAGAATCACGCGGTGGCTCAAGCCTGTAATCCCAGCACTTTGGGAGGCTGAGACGGGCGGATCACGAGGTCAGGAGATCGAGACCATCCTGGCTAACACGGTGAAACCCCGTCTCTACTAAAAACACAAAAAACTAGCCGGGCGAGGTGGCGGGCGCCTGTAGTCCCAGCTACTCGGGAGGCTGAGGCAGGAGAATGGCGTAAACCGGGAGGCGGAGCTTGCAGTGAGCTGAGATCCGGCCACTGCACTCCAGCCTGGGAGACAGAGCCAGACTCCGTCTCAAAAAAAAAAAAAAAAAAAAATGAATCACCTGGTCTCATTCCTAACTGTACTTTTAATCTTGTCTTTCTCCTGGAAATTGGTATTCAGTATGTCTGGGATAGGTCTTGGAATCTGTTTTTAACAAAGTCTCCAGATAATTTTTTTTTTTTTTTTGAGACAGAGTGTTTTGCTTTTGTCACCCAGGCTGGAGTGCAGTGGCACAATCTCAGCTCACTGCAACCTCCGCCTCCCGGGTTCAAGTGATTCTCATGCCTCAGCCTCCTGAGTAGCTGGGATTAGAGGCACCTGCCACCATGCCTGGCTAATTTTTGTATTCTTAGTAGAGATGGGGTTTTGCCATGCTGGTCAGGCTGGTCTCGAACTCCTGACCCCAAGTGATCTGCCCGCCTCAGCCTCCCAAATTGTTGGGATTACAGGCATGAGCCACCGTGCCTAGGCAGGCTCCAGGTAATTCTTAACCTCGGGCAAATTTGGGAAACCATGATCTAAAGCATTATCCGTAGTCATTTGCAATAAAGCCTTTGATTCCCACAAGTGGCATCTCAAACACACATATCTAAGTAATACAGTGTCAAGATTATTAAAAACATAATAATAAAACAGAACTTATGTTTGAAGAACATCTTGTGGTTTACATTATTACTGATACCACTGGTCCCTGGCCTGTTAAGAACTAGACCAAACAGCAGGAGTTGAGCCATGGACGGGCAAGCGTTATAGCTGAGCTCTGCCTCCTGTCAGATCAATGGGGGTATTAGATTCTCATAGGAATGCGAACTGTATTGTGAACTGCGCATGGGATGGATCTAGGTTGCACGCTCCTTATGAGAATCTAATGCCTGATGATCTGAGGTGGAGCAGTTCCATCCCAAAACCATCCCCCACCCCCATCTATGGAAAAATTTGCTTCCACAAAACCAGTCACTGGTGCCAAAAAAGGTTGGGGACTGCTGACCTATTCCATATACATTACCACATTAGAACTGTGTAGGCCAAAGATTCTTGTCTCCATTTTAGGAATGAGGAAACCCTGCCAGAGTGTAACTTGTGATATAACTGGAAAGAAAGCAAATGTATCATAAATGACGTAAGAACAATACAAAACAAGATGCCCACTTTTGCAAAAGAAGAAATCTTCCAATTTATAAGATCTGAAGAGATATCAAGCCCAAGGGTAGTCTAAAGCAAATAGGAGTCAAAAGCCTCCCAGAAGTGGGAGATGTGTCTCCTTTTGGAAATTCAGTTGTTTTTCATGGCACCATACAATTTTTCTATACTGGATTCTTTTTTGTTGTTGTTGTTTGTTTTGTTTTTTTTGAGACGGAGTCTCACTCTGTCGCCCGGGCTGGAGTGCAATGGCAGGATCTCGGCTCACTGCAACCTCTGCCTCCTGGGTTCAAGCAATTATCCTGCCTCAGCCTCCCAAGTAGCTGGGATTATAGGCACCCGCCACCAGGCCCGGCTAATTTTTGTATTTTTAGTAGAGACAGGGTTTCACCATGTTGGCCAGGCTAGTCTCGAACTCCTGACCTTAGGTGATCTACTCGCCTGGGCCTCCCAAAGTGCTGAGATTACAGGTGTCAGCCACTGTGCCTGGCCTTCTATACTGGATTCTTATGTGAGCTGAACCAGTTACATTTTCCACAACCACATATTATACCACAAACCAGTCTGACCTGCAAGGGAAGTACAGTCATTGGTTCTTTTGTAATGCCCTGCTGCCTAACCAGTTTGTATTTGCAAAAGCGACACGTGGCCAGGTTAAGTTGGAGATGTCCTAGGGAAGGGTGGATGGTTGTTGTATGAGGCCTTGCCTAGGGTCCTTTCTGGGCCTACTTAGGGCTTCAGATGCAATGGAGATGAAAGATTTTATTTCATCAAATGGTATTAATGTCATTTCTGGATCAGGCATTGTGCTGGCAGCCTGAAGAATTCATAGTCTAGGTAGGAGAGAAAGGAAGATATACATGTGGCTAGTGATGACCTAAGTTAAGATGAATTGTAAAGCAGAATAAGCAACATTCTATGGTGATGGAGCAGGAGTTAATAGTTCTCATGGAAGATCCTGGAAGGTTAGTGGAGGAAGGAGCATTTCCACTGGGCCTTGAAAGATAAGTAGGTATTCCAAAGACAGAGAAGGGCATTATAAATTGAGGAAATCTGTGAATAACGTTATCAGAGGCATGAGCTTAAGGAAGATCTACTGGCAGCCTAGGTGGGGCAACTGGGGAAAATTCTTTGGGCCTTTTTCTTATGGAGAGGGGATCGGTCAACACTTCACCTTACTCTTCCTCTAAACATCAATACAATTTAATTTTGAAAACTGTATCTTTAATTACACTCCAAGGGGCCTATGGAAGTTACTGATAGTGTGGCCTCCTTTCACGGGAGAGTATTTGAGGTAGCCAGTGCTTGTTGAGTTGTCTCAGACCCTGTTGTCTTCCACGGATAGCCAAATGTATTGCGCTAGAGTATAGGGTACATCAGAAGAGGATTGCAGTGCTTTCTTTGGCAGCACATACACTAAAAAAAGGAACAACACAGAGAAGATTAGCATGGCCCCTGCACAAGGATGACAAACAGATTCATGAAGCATTCCATATTTTTTTTTAAAAAAAGAAGAGGTTGCAGAGATCCTGAGCAAAAAGAACAAAGCTGGAGGCATCACACTGCCTTACTTCAAAATATACTTTGGTTACAAAGCCATAGTAACCAAAACAGTATGCTGCCAGCATAAATACAGACCTGTAGACCAATGGAACAGAATAGAGAACCCTGGAAAAAGTCCACGCATTTACAGCCAATTCATTTTTGAAAAAAGTCCCAAGAACATACCTCGGGGAAAGAACAGCCTCTTCAATAAATGGTGCTGGGAAAACTGGATAACCATATGCAGAAGAATGAAACTAGACCCCTATCTCTCACCACACACAAAAATCAAATCAAAATAAAGACTTAAATCTAAGACCTGAAACTATGAAACCACTAGAAAAACATATTGGAGGCTGGGTGCGGTGGCTCATGCCTGTAATCCCCGCACTTTGGGAGGCTGAGGCGGGTGGATCCCTTGAGGTCAGGAGTTCAAGACCAGCCTGATCAACATGGTGAAACCCCATCTCTATTTAAAAAAAATACAAAAATTAGCCGGGTGTGGTGACGGGCGCCTGTAATCCCAGCTACTCAGGAGGCTGAGGCAAGAGAATTGCTTCAACCTGGGAGGTGGAAGTTGCAGTGAGCTGAGATCACGCCATTGCACTCCAGCCTGGGTCACAGAGCAAGACTCTGTCTCAAAAAAACAAAACAAAACAAAACAACAAAAAAAACCATATTGGAGAAATGCTTCAGGGCAAAGATTTTTTTGAGTAAGATTGCAAAAGCACAGGCAACAAAAGCAAAAATAGATAATGGATTACATCAAGCTTAAGAGCTTCTGTACAGCAAAGGAAACATTCAACAAAGTGAAGAGACAATCTACACAATAGGGGAAAATATTTCTACCCATTCATCAACCTCTCTTCAATGCCCCCTTCTCCCCTCCCTTTCCCAGCCTCTAATAACTACCAATCTACTCTCTATCTTTATGAGATCCACATTTTTACACCCACAATGAGTGAGAGCATTGAATATTTGTCTTTCTGTCCTTGGCTTATTTCACTTAGATAATGACCTCCAGGCCAGGAGTGGTGCCTCACGCCTGTAATCTCAGCACTTTGGGAGGTCAAGGCGGGCGGATCACATGAGGCCAGGAGTTCAAGATCAGCCTGGCCAACATGGGGAAACCCCGTCCCTACTGAAAATACAAAAATTAGTGCCTGTAGTCCCAGCTACGTGGGAGGCTGAGGTGGGAAGACGGTTTGAGCCCAGAAGGTTGAGGTTGCAGTGAGCCAAGATCCCAAATATCTTTTCTCATTCTGTAGATTGTCTCTTCTCTTTGTTGAATGTTTCCTTTGCTGTACAGAAGCTTTCTAGCTTGATGTAATCCCATTTGTCTATTTCTGCTTTTGTTGCCCGTGCTTTTGCAGTCTTACCCAAAAAATCTTTGCCCTGTCCCGAAGCATTTCCCAATATGTTTTTCTAGTAGTTTCATAGTTTCAAAAGGAATGAGAGCTAGTATTCAATACTTCAGTATGGTAATTATAGTTTATAGTAATTTATTGTATATTTCAAAATAGGTAGAATAGAAAAATTTGAATGTTCTCAGTATAAAGAAGAAAGACAAACTTTTTTTGTTTTTTGAGACAGAGTTTCATTCCGTGGCCCAGGCTGGAGTGCAGTGGCGCGATCTCGGCTCACCGCAAGCTCCGCCTCCCGGCTTCACACCATTCTCTTGCCTCAGCCTCCCGAGTAGCTGGGACTACAGGCGCCTGCCACCACGCCTAGCTAATTTTTTTGTATTTTTTAGTAGAGACGGGGTTTCACTGTGTTAGCCAGGATGGTCTCGATCTCCTGACCTTGTGATCCGCCCTCCTCAGCTCCCAGAGTGCTGGGATTACAGGCGTGAGCCACCGTGCCCAGCCAGAAAAGACAAACTTCTGAGGTGATGGGTATCCCAATTACTCTGATTTGATTTTTACACATTATATGAAGATATCAAAATATCACCTGAACTCCAAAAATATTTACAACCTCTATGTTTTTTTGTTTTTTTGTTTTATTGAGAGAGCATCTGACTCTGTCACCCAGGCTGGAGTGCAGTGGCACAATGATATTGACTCACTGCAGCCTCGGACCTCCCAGATTCAAGCGATTCTCGTGCCTCAGCCTCCAGAGTAGCTGGGACTACAGGCGTGCACCACCACACCTGGCTAATTTTTGTTTATTTAGTAGAGATGGGTTTTGCCATGTTGGCCAGGCTGGTCTCGAACTCCTGGCTTCAAGTGACCTGCCCACCTCGGCCTCCCAAAGTGCTGGAATTACAGGCGTGAGCCACGGTGCCTGGCTAATTTTTGTGGTTAGTAGAGATGAAGTTTCAGCATGTTGCCCAGGCTGGTCTCGAACTCCTGACCTCAAGGGACCCGCCTGCCTTGGCCCACTTTATATACCATGTTAAGGTGTTGTAGGTACTGTTGAGACTGAAAGGTCTCAAGGAGAAAAGTAACATGGTCATGTGTACATCTTAGATGGATCCCTCTGGCTGCTTTCTGGGAGATGGTTTAGACTGAGGTAAGAGTGGAAGCAGAGTCCAAACAGGAGGCTACTGAAGGAGTCCAAGCAAAAAGTCACGGGGCCTAAACAGGTTCTGAGGATGGGGTGGAGCCAGAGGCAGTAAACATGACATGTCTCAGAAGTATGAATAGAAGCCACTAGCCTTGAGTACTCACTGGGTGCGTGTGTGCAGGAGAGTGAGACAGGACAGGAGGCAAGAGGGACTGCCTAACGAGCGCAGAGAGAGGTGGCCCTCTGTGAGAGCCTCCAGTCTGTCTCTTCAAGGGAAGGCGGGAGGGGAGGGGCAGATCCGAGGACAGAGAAGGAAGAAGTTTAGAGCATGAAGAAAGAAACCCCAGGAGGCCAGGTGGCAAGGCCAAAGCCCCGCCCCAGGCTCCGGCCCCGCCCCCAGCTCCACCTCTTCTTCCTCCCACCTCCCACCCCCAAGTCGCGGCTCATCCTCGAGGGCGGAGAGAGGTGGCATTTGAGTCCTCCGGTATCCCAGCAGGCAGTGCAGCCTAGAGACGCTGACAAAGGAGCGGAGGAGCAGTCGCAGCTGCTTTCCGAGGAAGCCGGTGTTGCCGAGGTGAGAGTCCCCCACCGTCCCGTCACCCACTTCCTCTCACTTCGGGAAAATGTGGAAGTTACGTGGCTGAGAGCCCCCCGCCAAAGAATGACCCATCCCCACAGCCGGAGGTTGGCTGTGTGGTTGACAGCGGGGCTCCGCTGCACCGGATGCGGGTGGGCGGCGGGGAGGAGACCGAGGGAATCCTTTCCTGTCCGGTGTGTGACTGGCAGTGGCTCCACCGCCCTCGGCGCCCGACCCCGGGGTCTGGCCAGCTGATGTGTGGCTCGCTCCTGCCCGGGCAAAGGCAGGCTCGGGAGCCTCTCGGTGCCTGCCCGGCGGAGTTCGGTTGTCCAGGGGATGCGGCTCTAGGGACAACTCTTCGGTGGACGCAGCCAGGAGGGCTGGGGGAGGGAAGTTGACTCCCCGTTTGGGGTGACACCGTCCTCGCCCTTCCTCCAGCCCAGCCGGCTGCCCCAGCGAGCAACTGGAAGGAAATCGGCAGGGCTGGAGCGAGGCGTCCCGGGATAGCCTCAGCTGTGCTGTCTTTGCCTGGAGGGAGATGAAAGTAGGGTGGAGAGGCGGGGAGAGAGAGCGAACGCCTTCTTGAAATAATGGGGTAGGGTGTAGGGGGTGCGTGGCCTGTTTCCTTCCCCTTCCCTGGACCTCTGCACGGATCCTGATGGTTGCACCAGCTGCTCTGCTGTAAACAGGCTCACATGACCGGTTTCACATGGAGCGGCCGGTGTGGGAACGAGGGCTGGGAAGGCTGGGCCCCAATCAGGTGGAGCTGAAGTCCTAGGACAGTCCATTTTGTACTCCCTCTCCAGCCCTCCTGCCCTTAATCAATGTTCTGCAGTTTCCCGCTTTGAAGGAAAGTAATTGACATCTGCCCTCTCTGGCTGAAGTAGCAGATCTGCCCCAGTGGAATCTGAGCGATCTCACGTCGAGGAACGAGAGGACAAATACTAAGTGAAAATTGACCTTTGAGGGAGATAAGAAGAGGACTCAAATGTGAAAAATTGGGTCCTTTGGATCTTGCCTAAAAAGCAGTCCTGTTCTTAATGTGAATTCCAGACAGAAAGGGGAAAGTCTACTTTTTCAGGCAAGGCACACGTGGGATTTAATATTCTTGGTGAATATCTTGTCCACACTTCCTCTGAATACTGGAAAATCTCTTTGCTTAGAAAAGGCTATATATAGGATATTGAATACGGAGTGGATACCAACTTTTAGATTATACTTATAGTTGGTAGTGGGAAGTTTGGAAAACAGGAAACAGGGCCAAATGTGTCTTTCAAGTTGTTCACGTCTACATACCCAATCAGGATGCGAGATTAAACGAGTTTCTGAAGCATTTCTTGAACTCTCAAAACAACAGGTATACCTAAATACTAGGAGAGTTGAAATTTTGGAAGTTTTCAACTTAGTAAGGGATAGCTGTGATAGATTCTTCACACATGTATTAATAATAAATTAAATGTAATGGACAATATTCAGCATAAAGTTACTCCTTTATAGGCAAAAATAGACAATAAAACAAATACCCTGTAAAACAATGCATGCTTCTTCCTTAAATTGTTTATGTACATTTGCTTCCCAAGTGTTTTTTTTTTTTTTCTTAGAGAGCTTTTACATTTAACTCCATTTTCTGAAAACTAACAGTTAAGAAATGATCAGAGAAGCGATTCCATTCCCTAATAGGCCAATAAAGTAATTGGCTACTATTCTTTTTCTATTTTTAAAGAAGTTTACAATGGAATATATAGACATTTTACATGTCTACAAAAACATATACATTTTTGGGACAGGGTCTTGCTCTGTCGCCCAGGCTATAGTGCAGTGGTGCAATCTCGGCTCACTGCAACCTCCACCTCCCAGGTTCAAGTGATTCTCCTGCCTCAGCCTCCCAAGTAACTGGGACTACAGGTGCCTGCCACCATGCCCGGCTAATTTTTTCTATTTTTAGTAGAGACAGGGTTTCACCATGTTGGCCAGGATGGTCTTGATCTCTTGACCTCGTGATCCACCCGCCTTGGCCTCCCAAGGTGCTGGGATTACAGGCATGAGCCACTGTGCCTGGCCACCCAGCTAATTTTTGTGTGTTTAGTGGAGACAGGGTTTCACCATGTCGACCAGGCTGGTCTTGAACTCCTGACCTCAAGTGATCCGCCCACCTTGGCCTCCCAGAGTGCTATGATTACAGGTGTGAGCCACCATGCCCAGCCAACTTTATTTTGTATTTTTAGTGGAGACATGGTTTCCCAATGTTGGCCAGGCTGGTCTTAAACTCCTGACCTCAGGTGATCTGCCCACCTCGGCCTCCCAAAGTGCTGGGATTACAGGCGTGAGCCACCGTGCCTGGCCAAAACCCAGGCTGGAGTGTGCAGTGGCACGATCTCAGCTCACTGCAAACTCTGCCTCCTGGGTTCACGCCATTCTCCTGCCTCAGCCTCCCGAGTAGCTGGGACTACAGGCGCCTGCCACCACGCCTGGCTAATTTTTTGTATTTTCAGTAGAGACGGGGTTTCACCGTGTTAGCCAGGATGGTCTCAATCTCCTGACCTCATGATCCACCCGCCTCGGCCTCCCAAAGTGCTGGGATTACAGGTGTGAGCCATTGCACCTGGCCAATTTTTTTTTTAATTAGCTGGGCATAGTGGCTTGGCACCTGTGGTCCCAGCTACTCGAGAGGTTGAGGTGGGAAGATTGCTTGAACCCAGGAGGTCGAGGCTGCATTAAGCTGAGGCCATGCCACTGCACTCCAGCCTGGGTGACAGAGGGAGACCCTGTCTCAAAAAGGAAAAAAAGGCTGGGAGTGGTGGCTCACACCTGTAATCCCAGCACTCTGGGAGCTGAGGCAGGTGGATCATCTGAGGGAGTTCAAGACCTCGTCTCTACTAAAAATAGAAAAATTAGCTGGGCGTGGTGGCAGGCGCCTGTAATCCCAGAACTTTGGGAGGCCAAGGCGGGCGGATCACCTGAGGTTGGGAGTTCGAGACCAGCCTGACCAACATGGAGAAACCCTGTCTCTACTAAAAATACAAAATTAGCCAGGCGTGGTGGCGCGTACCTGTAGTCCCAGCTACTCAGGAGATGGAGGCAGGCAAATCACTCGAATCCGGGAGGCAGAGGTTGTGGTGAGCCGAGATGGTACCACTGCACTCCAGTCTGGGCAACAAGAGTGAAACTCTGTCTTGAAAAGAAAAGAAAAGAAAAATAGGAATTGCACCCTGCAAAATTCTCATTAGGTATATTAACCATATAGGTTGACCTATACCTCTTCATTGGAAAATTGAAGATGGCCTCAGCTAAATCCTGCCTCCAAAATTAGAAATAACAGCTTCAGTTGACTTTCTTGACCTTCAGGGCAGAGAACCAAGTCTGATTCTTTTACTCATTCCAGCTTCTTCCTGAATTAGGCAGACTACGTTATTAATGGTGAAGTTAGAATTTTCTTAAAAAGGAAGGCTCTAGCAGTATCTTAATTTAGCAATATCTTGGTTAGATCACCAGAACCAATGTCTGGTTTTCAGCGTTTCCAGGTTCAAAATTTCATTGGCACATCCAGAAATTGTCAGTCTTGCTGATTGATTCACACCAAACTCAAAAGATTTCTATGAGCATGAATGGCAATTTGCTAACTCAGTGAGGAGAACTGCCAAACAGACCAGAAGACTCATGTACAAGCCAAGGCAAGCTTTGCTGTTGACTATATGGAAACACAAAGAACTTGCTCTTGACCTCCCATTTTTCCAGGTTCTATGAGGACCACTTTTTCAAGCCTAGCAGTCAATATATTCCATATATTTACAGGTTTCTTTTATATAAAAACCATTTCAGTCATACCTTTGTATGGATATATCCTAGTCACCTGGTTGAATTGGGTCACATGTAAAACATCTCTAAAATCTGTTTCTTCTCCATTCCTGCAGCCTTAGCCTAGGCCCTCATCATTTCTTCCTGCCACATTCATTCAACAGTGTTTTTTTATTTTTTATGGTAACTACTCAGGAGTCAGGTGTTGTGCTTGAATGGTCAATGGCAACCCCTCTCCAACTTCAAATCTTAATTGGTCAGTTCCGTGCTTAAAATCCTTAAGGCCAGGCACAATTGTAGGTTACACTTGTAACCCCATTGCTTTGGGAGGCCAAGGCAGGAAGGTTGCTTGAGGCTAAGAGTTCAACAAGACCAGCCTGGGCAACATAGGGAGACCTTGTCCCTATATTTAAAAAAGAAAAACCCTTAAGTGGTTTCCTATTGCCTGCAGCAGTGGTTCTCAAAGTTTAGTGTGGATCAGAATCACCTGGAAGACTTGTTAAAACAGATGGCTGGGCCCCAATCCCAGAATTTCTGATTCAGTAGGTCTAGGGTGAGAACCAAGAATTTGTGTTTCTGACAAGCCAAAACCACTGGCATAGGGAATCAAGTTTAAACCCCCAAACGTTCACAAAATCTTTCACAGTCTGCCTCCAACTTACCTTTCTAGCCGAATCTCTTGCCACTCTCCCCGTATTTGCTATTTTTAACCATATGCAGTGCCAAAGCGCATTTTAAGCATCCCTTTCATGCTTCTACACACATTCTTCCTGGAATTCTTCCAGCCCTCCACTTCTGCAGACTAGCCTTAAGGCAGATGATCATTTTCTTTATGCTCCCAGTGCACTTTATATCTATCAGCAGTTTTAACACTGCTCACATCATATCCTAATTACTGCTGTGTATCTGTTTTTCCTGTTAGTCTGAGTTTTTGGAAGGCTGACAAAATATTTTCATCTTGTCTCCATATTCCCTAGCACAGTGCCTCGTATATAATTAGTGCTCAGGGAATGTTTGTTGAGTGAATCTGTGATTTTTTTTTTTTTGAGACAGAGTCTTGCTCTGTCACCCAGGCTGGAGTGCAGTGGTACGATCTTGGCTTACTGCAACCTCCGCCTCCTGGGCTCAAGTGATTCTCTTGCCTCAGCCTCCCAAGTAGCTGGGATTACAGGCGCCCGCCACCATACCATGCCCGGCTCAGTTTTGTATTTTTGGTAGAGATGGGGATTCACCAGGTTGGTCTTTAACTCCTAACCTCAGGTGATCCTGCCCACCTCGGCCTCCCAAAGTGCTGGGATTATAGGCGTGAGTCACTGCGCCCGGCCGTGAATTTGTGATTCTAAAACTTCTGAGTGTTACATGTAGCAACATATATAGAATCATATAATATGGATTTTGCTTTGAGAATTGCACATCTTAAAATGAGGACATACGGAGATATTGTAAAACATGGAAACAACACATTAATTATAACCGGGTTGTAAATAACACATTTGACAATATGAAGTGTTTTCTTTTTTTTTTTTGAGACGGAGTCTCGCTCTGTCGCCCAGGCTGGAGTGCAGTGGCCGGATCTCAGCTCACTGCAAGCTCCGCCTCCCGGGTTCACGCCATTCTCCTGCCTCAGCCTCCCGAGTAGCTGGGACTACAGGCGCCCGCCACCTCGCCCGGCTAGTTTTTTGTATTTTTTTTAGTAGAGACGGGGTTTCACTATGTTAGTCAGGATGGTCTTTATCTCCTGACCTTGTGATCCACCCGTCTCGGCCTCCCAAAGTGCTGGGATTACAGGCTAGAGCCACCGCGCCCGGCGAAGTGTTTTCAAAAAGACATTAGGGTATTCTTTTCTTTTTTTTTTTTTTTTTTGAGACGGAGTCTGGCTCTGTTGCCCAGGCTGGAGTGCAATGGCCGGATCTCGGCTCACTGCAAGCTCCGCCTCCCGGGTTAACGCCATTCTCCTGCCTCAGCCTCCCAAGTAGCTGGGACTACAGGCGCCCGCCACCTCGCCCGGCTAGTTTTTTGTATTTTTCGTAGAGACGGGGTTTCACCGTGTTAGCCAGGATGGTCTCGATCTCCTGACCTCGTGATCCGCCCGCCTCGGCCTCCCAAAGTGCTGGGATTACAGGCTTGAGCCACCGCGCCTGGCCTAGGGTATTCTTTTTTTTAAATCTTAAAATGTATACGACTCAACTTTTAAATCTTGAATATAGAATAGCCAATCGCTACATATTAATTATAGCAGTCAATCCCATTAGTTTAAATAGCAAAGCATACCAAAAATCTACACAATATATAAAAACAAAAGTGCCAAATATTCAGCAATGAACATTTAAGTAGAAAGTAAACATTAGAACGTCACTTGTTATGACTTTAGGAAAATGCCAGCAATTAAAAACCCTAATAAATAATACTGGGAATTCAGAGGAGGACAACTGAGTTTATGAAGTGGGAGGGAAGGAGGTTTTAATACTAATGAGACTAAAGGAAAATAACATATCGCTCTTAACGATTTAGTATTTAGTTGGTCATTGGCAAGGAATGCACAGAGTATGGAAGAAGGAGATAGCCCCTATGCCCAGATAAAAGGGAGCTGACCTGAAGGTGGAGCTGGGAACCTTAATCAGAGTAAACAGCAAGAACCAGGGAGAGAGAGTTAAGTAGCTGGTACACTGTGAACAAGCAGATGGGTCACCAGTTTCTGGGGGAAGGCTGTACTTTGAATCATCCTTAACTGTTTTCAAACTTCGAACCACTTATTTCAAATGAGAAAATGCTATGAAAGTGGTTTCAGTGCTCTTTAATGGTCTATAAGTTTTGTATCTATGGTGGTCAAATGGATTCCTGTTTATCTCAAAGTCTTACCTTTTCCTTCCTCTGGTCAATGCAAAGTGAGGAAAATGGAAAGAAACCATCATACTTTGGGGTACTGGTCTCCCTGGATTGATGGTAGTAGCAGGCATGTGTGAATATCTCAGAGTGTTTATGCTTTTTTTTTGTGGCAAAGTAGTTTGCAAACTGGTCACAAGGTGGTGTGCACACATAAGGTTTTCTTTATAATTTCATTCAGGATTGATGTTCTGTGCCTTTGGTACAGGGGAGGAAGACAAGACAGTTTCCTGTATCACCAGATCTCAGCTGCACTCTCTGCCTGTGAGGTCAGAAGTGTGTTGGACCCTCAGATTTCTCAATGCTTGCTGGCACAGTTAGGCACTGAAGAGTCAGGGAAAATCAGAGGGAAACAGAAAGAGGGGAGGGGAGAAGAGGGGAAGAGAGGCAACTGGGAGTGCTGATTCTCTCTGCTCTCCTCTTACCCCAACCCATGGTGAGCAGCTACCTAAGATTTACTGCTCCTCTAATTAGGATCCCTTGCTTGTCTTGTATGGGCAAAGTGTGTTCAGCTATGACGGGTGAATGGTGGGGGAATGTTTCCCAGTGGAGGAGACAGTTATTAGTAGACATCTGTAGGATAGCTGATAAGCTCTTAGCTACCTGCTAAGTGCCCAGCACTGACCTTGGGCCTATGAAGGGTACAAAAAACAAAAGCATCCCACAAAAAAACAATATGGCATTATACCTAAAATCTGACTGAGGAGTCAAAATTAATGCACGCAAAACAAATGTCAAAATATTCCATTCTGACTGGGTTCAGTGGTTCATGCCTGTAATCTCAGCACCGTGGGAGGATTGCTTCAGTTCAGGAGTTCAAGACCAGCCTGGACAACACAGGGAGACCCTGTCTCTCTCTACATAAATAAAAACAAAAAAATTAGCCGGGAGTGGTGGCACATACCTATGGTCCCACCTACTTGGGAGGCTGAGGTGGAAGAATCACTTGAGCCCAGGAGTTTGAGGCTGCAGTGACCTGAGATCATGCCAGTGCACTGCAGCCTGGGTGACAGAGTAAAACCATGTCTCAAAAAAGAATTCAACTCATACAGTAAGTACATTCAAAATAACATCATAAAATTGGTGAGATCCGTGGAGATGGAGATCATGGTAGTAGAGGAATGCCACAGGGAGAGGGAATTTTTTTTTCTTTTTTTGAGTCAGAGTCTTGCTCTGTCACCCAGGCTGGAGTGCAGTGACGCCATCTTGGCTCACTGCAACCTCCGCCTCCCTGGTTCAAGCAGTTCTCCCGCCTCAGCCTCCCAAGTAGCTGGGATTACATGTGTGCACCACCACGCCCAGCTAATTTTTTTGTATTTTTAGTTTCGCCATGTTGGCCAGGCTGGTCTCAAATTCCTGGCCTCAAGTGATCCGCCCGCCTTGGCCTCCCAAAGTGCTGAGATAACAGGCGTGAGCCATTGTTCCCAGCCAGGGAAGGGGAATTTGTATTAGGTTTTGAAAAATGAGTAAAATTTTGCTGTCCAGAGAGGAAGAATGCGGCAAGCCTTCATTATTAATGTCCTGATGAATAGTTCCTGACAACTATAGCTGTTTCATCATCAGGAAAATAGTGTGTGCAACTCAGTAAGTGAAATTGTCTCTTGATTTTTCTTTATAAAACTGAAAAGGAAACACAAATGAAGATAATGCAGAATTAGTTGTGACTTGAATTTCGGATCATCCTTTGAGAACTCTGATCTTCTTGATGAGCAGGGACAGTTGCTACAGATTAGGGCATGTGTGGTAATCAGCATCAGGGAGGCAGGACTTTTTTTTTTTTTTTTTTTTGAGATGGAGTTTCGCTCTGTTGCCCAGGCTGGAGTGTAGTAGTGCGATCTCGGCTCAATGCAACCTCCACCTCCCGGATTCAAGCAATTATCCTGCCTCAGCCTCCTGAGTAGCTGTGATTACAGGCGTGTACCACCATGCCCAGCTAATGATGGCCAGGCTGGTCTCAAACTCTTGACCTCAAGTGATCCACCTGCCTCAGCCTCCCAAAGTGCTGGGATTACAGGTGTGAGCCACTGCGCCTGGCCGAGGCAGGACTGTTGAAATTGAGACACAGAAGGGATGACTGTATAAGGAAGTGTAAGCCTGGAGACCAGAGTTCTGCCACTAATACCCTGTGCAACCTTGGATGAGTCTCTTAACCATCCTGGGCCTGCTTCCCACATCTGTCAAATGAGAAGAGTGGGAACCAGCTAACTGACTTGGTGTGCACTTGACTTTTGGAAAGCAACCTCACAAACCGATTTGCAATAAGTTTTTACCAGTTTAGTATATAATCTCTCCCCAGGATTTTTGCATTTTATCATTTTGTAATATGGACTGCAGCAAAGAGAAAGTGTTAGTCTCCAGAAAACTATCAATTCAAGGCAAGTGTTACACCTTATTATGTTCATTGGCACAGTTGCTAATATTGCTCTATTGACTTGGTGCTAATTCTTCCCTAATTTCCACTGGTTGGAGTTTAGGAGGCAACTTACATCTTAGCCAAGATAAGTGATAAGCTGGGCGTGGTGGCTCACGCCTGTAATCTCACCACTTTGGGAGGCCAAGGTGGGCGGATCACGAGGTCAGGAGTTCAAGACCAGCCTGGCCAACATGGTGAAACCCTGTCTCTACAAAAATACAAAAAAACACAATTAGCCAGGCGTGGTGGCATGCACCTCAAATCCAAGCTGCTCGGGAGGCTGAGGCAGGAGAATCATTTGAACCCGGGAGGCAGAGGTTGCTGTGAGCCGAAATCATGACATTGCACTCCAGCCTGGGTAACGAGCGAAACTCCGTCTCCCCCCCACCCAAAAAAAAGTGATAAATGGGAACAGAGATAGGAAAAGAAATAATAGTAAATTGCTCAAGTATTATTAAACACTTAAACACTTCTCTCATAGTAACAAGGAGATAGCCTATTCGTGATTCATGGGGAAATGTGTACATGTTCAACTCACAGAGAAAGCTTTGAAGTTAAAAGAAAAAGAATTCCTACTATGCCATTATTCAAAGATAGTAAAATTTCTACTTTGACCTCTGTTGACTAACTTCTTAAAGTTAGAACCGAGAGTTTAGCATTTGTCTGTGAGGTTAATTTTGACTTCCCAGTCAGATTTATGAACCATTTCATACTCTTTTAAAACAAATAGTTTCACATTAGAGTTATACATGTTGTTAAGTTTGCAAGTTATCTTAAATCTTTTTCTCACTATGAGTTTCTGTTACATGTAAATTATTTTAAATAATTGAAATTATTCTATTTAGCCCATAGTTTAAGGTTTTCAGTATGTTTTTGGGAGAATTATAAACTAGAAATACAGTTAACAGAGATTTTTCACATTGCTTCTAAATTCCCTCTTGTGTTTCAAAACAGACACCTTTTTCAAAGTAAGCCCTAGTAGAGTTGTTACTTAATTTTTTTTTTTAATAAGTATTCAAAGACTTCAGAATTCAAAAGATACAAAGGGTATCCAGAGAAAAATTCCTCCCATCCCTGCTTCTTTCTCCAGGGACAAACGTGGATATCCTTCCAAAGAGTTTCACCTATATCCAAGACAATGAAGTTTACATATTCTTTTATCTCCCCCCCGCTACTTTTTTTTCTTTTTGAGACAGAGTCTCTCTCTGTCACCCACGCTAGAGTGGAGTGATGCAATCTCAGCTCACTGCAAGCTCTGCCTCCCGGGTTCACGCCTTTCTCCTGCCTCAGCCTCCCAAGTAGCTGGGACTACAGGTACCCACCACCACGCCCAGCTAATTTTTTTGTATTTTTAGTAGAGATGGGGTTTTACCGTGTTAGCCAGGATGATCTTGATCTCCTGACCTCATGATCCACCCACCTCGGCCTCCCAAAGTGTTGGGATTACAGGCGTGAGCCACTGCGCCCAGCCTTATCTCCCTTTTTATACAAATGGCAGCATGCATTACACACTGCACTGCTCCTTGCGTTTCTCACTTAACATTACCTCTTGAAGATCAGTCCATCTCTAACTACACAGAGTCTCCTCTTGATATCTGGTATCCCAATGAATGGATAGACTATACTTTATTTAATGAATCCTCTTTTAGTGGACAGTTGAGCTGTTTCCAATCTTCTTTTTTTTTTTTTTCAGATGGAGTCTCACTCTGTCTCCCAGGTTGGAGTGCAGTGGCATGATCTTGGCTCACTGCAACCTCCACCTCCCGGATTCAAGTGATTCTCCTAGGCCGGGCGCGGTGGCTCAAGCCTGTAATCCCAGCATTTTGGGAGGCCGAGACGGGCGGATCACGAGGTCAGGAGATCGAGACCATCCTGGCTAACACTGTGAAACCCCGTCTCTACTAAAAAATACAAAAAACTAGCCGGGCGAGGTGGCGGGCGCCTGTAGTCCCAGCTACTCGGGAGGCTGAGGCAGGAGAATGGCGTAAACCCGGGAGGCGGAGCTTGCAGTGAGCTGAGATCCGGCCACTGCACTCCAGCCCGGGCGACAGAGCGAGACTGCGTCTCAAAAAAAAAAAAAAAAAAGTGATTCTCCTGCCTCAGCCTCCTGAGTAGCTGGGATTACAGGTGTGTGCCACCACGCCCGGCTAATGTTAGTATGTTTAGTAGAAATGGAGTTTCACCATGTTGGTCAGCCTGGTCTCGAACTCCTGACCTCAGGTGATCTGCCCGCCTCGGCCTCCCAAAGCGCTAGGATTACAGGTGTGAGCCACCTCGTGTGGCTTGTTTCCAGTCTTTTGCTATTAATAACAAAAAACTAGCTCTTACTGGGTGCCAAGTTCTGTTCCATATTGTTTCACATAAATCATTTTATTTAACCCTCAGCACTGCAGAGAAACCTTTCACCTACATGACTTCACACAAGGGGAATATATATGCCAGATAAATCCCTAGACATACAATCTCTGGAACTGAGGCTATGTGCATTTGATTTTGGCACATATAGTGGTTATGCCAATTCACCTCCCCACAAGGAATGTAAGCACATGCTTGATTGCTCCCATCATATGCTGTCAAAATTTGAGTTTTACTAATGGGACAGGTAAAAAATTGTGGTGTTGTAGTATGGCTTTAGTTTGGATTTCCTTTGCTGTGAGTGAAGTTAAACATCCTTTTGTAAGTTCAAGGACAATTTTTATGTCCCTTTTCTCTGAAATATTATAGTTTACTAATTTTTTGTTTTAGTTTTAATTGACAAACAATTATTTAATATACTTTTATATTGAGTTGTCTTTTTCTCAGTAATATGTAGGCCCTCCAGATAGTAGGGAAACTTGCCTGTGATATGAATTGCAAACGTTCCTTTGGCTTTGCTTATAAAGTTTTTTTGCCACGCAGAGTTTAAAAAGTTACACAGACGAATTTATTATTTTCTGTTTATTTCTGTCTTCAGGAACAGTTTTTCATTTGTTTGTTTGTTTTTTTCCCAAGACGGAGTCTTGCTCTGTTGCCCAGGCGGGAGTGCAGTGGCACAATCTCCACTCACTGCAACCTCCACCTCCTGGGTTCAAGCAGTTCTCTGCCTCAGCCTTCTGAGTAGCTGGGATTACAGGCACACGCCACTATGCCTAGCTAATGTTTGTATTTTTAGTAGAGACGGGGTTTCACCATGTTGACCAGGCTGGTCTCAAACTCCTGACCTCGTGATCCGCCTGCCTTGGCCTCCCAAAGTGTTGGGATTACAGGCGTGAGCCACCGAGCGAGCCCGGCCTTCAGGAACAGTTTCTTTTCTTTCTTTCTTTCTTTTCTTTTTTTTTGTTGTTTGTTTTTTGGTTTTTTTTGAGATGGAGTCTCACTCTGTCACCCAGGCTGGAGTGCAGTGTTATGATCTCAGCTTACTGTAGCCTCTGCCTGCTGGGTTCCAGTGATTCTCCTGCCTCAGCCTCCCAAGTAGCTGGGACTACAGGCACACACCACCATGCCCGGCTAATTTTTGTATTTTTTAGTAGAGACGGGGTTTCACCATATTGGCCAGGCTGGTCTCGAACTCCTGACCTCGTGATCCTCCCACCTCAGCCTCCCAAAGTGCTGGGATTACAGGCGTGAGTCACTCTGCCAGGCCAGGGACAATTTCTAAGTGAAAAAAAACAATTTGGTTTCTGTTTTTACGTCATTGTTAGAAAGCCTGAGGTTTTTTTTTTTTTTCTCATTGTTTCTTCTAGAGTATTTATGACTATTATTTTTTTATTTTACTTTTTTTAAAAAACTTGTATCTGTTTAGAATTTTCTCTGATTAAGGAGTGAAGGATAAATTATTTTTTTTCTAGATAGATACCTGATTCAGCCAACATTTATTGATTAATCTATCCTTCACAAATCAGAGATACCACTTTTTATCCTAAATTAAATTCTCATCTCGACAGAGTTTTAGAATGAGATGGTGCATATAATTTTGTGATGCCAAATTTGGATGTTCTCTTCCTAATGCTTCCTAAGATAGTAATTATATAGCTTATTTATCATTTTTTATTGAAAAAAAAAGAGAGAACACATCAAACTTCTGAGAGCACATTATCCCAATAGAAATGTGTATACTTTTGAGTAGAAGAAATAAAAATGGAAAATTATAATTATTTAATCGGATGCCTTTTAGAATAATCTTAGTTTTTTGTTTTTTTCTATAAACCCAGGCACTTGATAATCTTAGTTCTGTTTTATTTTATTTTATTTTTTTAAGACAGAATCTCAGTCTGTTACCCTGGCTGGAGTGCAGTGGCGTTGTCGTGGCTCACTGTAGCCTCAACATCCCTGGACTCAGATGATCCTTCCACCTCAGCCCCCTGAGTAGCTGGGACTACAGGCATGTTCCACCACCCCCAGCTAATTTTTGTATTCTTTGTAGAGACAGGATTTTGCTGTATTGCCCAGGATGATTTTAAATTCCTGGGCTCAATAAATCCTCCCACCTTGGATTCCCAAAGTGCTTGGATTACAGGCATGAGCCACCGCATCTAGCTTTAGTTTTATTTTATTGAAGTGCATGGACAGTATAGTGGAAAGAATACTGGACTAGGAGGCAGGAGGTCTGTCAGCTCTTTGGTTTTTTGTTTTATTTATTTATTTATATTATTATTATTATTATTATTATTGAGACGGAATTTTGCTCTCGTTGCCCAGGCTGGAGTGCAGTGGCGTGATCTCGGCTCACTGCAACCTCCACCTCCTGGGTTCAAGCCATTCTCCTGCCTCAGCCTCCCGAGTAGCTGGGACTACAGGCACCCGCCACCACACCCAGCTAATTTTGTATTTTTAGTAGAGACGGGGTTTCTCCATGTTGGTCAGACTGGTCTCGAACTCCCGACATCAGGTGATCCACCCACCTCGGCTTCCCAAAGTGCTGGGATTACAGATGTGAACCACCGCGGCACTGGCCTTCGACCTTGTTTTTGTTTTTGTTTTCGTCTCAGTCTGGTCTCTTTATAATTAAATAATAATAATAACAACAAACAGTTTTTTTTTTTTTTTTTTTTGAGACGGAGTCTCGCTCTGTCCCCCAGGCTGGAGTGCAGTGGCCCGATCTCAGCTCACTGCAAGCTCCGCCTCCCCGGTTCGCGCCATTCTCCTGCCTCAGCCTCCCAAACAGCTGGGACTACAGGTGCCTGCCACCTCGTCTGGCTAGTTTTTTGTATTTTTTAGTAGAGACGGGGTTTCACTGTGTCAGCCAGGATGGTCTCGATCTCCTGACCTTGTGATCCGCCCGTCTCGGCCTCCCAAAGTGCTGGGATTACAGGCTTGAGCCACCGCGCCCTGCCACAACAAACACTTAGAACATTGCCTGGGCTTTAGTGTTATTCAAGAGCTTTACATACAATATATTAATTCATTCAGTCTATGTAATTAATAGAAAGTTTATAATCTGTTATGAATTATACAAATGTTAGATATCTTTACTAATAAAATGTTGATAGGCCCTTTCAGCTCAGTCAAAAAAACAGAAACAAAAACACATCCGACACTGTTGTTAATTACTTTCATGCTATAAAGTATGGAAATAAAGTAGAATGATTATCTGAAGCAGCCTATGCATTAAGTGCCTTCCCTTTTACCTTCATGTTTCTGTGCCTTTGCTGTTCCCTTGGTCTGAATGCCCTCCCCTCAACACATAAGTGTGTACCCTTCTTTTCTTCAAAGACCACCTCAAATATCAACTCTGGGCCTTTCTTTTTTTGGAGATAGAGTCTTGCTGTGTTGCCCAGGCTGGAGTGCAGTGGTGTGATCTTGACTCACTGCAACCTCTGCCTCCCAGGTTCAAGTGATTCTCCTGCCTCAGCCTCCCAAGTAGCTGGGATTACAGGCACCTGCCACCATGCCTGGCTAATTTTGTATTTTTAGTAGAGACAGGGCTTCACCATGTTGGCCAGGCTGGTCTCAAACTCCTGACCTCAAGTAATCCACCCGCCTCGGCCTCCCAAAGTGCTGGGATTACAGGTGTGAGCCACTGTGCCCGGCCAACTCCTGGCCTTTCTTACAGGTAGAATTATTTATGTAGTCTTCTGATTCTCTAGTACCATATATACCATGATAGGCTTATAAGCATCTATTATAATAGAGGTAGTTTCAATATTTTTGCTTGTCAATTAGACTTGAACTTCGGAGAGTACAGTCTGTGTATTATTCATCTTTGTATCTCTGCTCAGCTTCTGACATAGTTCCTGGTATATAATAGATACCCAGCTGAAAGAAAAGAATAAACATTTGCATACATGACTATAGAGCTCCTATTTGATAGAAGTTGGAAAGGCCTCTATCAGAATCAGAGCATGTGGGCCTCCATAGCTGGTAAAACCAAATAATTCATTCATTTGTTTTGTTTCTCTTTGAATGCATGAGAACCTGAACTTGAAATTGTTAAATGGCTTATAGTCTGTTTTAAAGGTGTGATCTACAGGGTAAAAATCAGATATTTTCTCTGATTGTACATTTTAGCTTTTGCATTTTATTTTTAAGAGCTATGTTTCAATTGTAGGGGCACGCCTGTAGCCCCAGCTACTCTGGAGGCTGAGGCAGGAGGATTGCTTGAGGCCAGGAGTTCAAATCCAACCAGGGTAACATAGGGAAACCTGTCTCTTAAAAAAAAAAAAAAAAGGCACACTTGGTGTGCTTGGTAAATAAGAATATTGATTAAAGTGAGATTAGGAAATAAATACAGAACATCACACTTAACAGGCTTCAGACTTCTGTCAGTTACAGCTATCTGGAACATATTCAAGAACCCAGAGGGAATCTAAAAAAGCCTCTGAAGTTGGAGGAGAATAGCTCTCACAAAGCATGTGTACTTGATGTAGGAGGGAGAGGCACAGTGCCACTCACATGCCAAAGCCCTACTTACTGACTACACATTTTCATAAAAAATTCCAAGGACTGCTTAGCATGTGTGGTCATTCGGCCTCCTTTCAAGACATTTTAGCTTGTTTCTGGTTTCAGTAGAAAAAAGATTAAAAGAACTCTCCCACCCATGCTGCCAAGAAGGCACTAAATAAAGTATTGTTGACACGAGCGTAAAAGTGATTCTCATGGTTTTCTTCAGAAATCATGGAAACTTACTTTGTGTTTATTTTTAGTCTTTAAGAATTCTGCTGGACTCATGCAAAATCAGTTGTGACGATACTTAATTATTCTACTTTTTTAAAAATCTGAGGTTAAGAAGAGCGATATCCCTTTGATCTCACCTCTTTGAAAGGGGGTCATTAATTTGAGAAAGATTTCTTTATTCCTTTGAGTATTTAGATTATTAATCATAGGCTGAAATCCTCGATATGAAAGGAGCATGTATAAACTTCTTTGCATAATTTGGTAAAAGCTATATAAGTAAGTCAAGGTAAAAAGTCAAAAGGCATGTTTAAGTGATTTGGGGACTTTTTTTTTTTTTTTGAGTCGGAGTCTCCCTCTGTAGCCCAGGCTGGAGTGCTGCAGTGTGATCTCGGCTCACTGCAACCTTTACCTCCCAGGTTCAAGCGATTCTCCTGCCTCAGCTTCCTGAGTAGCTGAGACTGCAGGTGTGTCACCACACACCCGGCTAATTTTTGTATTTTCGATTTTGTATTTTTGTATTTTGTATTTTTAGTAGAGACAGCATTTCACCACGTTAGCCAGGCTGGTCTGGAACTCCTGACCTCAAGTGATCTGCCTGCCTTGACCTCCCAAAGTGCTGGGATTACAGGCAAGAGCTACTGCACCCGGCCGATTTGGGGGCCTATTTTAATGCATGCTAAATATGCTTTTTGTGTAGGGGCTATAGATTAATGAAAATTGGGATCATTCACTTCTCGCTTTCTTCTTCTATTTCTAGATTGCCAAAATGCTTTGGAGTTTTTAACTGAATCTAAGAAAAGTCCAAAATAGATTTGAGACTGTAAAAACAGAAACTGCAGCAAGGGGGATTCAGTGCCAATGCATCAACAAAAAGACAGCCAGAGTTAGTGGAAGGAAATCTTCCTGTTTTCGTGTTCCCCACGGAGCTCATATTTTATGCAGATGATCAGTCAACACATAAGCAAGTGTTGACACTGTACAATCCCTATGAGTTTGCCTTAAAGTTCAAAGGTGAGTCTCCTAGCTCTATTTTCTGGGTTTTTAACTGCTCCCTACTAATTTTTTACTTGTAGAAACTAATTTAAAAAAAAAACCCACTAATGGCCATTGTGACTTTTTCTTTCAGTTTTGTGTACTACTCCAAATAAGTATGTTGTCGTTGATGCTGCAGGTGCAGTAAAGCCTCAGTGTTGTGTGGATATGTAAGTCAAGATCACTTCTTGGTAACACGTTTTAAGTGTGTTAATATTTGTTTTTAACTTGAGAAAAAGAGATATTTTCTTGAAGCTGTTCTCACATAGGCATTTATTATATCTTGAATTTTTGCTGAAAATTTGTCTATTAAAATTGTTTCGAAGAGATTCGGCCAAATACTTAATAATATTTAATTATGTTGGAGCTCATGTATGTGTTAGTATCTCCATGAACATTTTCTCATTGTTGTGGTTTTAGTCATACCAGGGATGTATAAAGGTAAAGTTCTGACTTATTCCTTTAAATTTCTCCAGCTAAAATAGGGGATTTAGCTTTCTTTGGAACATGCTGCTATTATAGTGACATTTGGAAAACTATAATACTACTGTCTAAGAACAATGGTAATATAAGTTCATCTGAAGTGATTCAACTAAAAGCCTGGAAGTTAATCTATATAAACAGGAAGCAGTTGTGTAACCACTCATCTGTAAAGTATTATTTGAGCTCTTCCAGATAATTTCATCTTAGAGTGTCAGATAAATGATTGTTCAAGCTGTTCATATTTAATTTTTATTTTAGAACTAGTGGTGACCAGATGGATCCATTGACCAGCCCTTAATTTTAAGCTACCAAGTACACTGTATTTGTTTAAATCTTCTGTGAGAATGGGAAGCAGAATTCTTTTCTTTTGAATACTTTTTCACCAGCTCAAAGCCATAAAATGATGTATCTTTGAGAATGTTTCTGCACATTTTTAAAAATTTTCATTCAGTACACAATAAGCAAGAGCTATTACAAAGAAATGTAGTCTCTTGCCAAATAAATGTGTTACCTTTGACCTAATTGTTTTGTGTTCCCTGGTAAGAACAAAATAAATGGAATTGCAGAAAACTCATAAGAATTACAGTACTTAGCTAGGTGCAGTGGCTCACGCCTGTAATCCCAGCACTTTGGGAGGCTGAGGTGGGAGGATCACCTGAGGTCAGGATTTCAAGAGCAGCCTGGCCAACATGTTGAAACCCCGTCTCTAATAAAAATACAAAATAAAAATAGCTGAGCATGGTGGTAGGTGCCTGTAATCCCAGCTACTCGGGAGGCTGAGGCAGGAGAATCGCTTGAACCCAGGAGACGGAGGTTGCAGTGAGCGGAGACCACACCATTGCACTCCAGCCTGGGCAACAAAAGTGAAACTCTGTCTCAAAAAATAAAATAAAATTACAGTGCTGTATACTCTTTTCTCTTTAGAGAAGCAGAGGTGTATTATTGGCCTTCTGTTGCACTGGTAATAGTGGAGTACTTACTTATTCAATTGCTTGTTTCTACCTGCATGCATGGGATTCAATTTTAAGTGTAGGGTGAGGTTTGTTGCCTAAACAATAAGTAAGTAGAAATGGAAATTTATGAGATGTTTGTGGGGAATAAACAATTGTATATATTTCTATTTAGTAAATGTTGCTGCACTGAGATATCCAGAAAAATAAAAAGTCATTGCTAAAGATAATTTTCTTTCCTTTTTTTTTTTCAGATGAGACGGTCTTGCTCTCTTGCTGTAGCAGCGATCATAGCTTAGTGCAGCCTCAACCTCTTGGGCTTGGGCTTAAGGGATCTTCCTACCTCAGCCTCCCAAGTAGCTAGGACTACACGCACACCACAAAGCCAGTTAATTTTTAAATTTTTTTGTAGAGACGGGGTCTCTATGTTGCTTAGGCTGGTCTCAAACTCCTGGCTTCAAATGATCCTGGCCTCAACCTCCCAAAGTGCTGGTATTAACAGGTGTGAGCCACTGTACCTGACCAAAAAGGAATTTTCTTTACCTGTTATTTTTTTGCTTAAGACTTTTATTCTGTGTTTTAGATTATGTGCTTTCATCTAATATTTCTGAATTACTCATTTCTTTTGGGTTATACTGTGATTTTTTTTAACATCTTAGCACATTTCTGTTTTTGAGTATTTGGTTGTAGTCAGTATATTAAAATATCTCACTGCATTCTGTTTGGCCGGCCCCCAGAAATCTAAACAGCATTTGTTATTTTTGCTGTTTTCAGCGTGATTCGTCATAGAGATGTTCGATCCTGTCACTATGGTGTAATAGACAAATTCCGTCTTCAAGTTTCTGAGCAAAGCCAGAGGAAGGCTTTGGGAAGAAAAGAGGTTGTTGCTACTCTTCTCCATCAGCAAAAGAACAACAAAAGGAAGAAGAGGAAAAAAGAATAAAGGAACATTTAACTGAAAGTTTATTTTTTGAGCAGTCGTTTCAACCAGGTAGTTTTGGGGTTGTTTTTAAAGCCCTTTTGATGTCTTACACATTATTAACTTAAAATAATCAGGCAGCTAAGAATAATTACTAGAAAAATCATCTACCATTTCAAACATGGTCAACTACTTTAAAACTGAACCTAGAGAATCAGGGACCTGAAGTAGAACAAGAAGCCTGGAGGTGGATTTTGAGAGGAGGGAATACCCCTCACTGGACTAGGCTGTAAGGAGAGGGTAGATGTTGCTGTAGCCTTTTAATAAAACTATATCTGTATTTAAACATAAACATAAACATATCTAGGACTGCAGGCACCATACTTTATGAAGCTAGTAAATTTGGCAGTTCTATACTTCTGTTTCCATGACTTTCCTATATCCTTTCTCATTTAATTAGTTCCAAGGAAGAGAGAGATTGTGTTTGGCAATAGGCCAAGCTTAGTGCACTGTTCATATTATTTTGAAAAAAAAAATCTCATTAAAGTTGAAGTTAATTAAACTAAGTAGATTATAATATCCCCTGTGGGCTATTAATTGAATCCCTCTCCAGCCCTCATTTCCTTCCAGCTTAGATATTCAGAAGTGTTATGATATATTCTTTCAACATTGACACTACCCTCATATTCAACTCTTTGGATGTCATTACCCCGTCTTCTTAACTTCTCATCATCTCCTCCTAAACCTGTTGTAGTAGAAGGAAGATAAAATTTTCCATAGAAAAACAGGGAAACTGGAAACTTTTTGATGGTGATACCGATACATGAATATGATAGCAGCTGTCCTTGAAATTGCAACATTTTATGAAGGATTAAAAAAATCTAATTGCTGTTACATTCAGTCATATCAGTTTGTTCATCTTAGAATGCTTATTTCGGCCGGGTGTGGTGGCTCATGCCTGTAATCCCAGCACTTTGGGAGGCCGAGGTGGGTGGATCATGAGGTCAGGAAATCGAGACCATCCCGGCTAACACAGTGAAACCCTGTCTCTACTAAAAATACAAAAAATTAGCCGGGCATGGTGGTGGGCACCTGTAGTCCCAGCTACTCAGGAGGCTGAGGCAGGAGAATGGTGTGAACCCGGGAGGTGGAGCTTACAGTGAGCCAGTGCCACTGCGCTCCAGCCTGGGTGACAGAGCGAGACTCTGTCTCAAAAAAAAGAATGTTTATTTCAATAACAGGAAGTAGTAGTGCCTCTTTGATTTACTGTAGCTAAAAGTCTCTTCCTAGTCCATTAGGGACCATCTAGATTTTCTGGTAATACCAGGACTAGTGACTAGGTAGTAGCTATTAGGTTGGTGCAAAAGCAATTGTGATTTTTGCCATCACTTTCAATTGCAAAAACCGCAATTACTTTTGCACCAACCTATAGTGGCTTGTTTTATTCTGATCAATTAGTATCAACCGACAGGACCAGCTTTTCATCTTTTGAAGCTGAAAGAGAACCTTTGTCCAGTGTCACTCTCAGATCAATATTGTAAAGTTAACGTAGTTATAAAATGCAAGATTCCCTTTTTAAAATGCTTCCTCTGGTATAAGAAAGGCCATTTAATTTGTATTTGTTTTTTGAAGTTACACTTGTAATTTAAAATAGTCTTTGAAGTTCAGTTTTGTATTTAACAGATTGGTTTAATAACCAATCTGGAGTAAGGAATAATAAGGAGTAAGGTTTAGGGTATATGTGTATGTAAATATATGTAAGGAGAACTTTATTCCTTTTATTTTGAAATTTATTAAAATTCAGGTGAAGATCATGCTAAGAGGCTAAATAATTATAGTATGTATTGTCTTATTTTGTTTTATTTTTTATTTTTTGAGAAAGAGTTTGTCTCTGTCGCCCAGGCTAGAGTGCAGTGGTGCCATCATAGTTCACTGCAGCCTCCAACTCCTGGATTCAAGTAATCTTCCTGCATCAGCCTCCCGAGTAGCTGGGACTACAGGTGCTTGTCACCACACCCAGGGTCTCACTATGTTGCCCAGGCTTGTCTTGAACTCCTAGCCTCAAGCAATCCTCCTGCCTCAGCCTCCTAAAGTACTGGGATTACAGGCCTGAGCTCCCGCACCCGGCCTTATTTCATTTTTCTAACAAACCTTGGTATCTAAAGTATATTAGAGAGTTTTTCTAATTGTAAAATTGGAGTAGGCAGATGAATGAAGATAGGTGATGTTAGCATAACACATGGTGATCTCTGTTTTGGGGGAAAACATTCGCTAATCCATTCCTGTAAGGAAGCTCAATGAAGGCAGGCACTTTGCCTAGTACTATTAATCCTCAGTACCTAGCACAGGCCTGGCACAGAGAAGCTACATAATGAATTTGTAAATGAGCTGAGCTAGGAAGGCTGGACTTCAGGTCTGGTAAGGGTCTGTGGGAACGGTGAGTGTTTTTGTTTTGTTTTGGCTTACAAGGTTTTCATGGCTATGACAGCTGTTTAGAGGAAGGGTGATAGCACAGTACAGCCCCATTCACAGTCCTGGCCAGCATGTCCCATTTATAGGTAGTTACCCCAATGTGCCTAATAACCTGGAAGTAAGTTGAGTAAAGTTTTCTTCTTTAATAGAATATCATGATGACTGATTTAGTCTCCTGTCTATTAAATTTACAGGAATTTATATGTAGTTCCAACATGTGGAAAACTCAGGTTTTTAAGTTTTTCTGAACTAAAATGTTGAAAATTAATTGAGATTGTTTTGGGAGGCTTTGAAATGTCATTACTTTTACAAGTCCTTAGCTTAGAGAATATTTTAACAAATGCATATTATTAAAGTATTAGAGGTACAACAGTGTTGTGAGACTCACTTTTAGCAGGAAAATGGTTGATGGCTATATGATGAAAAATTTGGATTTTGAAATATATTGAAAGTCAGTAAAAATGAGAAAAATTTAAGTTTATTGTATAAAACACATATAGCAATAACATAAGAAAATGTACCTGTAATCTCACACACTTAACACATCTGCTTATATAAGTGTTCCATGTTACTTTCCAGACCTTGCCTATGTGCATAAGTATATTTTGTGAGTTTTTTTCATTCAACAGAAATTTAAGTATACTTTCATAAAATACTAGAGCTCAGGTTATTAAAAAGCCATTTTAAAAGATACATCTGAATCTTAGTGGGTTTGTCTTAATTACATTATTAATGAACTGCTATGTCTATGCTATAATGTTTGAGTCAGTACCCTCTGGCTTAAGAAAATTATAGTCTTAATTATTGTTTATAATAAAAAAAATGGAAAATAACTGAAAAGTCCATCAATTGGGAATTGATTAAATTATAAATATTCATAAGGTAGTGTGCTAGGCAGACATTTACAAGGATCTGATAGAATGATGAATGCTTATACATTGTCATTTAAAGAGCTTCAAATATTTTCTAAGTAAGGGAAAAAAACAGTTATATAACAGTATGTATAATACGGCCTTATTTATGTAAAAGATTCTCCTACATGTTTATACGGGCATTTGTAAAATCTTTTTTTTTTTTTTTTTTTTTGAGGCGGAGTCTCGCTCTGTTGCCCGGACTGGAGTGCAGTGGCCGGATCTCAGCTCACTGCAAGCTCCCCCTCCCGGGTTTACGCCATTCTCCAGCCTCAGCCTCCCGAGTAGCTGGGACTACAGGCGCCTGCCATCTCGCCCGGCTAGTTTTTGTATTTTTAGTAGAGACGGGGTTTCACCGTGTTAGCCAGGATGGTCTCGATCTCCTGACCTCGCGATCCGCCCGTCTCGGCCTCCCAAAGTGCTGGGATTACAGGCTTGAGCCACCGCGCCCGGCCGGGCATTTGTAAAATCTAAAAGGATACATACCAAGCTGCTAACAGTGTTAGCTCTAGGAGGTGGAATTATGGAGGAACATTTACGTTTTCTATATCTTTATAACATATTTTACAACGATCCTGTAGTACTAGAGGGAAGAAAGCTTTTTCCATTTTGAAAAATTTCAAGCATTTATGCAAATGTTTTTGGAATACTAAAAATTCCAATTTCTCTAAATACTACATGTTCTCTAAATACTAAAAATTATTTGAAATGACCTTTATTGTGGGTTTGCAGTGAATGGTGTACTTGTCATAAATAACTGTTTTCCTTGAGAATTCATCCTTGCAACAAAGATAACTATAAAGGTACTCTATTAACTGAAATAAGACTTGGGGTTTTTCTTTTAGGTATTTCTGCTATTGTTTCATTCCAAGCAATAATTACTATAAAATTTGAATTTGTTTTCACCTCTCTGGCTCTGATGAAGTTCAGTTAACGCCACACAACAGCTAAGGTATTAATAATTTAGAAAAATTCCATTTAATAATAGAATGAACAGCATTATTTCGTTAATGAAACACAAAGATTGTGTTGCTGTTGGCTATTCCTTTTAATGAAAGGAAAGGTAGTGGGAAAAGCTGTATGACAGGAATGCTGTTATTGGGTTTCTTAAAAATACGGGTATGTATACTATACAAATAGAGTCAGAACTGTAGAATAGCAGGTGTGATAACATTTTTAATTTTTTTTTTTTTTTTTTTTGAGACAGAGTCTTGCTCTGTCACCCAGGCTGAAGTGCAATGGTGCAGTTTAGGCTCACTGCAACCTCCACCTCCCGAGTTCAAGCGATTCTCCTGCCTCAGCCTCCTGAGTAGCTGGGACTACAGGTGCGTGCCACCACACCCGGCTAATTTTTGTATTTTTAGTAGAGATGGGGTTTCACCATGTTGGCCAGGCTGTTCTCAAACCCCTGACCTCATGATCCACCTACCTTGGCCTCCCAAAGTGCTGGGATTACAGGCGTGAGCCACCATGCCCGGCCTTTTTAAAAAATCTTTTAGAATTTTATTTTAGGAACATTTAACATGAGATCTAGTCTCTTAATGAATGTTTGTGTACAATAAAATATTGGTTAAATGTAGGGATAACGTCGAGTAGATTTCTAGGACTCACTCAGTTTACATAATTGAGACCTATGCCCATTGATTAGCAATTTGCATTATCCTCCTCCCCCAGCCCCTGGCAACTACCATTTTGCTCTCTGCTTCTATAAGTTTGACTATTTTAGATTTCCTGTATAAGTGGAATCATGCAGTATTTGTGCTTCTGTGACTGGCTTATTTCACTTAGCGTATTTGCCAGATACTGTTTCTGCTGTTTTCTTCTTTGCTATAAATGGGTTAGAGCAGAGGGAAACACTTTTGGTTCCTTAACATTTTCAAAATTGATAGCAGGATGTACAGTTATTAGGATCAAACCTATCTGGGGAGCTCCTTAAAATATTCCCAAAAGGTAGTGGAGGTCTAGTGTGGCAGGCTCAAATTGGATATACACAGGCAAGCCACTGGGGTACTGGAAGAAAATATCAGAACTTCAATTTATATTTATTTTTAGCACATTCTTCCAAAAATCTATTTGTATGTTTTATATTAAGCCTAACAGTACAGAACTTGTGCATATAATTTTAAAATGTGCATACATTGATGATACATGCTTGAATACTTTCTACTGACTAGGGTGGGATGGTCGGGGGAGTTGGTGACCACCTTTCAGTAAGAACTCACTACCTCACAATGCCACGTCAGCATTCCATCCTGCAATGATTCAGACCAGTTAAGACATGGGCTTCCACATCAGCCCAGCAGTTAACTCTCTGACGGATGAAAACGATGGGGAAACAATCGGAGAAGTTAGACAAAATCAGAATTCTGGTGAGTGGCGGCCAGTGTATGTGAAGGAACTTTTGTCTTAAAGTTTTTAGAAGGAAGCTTAGGGATTTTTGTCTTTTTCCAGAAAACAGAGCTGTCTCCTCAGGACCTAGTTTACTAACTGTCTTCCTGGGAGTGGTGTGCATTGCAGCCCTGATGCTGCCTACAATGGGGGATGTGGAATCGCTGGTGCCTCTCTACCTCCACTTAAGTGTGAATCAAAAATTAGTGGCTGCTTATATCTTAGGTAAGGGTTTTAAAGATGCATTTGGGACATATGTGTAGGCTTTTATGTGTTTATGGGTGGTGGTGGTTTGATTTTTTTTGTTTTTTTCCTGAAGAACAGGTAAAGAAATGTTTCAAGAGCATGTTGAGGTCAGGTGCCTTTGAAGACTTTTTCAGCTCACATTTAGTTCTTTTTAGCTTACCTAAGATATAAGCATTTAGGACTGAGCATATTCTTATTCTTATTTTATATTTTATATATTCTCTCTTCAAAAGAAAGCAGCAAAGCAGGAATGCCATGCTTCTGTCTCTTTGTGGCCCTAGGGCCCTGGGATACAGGTAGACTCTTGATGCTTCTGTTAACAAAGTCGACTGGCTTTACCCAGGCTTTAAAATGGCACATCTGCTGTTATTATGGCTGATGTGGCTGAATAAAGTAGGAGGTATGTTTGATAGTTTGCTTTGGCCAGACATTAGTGATTTAATTAAATCTCTCCAGTGACTGCCCATTGCTATAAAGTGGATTTCTTCTTTATAATATCAACAAAATTCAAATGACTTTGAGTTCTTGGTAGAGTGCCTGCCTATGTGTTATGTTTTATTTGTTCACTGAGGTCCAAGCAATTGCTTATTGAATGAAATACTCTGTTAGATGCATATCTTTAACTGTTCTCCATTTTTCTTCTTTCAGGTCTTATCACAATGGCCATACTTAGAACATGAGCAAGGATTTCAGTTGACTTCTGAAGTAAATCTGTCTTGAAAATATGAATGTGGACTGCCTTTTATCTCTATTTCACTCCATTAACATGCTATAAACTATTGAATGATTTCAAGTAATTGCAAATGTATAATATATATTTTAAATTATAATTTAATTTGAAGGACTGCAGAACATTATTTTACAGACAGCAAGGATGCTTCTGAGTGACACCTAGGAAATTATTTGAAGAAATTCTTTTTATACCTATACCTGTTGTGCAAGAGACTTTAAAACATTTGTTATTTGCTCACCTTTTTTTCCAAATCACTTTGATTGCTAGGGGTCATGTATGCTTCAAAGTTACAGGACTAAAAGAGCAAACTGACCGTCCTAAAACTAAAATGACATTTATTCCGTAGCTACAAACATCAGCGTTATTATGTTAATTATACCTTGCCCTCTATCATTATAAGCGGTTGCCATGGTGTTTCTAAAAATAAGTGTTTTACCATTAATGTGTAGAGGGCAAACAAAGCATAAAGTACTAAGGGATCATGCTTATTCTAGGGTCTCACAGAAGACAGGACATATTAATCTTGTGAATTACAGAATGGGTTGTGGTCCAGACACCAAGAATCATAGGGTTTTTTTAAAAAAAACCTAATGGAAGTAGGGTGACCTCTCTCTTTGGTCTAAGAGTTCTAAAGGAAGGTAGGCATCTGTTTAATTAGTTGGTTCACCCTGGCTTTACCTCTGGTTAATGCTTTGTGTTAAAAGGAAGGAAAAATCACTTTATCTTTTCTTCCAAGCCCCTTCCCCGCCTGACTTGCCCAGACTGGGATTACCAGATACCAGGTGATTTATGTGGAGATGATTTTTCACCTTTAAACTCTAAGCCAAGTGTAGGAAACTCTTCATAGCTGTGTCTATTTTATATCAGTCACTGAGACTTTTTTTTAAGTTTTTATTTATTATTAAGACAACTTTGCCAAAAAAATCCCCTAAGCACAACTATTTACATTTCTTTATAGCCTCTTTTGATCTCTAACACATATATGCAGTTTTAACTGTTATTGTCATAGTAACTGATCTTTTGTCTAAGGATTTTTACCTGAAAGCACAATGCATTAAGAGTCTCTTGAAAATCATCTTTCAGATCTTTTTACAGAATGAACTATGCACTGCTACAAACACAAATGTATGCCTGAGGTTGGTTTTTGCAGAAAATAGTCTCCGCTTCTAAAAACTTCTATGTCTAGTCTTCCATAGGAAATCCTCACTGTTTAACCGTGTGAGGAGCCTAAGTCATTAAACGGATCATGTCTGTATATTGTGTAATGAATGAAAAGCACATAAATGTAATCTACTTTGAATTTTGTAAAAATTATGTGTGGAGGCTATTCTTATTTATCCATCTCAAGTCCTGTGTGTGCACATGTGCGCAAGTGCACATACGTGTATGTATGTGTGTATAATAACACATTGTAATGTAAAGAACAGAAATTACTTTAAAAAATAAACAGAAATGGAGACCTGAGCTTCACATTGATTTAAACATTTTATTTGACTTATCTTTGAGGATCTTAAGGTTTTAGCTCTCCTATTACCTAAAGTTGTCTCATATTTCTGTGACTGACATAGGAAAAGTAGAAACAGTGAAATATAACAGCTTTATTTACCAAGGGATTTAAGTCACTTTGTAATTTAACTTCTTGAATAGGTAACAATCATATGCTTCAAAAATGAAAATACAGTGAAAAATCACTCCTCACCCTCTCGGTGCACCCAGCCCCTTACAAGTGACCCCTTTTATTGGTTTAAATATACGTGTGTGTGTGTGTGTGTGTGTGTATGTTTGAGTGTTGGAGACGGGGTCTCTCTCTGTCACCCAGGCTGGAGTTCAGTGGCGCAATCTCTGCTCACTGCAGCCTCAGCCTCCTGAGTAGCTGGGATTACAGATTTGTACCACCACGCCTGGCTAATTTTTGTATTTTTAGTAGAGACAAGGTTTTGCCATGTTGGCCAGGCTACTTTGTTTCTTTATGCAAAACATATACAAGTTGAGTATCCCTTATCCAAAATGTATCCCTCATCCAAAATGCTTGGGACCAGAGGTGTTTCAGATTTGGGAAGTTTTTCAGATTTGGGGATATTTGCATATACATAATGAGCTATCTTGGGGATAGGACCCCATCTGTAAACATGAAATCTGTTTCATGCATACCTTATACACATAGCCAGCAGGTAATTTTATTTTTCCCTTGGGGACATTGAATAAACTGTTACGTACCTGCCTTTTGACTGTGACCCATCACATGAGGTCAGGTGTGGAATTTTCTACTTGGGGCATCATGTCAGCACTCCAGAAGTTTTAGTTAGGAGCATTTCAGACTTTGGAGTTTTGGACTGACGTGCTCAACCTGTATATTCTTATTTCTTTTCTGTAGAAACAATAATAGTTTCATGAGTAGTCAGAGACCTGGGGCTTGAGCTGGCTCTGGAAGGGTGAGTTTAATTCACATACAGAGAGGAGCTGGATTCACAAGAAGAGGCAAGGATGTGCCAAGAGGTGAGATTTGTTTTGAAATAATGTCTAGGGAGATGAGACTTGTGTGTTCCATTATTTCCTGTCTGCTGTGAAGAAAACTTTACTGCCGTGACTCATGGGGATGAACACAGTCTCATGAGGAAAGAACTAAGCTAGCCAAGGGGCCACAGGTATCACAAAATTGAATCAGAGAAGAGGTAAAGAAGTAATCGTCATCGTGAAAACAAATATGATTCATCCTGAAGGCAGCCAGCAAACAGGAAACACAGCAAGAGACATGGCAATCGTTGCAATGATCCGTCACTGCAGGTGTTCCTGCCACCATGAAATCGTTAGGCCAGCACAGTTCTGCCACCCAAGTTCATTTCGAAAGGAGCTGTACAGAGTCGGCATGTGAAACTTTAGGTTTCTAGAAAAGATTCTGGAAACGAGTGTCTCCCAGGTATTTTCATTCACTGAACGAATAAGTTGAAGGACTATAGCAGCTGCAGAGGTGATAGCTACAGGGTTTCCACACGCACACGGAAGTAGACGCTAAGGTTTCAAAACTTGACTATTATGAAAGAGATTGAAGATTTCAAGTGGTACCTAAAACCCTGCCATTTAGAGAAAGCATGCCTAAAAGGAACAATTTAGACCTAAAGGAAGTTGGGGGGTGGGAGGAACTGGGACCACAGAGCTATCTTAGAAGATTCAAATGGAGGGGCCCAGCCAGCCTAGCTGCATTATCCTAGAAGTGGAATGTCAAGTTAGTGATTATTTCATTAGGAAAGTATTTGCTACACCTATAATCTGGCAGTGATAAACAACATACCAGAGCAGAACATTAGTCTCCGGGATTAAATACCAAACAGAATAACAAAGAGTTGACCCAGCTACAGGATGTTAAGAGAGTCCTGTCCAGTTACCACATCAAAGACCCTGTAAGCAAGCCATGGGCAGAAAAAGGAGGAATAAATTGACACTGATTTGGAGAGGCTTTATATGACCGAGAGAACAAAAATGCAAATGGACTAAACTCAAGCTGGCTGTTTATTTTGTTCATTTAGTTTTTCTATGATTTGCCCGTCACTTAGTTAATCAATATAGTCAACAGATTAAAGTGACACTTAACCATGGGCTATGTTAGCTTCAGCGCCTAATAGAAACTGGGTCAGTTCAAGGAAGATGATGGTGAGGAATGTCCAGCTTACTAAATACGTTTGCCAATTAGCTGGGTGATTGCTTTGTGAATCACTGACTTAACAAACACACAAGCTAGACAGTTCAGAATGTGATCCAGGTAGGTGGGGGAAAGGCTTGATTCGATAAAGAGAAAAGAATAAATGAAATGATTTCATAAGAATGCAGACAGATTTTTTAGTCCACCAGGGTAGAGAAAAACAATGCGAAATCTGTCTTGACGAAACGAAGTGTGAGGTGTGATTATGTTAAGAAAACTGCCAACCTCTGGGATAGAAAGCAGAATGCAGATGTGGCACAGGCGCATGTGCATACACACAGATGAAATCCCACAGTAAATTACTTTTGCACAATCATAAGTCACAGGAGGTACAGTTAGGAAAATCCATTCTAAGTCACAGGAGGTACAGTTAGGAATGGATTTTCTCCCTCCTCCCTCCCTCCCTCCCTTCCTCCCTTCCTTCCTTCCTTCCCTTCCTTCCCTTCCTTCCTTCCTTTCCTTCCTTTCCTTTCCTTTCCTTTCCTTTCTTTCTTTTTTTCTTCTTTCCTTCTCTCTCTCTCTCCTTCTTTCTTTTTTTTTTTTTTCCGTCTGAGACAGAGCCTTGCTCTGTTGCCTGGGCTGCAGTGCAGTATTGTGATCATGGCTCACTTCAGCCTCAACCTCCCAGGCTCAAGTGATCCTCCCACCTCAGCCTCCCAAGTAGCTGGGATTACAGGCACACACCACCACGCCTGGCTAATTTTTTTTATTACTTTTTGTCTCACTTTGTTTTCTAGGCTGCTCTCGAATTCCTAGGTTCAAGCAGTCCTCCCACCTCGGCCTCCCAAAGTGCTGGGATTACAGGTGTCAGCCATCATACCCAGCCAGGCATGCAATTTATTAAACAAAAGCACTCTCTCTCCTAATAAACATGTTTTTGCAGCTAATCACTGTACTAGATAACCTGTATCTTCTGCTGTTCTCAGGCTGCTAGGGAGCAGATGTTTTTTGTTTCTTTGTGTGTTTTTTTTTTAGTAGACTTTATTTTAGAGAGCAGTTTTGGGTTCACAGCAAAATTGTTCAGAAAGTACAGAGTTCACATATACTCCCCTCCTACCTCCGCCACGTGCACAGCCTCTCCCACTAGCAACATTCCTCATCAGACTGGTACATTTGTTACAATCAATGAACCTACATTGACACATCATGATCACTCAAAGCCCACAGTTTACATTAGGGTTCGTTGTTGGTGTGATAATTCTATGGGTTTGGACAAATGTTTAATGACATGCACCCACCAGTATAGCATCATACGGAGTAGTTTCACTGCCCTAAAAGTCCTCTGTTGGGGTTTTCTTTCTTACCTTAAAATTTTTCTTATGGAAAATTTTGAATATTTACAAAAGTCAAGAGAATAATATAAATGAACTCTGCCTGTGTACTTATCACCTGCCTTCAGAAACTACCAACCATGGCCAATCGTGATGAGATGGAATTTTGGTGTTTTTTTTTTGGTTTGTTTGTTTGGTTTTTTTGAGACAGAGTCTCACTCTGTTGCCCAGGCTGAAGTGCAGTGGCATGATTTCGGCTCACTGCAACCTCTGCCTCCTGGGTTCAAGCGATTCTCCTGCCTCAGCCTCCTGAGTAGCTGGGATTACAGGCTAGTGCCACCATGCCCTGCTAATTTTTGCATTTTTAGTAGAGATGGGGTTTCACCATATTGGCCAGGCTGGTCTTGAATTCCTGACCTCAAGTGATCTACCTGCCTCTGCCTCCCAAAGTGTTGGGATTACAGGTGTGAGCCACCTGTGGGGCCAAGATGGATTTTGTAAAGGATATGGGTACATAGCTATTGGCAGACTGATATTACTTCTGTGGAAAAGGGGCTTCTCACCCACTTTAAAATGAGTGATTGAATTATTCCGGGGTAAACAGGCATTAGTATTGAGCATTAACTGTGTTAGGCACTTTGCAAATGATATTGAGACCCTTGCTATTCCATGTGTGGTCCATGACCAAGCAGCATGGGCTTACCTGGGAGCTTACTGGCCATAGAGAGCCTCAGGCTCCACCCATGACTGACTGAACCAGGGTGTGCCGTTTAACGAGATTCCCCAGGTGCTTTGTCTGTGTATTGAAAGTTAGGAAGTACTGACTGCCTGGCACAGAGTAGGCTCTAAACAGCCTCCTAACAATCTTGCAACAAGACCACAAGGCAGATATCATGTCAGATTTTAAAATGAGATAACTACAGTGCAGAGATGTTATTTGGCTTTTCCAAGATCCCACAGCTAATAAACTTAGGTCAGTCTGGCTTCAGAGTCTATGATTTATAGCATGCTTCCTCCCAGTTAGGGAGTTCGTTTTTTTGTTGTTGTTGTTTTTTTTCTGAGGCAGAGTTTTGCTCTTGTTGCCCAGGCTGGAGTGCAATGGCATGATCAGCTCACCGCAACCTCCATCTCCCGGGTTCAAGTGATTCTCCTGCCTCAGCCTCCCGAGTACTTGGGATTACAGACATCTGTCACCATGCCCAGCTAATTTTCGTATTTTTGGTAGAGACAGGGTTTCACTATGTTGGCCAGTCTGGTCTCAAACTCCTGACCTTATGATCTGCCCACCCTGGCGGAATTACAGGTGTGAGCCACCGTGCCCAGTCGAGAGTTCGCTTTTTTAAAGGGAGTTTACTGGCCGGGCACTATGGCTCACCCCTGTAATCCCAGCACTTTGGGAGGCTGAGGCGGGTGGATCACCTGAGGTCAGGAGTTTAAGAACAGCGTGACCAACATGGTGAAACCCTGTCTGTACTAAAAATACAAAAATTAGCCGGGTGTGGTGGCACATACCTGTAATCCCAACTACTAGGGAGGCTGAGGCAGGAGAATCACTTGAACTCATGAGGAGGAGGAGGATGCGGTGAGCTGAGATTGCACCACTGCACTCCAGACTGGGCAAAAACAGCAAAACTCTGTCTCGAAAAAAATAAATAAAATAAAGGAGCTTACTTTTAGGGCAACTCAATGAAAAAAAGAAACCAGGATGGTATGTGTATACACAACACCAAAGCAACCAGTCATCTCAGCAACAACAGCAGAAAACCAAACTGCTACCATGCAAGCTACTTGCATGCTACTTACTCCACTAGAAGGCTTTTCACGTTTCAGCCAGTTATTATGGTGTCATGTTGGACAGCTAAATATTTCAGAGCAATCAGAAAAACCTAGAGCAATTATCAAAGTTATTCTCTTGTCAGTGACTGTTAACCCAAACAGAAACCAAATTGCAAACCACATGCTCTTCCAGAACAAAGAGAATATTTGCTATAGTCCCACATAACTAGTAAAGGCATTTAAAAAAATCAGTCAGATCAGTCTGACTTCATGTAAGCAGAAAGGGCAGGTAGTTGATTGCTATTTCTCTTTCTAACCCGCTGGGTGACCTTAGCCTGTAGCCCTGCATGAGTGTTGAATTGCTTACACCAAGAAGAGAACCTTAAATGCTTGAGCACTGCTGGGCAATACAATAGGCGCTTTTGTTTCTGGGTAGCTTTTTGAAAGGAATATTACTGGAAAAGGTAGAAAAAGCATAATTCTTGGAGCACAGCCCCCAGTTTAGCAGGAACTCATTAGACCTCAGGAACTTCTCCCTTCTAATCCTGGGAGGAGATTAGGCCATTTCCTTCTCTTTCGCTGCCCTAATGACTCTGGGGACTTGCATTAATGGATCAGCATGGCTACTTGGTTTTGCAATGAGCTGATTTGATGATTAATTAGCCTCTAGCAGGAATCTGATGAAGTTCTTAGCTCAAAGCTCCAGGGATCCAGTTCAGGGCAATCTGCTCTCATAATCAAAAAGACCAGGTGAAGAGGCTCACAAACTGGCCTGATGATAGGTTGCCATGGGGTTATGATTGACTTTCTACTTTATAACCAAATGACCTGGACATAATGTGCTGTTGTGAAACAGTAATATACTATGGAAAAGTAGTAAACCTACTGGCTCAACAAAGCTAATTGTCTTTATACATGAGATCAAATTCTTAGTGTTATCTCCCCTGCCATGTAAATAACCATTTGGGTCATTCTATCCCACATTCTAATGAATTTAATATTTCACGGCCAACCTTGCCCTCATACTAAAAAATGTAATGAACAATATTAATAGAGTCAACATAAGCAAAAACAAAACCAAAAAACATATAGGGTAAAACAGGTAAGACTTTAAGAGTTATTCTAAGAATGTTTTTCTAAAACACTGAAGAACATTTTAAAATAGGGTACTATTAACACTGTATTTTGATAATGTATTAATCACTGTGTTTTCCCTCCAAAGCTTCACAAGACTTTTCTAAGCCATAATTTTATTTTAATGATCACCATTGTAAGATTGGAAGGGCAGTTATTATCCCTCCTTTACAGCTGAGAAAACTGAGACTGAAAGTTGAAGTCACTTGCCCTCCGTAAAAAGGCCTCCCAGTGAGTAAGATGCAGAGCCAAGACCAGCATGCAGATCATGTGCCAGCCCTTCATTCTTTCCACTTCCCATAAGTTGAAGAAAAAAACAGCATGACAGTAGCCACAGAAATGACCTCCTACAAAAACCAAGGCAACTGAGAACATGTCACGTTTACTAAGTTAGTTGAAAATACCTTTTCTCTTTGGAAATTACAAATTACACCTTATGGGTTATTTGGTGGGGTGGAAAACTTGAGACATAAGAAGCTGCACTCATTGTGCTTATGATTGCCTTTGGTTGTGGGCTGTGATGTAGACCCAGAGCCGTGGCCCTTGGAGTGGGGCACAGAGCCAGCTTCATCCTCTCCTTCCCTCCCTCACTGCTCATCTTCTCCTTACCTAAGGGGAAGTGAGGAGTATTCTGGAAAGCAGGGGTCTCTACTCAAAAAGTAGGGAACGGGGGGCCTTGTTTCCTGAACTGCAGTGTCTCCTGGATCAAAGGCAGATGCCTGCCCTGATCGCTGCCTCTGGGGCTGGCTGTGAAAGGAGTCATTAGTTTGAAGTCACTTTTTTTTTGTTTTTGAGATGGAGTCTCTCTCTTGTCACCCAGGCTGGAATGCAATGGCACGATCTTGGCTCACTGCAACTTCTGCCTTCTGGGTTCAAGTGATTCTCCTGCCTCAGCCTCCCAAGTAGCTGGGTTTACAGGTGCCTGCCACAAAGCCTGGCTAATTGTTGTATTTTTAGTAGATATGGGGCCAGGCTGGTCTCCAACTTCTGACCTCAGGTGATCTGCCTGCCTCGGCCTCCCAAAGTGCTGAGATTACAGGTGTGAGTCACCGCGCCCAGCCTGAAGTCACTTCTTCTAAAGAGCACCACATCCTAATGGATCTGAGCCTGGCTTTGTGTATGGGCTGCTGTGCAGCTGAGGAGACCACGGTGCTCTTCCTGAAGTGAAGAGCAAGTGAAGTTTGTGCAAAGTGAAAAGATGTCAAGAGGCCAGAGGAGAGGGGGTGGGGGATCCAAATTGATCCTACCTGTGGCATCACCATGGCTTCACTTCTGCTAGCCTCTTGCAGTCTTAACACGACTTTGAGTCATTACTATGAACAAAAGTTCTGTCAGAAGGAATTTGGAAGAAGAGACTTTAATCCAGTGAATAAACTGGCGGGGGGCAGAGGGTGGAGAGGAAACACAGCCTTCTAATAAAGGGAAGGTCCAGGTTTTATAGCAAAACTTCCTGTTCAGGTTCTCAATCAGGTTCCTTTTATGCAAAGGAAGGATTCAAATTTGATTAGTTCTCATTTGTCAACACAGCTGAGATCTGATTAGTTGATACAGATGAGCCCTGACTGGTTGCTACAGGTGAGCTCTGATTGGTTGCTTCAGGGGAGCTCTGAAAGTCCCAAAGTTAAATAGAAGTGTGGGTTTTCTGACCTCTAGTCAGCAGATGGCTACTTGATTCCATGAAAAATTTAGTCACTTGGGATCCATCTTGAGGGATTGGCTTTATATCTGTTGACAGTACTTTCTGATGTTGCAATGGACCATAGAGTGTCCAGTATAGCTCTCCTAACCACAAGAGTCCTGGGGAGTTGGGGTCCAGTTCAAATGATCTCATGGATCAATAAGTATAGATATCGTTTAGATAACACATTCATAATCAGTCCAGAATGAAACTCCACACATGAACCACATTTATTTGAAGGGTGTCTACTGCTAGAGGCCAGGCTATTTATTCTGTAATTAGGAGGGGATTTCTGGAATTTTCTGTGAGCCTTCCAGGCTTCCTGAACCTCATCCCTCTTGTTAGGTAAAAGGAACAGAAAAAGGTAGATACTTGTTTGGGACAGAACAGTATGTGATGGGGAAATCAGCACGTGAGAAGGCATTTTGTAGTAGTTAATCTAAAAGTAAGAATTTCACGAATTATGGAATGGGTTAATGGAAGGAAACAATGTCCTTGCTCTAAATGTTTATATCAAATTCTTCAATACTCCTAAAATCCCATAGGAGGTTCTGGTTTGCACATGGTAGGGTCTGGATGGACACTTGCCAGGGATATTGTGGAGGGAATTTGGGTATGGGACACAAGTCTGGGCTGGAGAAGCCACTTGTGTCTTCTAGACACAAGTGAAAACTAGAGGTGCCAATCTATTTTATTAAAGAAACGGTACCTTTTAAAGTACAAAATCGTAGAGAGAGAGAACAAATCAATGGTTACCAAAGGTTCGTGATGGTGGGGGACAGGGGTGTGATTATAAATGGGTACATGGGAGAGATCTTTGTGGTGATGGAAGTGTTTTGCATCTTGAGTGCAATGGTGGTGCCACGAATACATACATGTAATAAAATGGCATACAGAAGAACAGTTAGTGCAAAACAAAACCAACCAAACAAAAATGGCATAGAACTCCCCCACACATATTGTACCTATGTCAAATTTTCTGGCCTTTATATTGTACTATAATTATGTGAGGTGGAATCATTGGGGGAGACTGGGTGAAGGGCGACTTCCTGTGAATCTAAAAAGGTAAACCTTCAAGCCCAATCCTGCATTTCTTTCTTTTTTGTTTTTTTAGATGGAGTTTCACTCTTATTGCCCAGGCTGGAGTCCAATGGTGCCATCTCAGCTCACTGCCACCTCCGCCTCCCGGGTTTAAGTGATTCTCCCACCTCGGCCTCCCAAGTAGCTAGGATTATAGGCATGCGCCACCACACCCAGCTAATTTTGTATTTTTAGTAGAGATGGGGTTTTACTATGTTGGTCAGGCTGGTCTCAACCTCAGGTGATCCACCCACCTCAGCCTCCCAAAGTGCTGGGATTACAAACATGAGCCACCATGCCTGGCCAATCTTGCATTTCTTTTAAGGGCCCTACAGAATCCTTCCTTTATCCAATTTTTCTTTCAAGAGAAGCCCATCCCACCCCTACCCCATATACATATGACTCTTGAGAACTAGAACTACAGACTTAGAAACAAACTTTTCCATCTTAATTTCTCCACTGGGAGAAAAAAAAAAAAGTCAGAGAACATATGTGCCCTTCTTTTATTTTATCTATGGATCTGATGTTTCCGATGGAGCTATTCCACTAGTAATGGCTTGAGCAGACTGGGAAGCTTCTATAGTCAGCTAAGCCAGCTCTTCTTACTGCCATGGAATAAAAGCAGAAACATGTTAAATTCCTTTCATCCCTTCGATGTGAATAGAAGCATAAGGGTAGGAAGGAAGGAGGGGCCGGCTAGGAGGGTGTGGGGTCTTGTGGTTCTGAAATGAGAAGCACCAGGCCACCACACAAAGCAGAGGGGCTTCTCTCAGCTCAGGAGGAGCTGTGTTTTTGGGGTTGAGACACACAGAGAAATTGGCCAGGACATCAGGCACTTGAAAGCTAGCCTCAGAGAGGGGAGCCGTTTGAGTTGAATGTAGAAATCTGAACCAGCTTTCCCTCCCAGCCTCCCCAACTACACCAGAAGAGGAGATGAACAAAGCCTGAGCCCTTCGGTGGGAACAGGTGGTTGTAATGGGCACAGGTCATAAAGGGATTTGGGATGGGAGCATCTGCTGCAGGCTGCCCCATTCCTGACACACCCTATCTCCCAGAGGCCCCATCTTGGCCTTCCTACATTTATTCCATTCCATATTCTCTGGCCCATGCAACCTAGCACTTGACGATAAGTCATCTCACAGTATTCTCTTAGTTTGAGTTAGAGGAGCCTAGGTTCAAATCCCAGTTCTACCACTTACTAGTTATGTGATCTTGGGCAAGTTGTCTAAATGTTTTTGCCCCTCAGTTTGCTTACCTGTTAAATGGGGGCAAAACCTGCTTTACAGGGTTTGTAAGGTGCCTGGCACCTAACAGGCGCTCAGCAGATATTAGCTGTCTCCTTTCTCTGCTCATTGTTTCCTATGTGAATGGCACATCGCTCACTAGATTGTAAGCTCCTTCATGGAGTTTCCCTCCCTTCTTTCTCCCCCAGTACCTGGCCTAGGGTTGGGCACACAAGAACTTGTTCATGACTCCTCATTGGCTAGGCTAAATGGACTTTTCCTGGCTGTCTCAGTAATGCTGATGGGGACCTGACATGAACATAAGGGAATGCCAACATTCCATTTTAATGATATGAGGGTAACATGTTGAATTCTTTTTTTTTTTTTTTTTGAGATGGGAGTCTCGCTCTGTTGCCCAGGCTGGAGTGCAATGGCGCGATCTTGGCTCAGTGCAACCTCTGTCTCCCAGGTTCAAGTGATTCTCTTGCCTCAGCCTCCCAAGTAGCTGGGATTACAGGCACCCACCACCATGCCCAGCTAATTTTTTGTATTATTTAGTAGAGATGGGGTTTCACCATGTTGACCAGGCTGGTCTTAAACTCCTGACCTCATGTGATCCACCTGCCTCAGCCTCCCAAAGTGCTGGGATTACAGGCATGAGCCACCGTGCCAGGCCAACATGCTGAATTCTTTACTTCAAAACTCATGTGCTAAGTCCTGCCTTTAGTGCAAACATAATTTTAGACACCAGTTATGCAGCTCAAGTAAAATTAGAAGCCAATGGTTTAAGTATCTTGACAAAATCACTTCTTGATCTGTTTTGCAGATGTGAAGTAGGAACAAGAAGCAATTACAGACTGACATGCTTATTGCCACAGAATTTAGAAGGTTATCAAATCTAGCATGAGAATCTGAAATTGACCCTATTACATCTATACCTAATCACTGTCTTGGGACCATACCTCAGTCTGTAGTCATTTGTGAGGTCCAGTGGAAAGAGTAATGGATCAGGAAATGAAGACTAGAGCTGGAGTCCCAGATTCACTCATTCAGCCAACAAACATTTACTGAATGCCTACCATGGGGCTAGGCTCTGTGCATCACAGACCTGATCCTGCCCCACATGGAATTTACTACGTTTGTAGCTGTGTGACCTGCGGGAATCACTTCACCTCTCTGGGTCTCATGCTCCCCATCTGCCAAATGGCGACAGATATATTTATATCATAAAGTAATTATTAGAATTATATGAGGGAATGCAGGGGCGAGAGCTCTGCAGACTGTGCTTGTTCTCTATTATTGTCCTCTATGTAATGGTTACATGAATAGCTTGTGATCACTTGAAAATTATGTCCTGAGTCTATTTCAAGGGGGCTGAACATGTTCTGCCTGTCTCATTTTTCTTCCTTACATGTTGTCAAGCCAACCAAAACCAGAGTGAGCAGGAGAAACAAAGAGAGTTTTGCTGTGCCGGGCTATGCATTACAGAGAATAGCACTCCACTTTGTGTTCTCAAGTGGGTTGGATTTCAGATAAGGTCCCGTTATGAAATGAACCGCCTTCCTGCAAATGTAATGTTGAAGTCCTAACCTCCAGTACCTGTGAATTTGACCATATTTGTAAGTAGGGTTTTTGCAGATGTAATCCAGTTAAGATAAGATCATGGCCGGGCGCGGTGGCTCAAGCCTGTAATCCCAGCACTTTGGGAGGCCGAGACGGGCGGATCACGAGGTCAGGAGATCAAGACCATCCTGGCTAACACGGTGAAACCCCGTCTCTACTAAAAAATACAAAAAACTAGCCGGGCAAGGTGGCGGGCGCCTGTAGTCCCAGCTACTCGGGAGGCTGAGGCAGGAGAATGGCGTAAACCCAGGAGGCGGAGCTTTCAGTGAGCTGAGATCCGGCCACTGCACTCCAGCCTGGGCGGCAGAGCGAGACTCCGTCTCAAAAAAAAAAAAAAAAAATCATAAGGGTCAGCCCTAGCCTAATATGACTTGTGTCCTTACACAGGTAAATCTGCACACAGACACAGAGAAAGGAGAATGCCATGTGAAGACACACACAGACACACAGAGGAGGCGGCCATGTGAAGATGGAGTCAGAGAGTGGAGTTGTGCAGCCACAAGTCAAGGAATGCTTGGGGCTATCAGAAACTGGAAGAAGCAAGGAAGGATCCTCCTCTACAAGCTTCAGAGGGAGTACAGCCCTGCCAACACCTTGATTTCATACTCCTAGCTTCTGGACTTGTGAGAGAATAGATTTCTGTGTTGTAAGCCCCCAGTTTGTGGCACTGTGTCACGGCAGTCCCAGGAAACCAGTAGAGTTCCGAAACAGACACAGCCCTTCCCTCCGTTCTCCAGGTGGTCAGATGCCCCTTCCTTTTCTGTACTTGAATCCACATAATAAACAATGCCTTGATATAAGAGCCTCAAAATGTGGGTCTCCAGAATGGCAGAAGAGCTTGCATGGAATTCTGAATTTCATTGCACATTTTTCTTTTTTTTGAAACAGAGTCTCACTCTGTTGCCCAGGTTGATCTCAGCTCAATGCAACCTCTGCCTCCCAGATTCAAGCATTTCTCCTGTCTCAGCCTCCCTAGTAGCTGGGACTACAGGCGACTGCCACCACGCCCAGCTAATTTTGTATTTTTAGTAGAGACGAGGTTGCACCATATTGGTCAGGCTGGTCTCGAACTCCTGACCTCACGTGATCCACCCGCCTCAGCCTCCCAAAGTGCTGAGATTACAGGCGTGGGCCACCGTGCCCAACCATTGCACATTTTTCAAATAAGTCAAGGTGGAAGCCAAGGTTGCCCTCCTTTACCCTTTCTGTTCTCAAGTTTGATGGAAAAGAGCAAGAGCAGGCAGGCATGAGACCCACAGGCATGGGAACTACTGAGTAAACAGCTTCTGCTGCTAGCTCTCAGTATAGAGACTATCTTGGGAAATCCAGAGGGCCCATTCTGGGCCCTGATAAAGCCGAGGGGCTTGCAGGAGAACCGGCCTCATTTAAGATTTCCAGGAACTATACTGCAAGCTTGTCCAACCTGTGGCCCACAGGCCACATGTGGTCTAGGACAGCTTTGTGGCCCAACACAAATTAGCAAACTTTCTTAAAACATTATGAGATATCATTAGTGTTAGTGTATTATATGTGTGGCCTAAGACAATTCTTCCAGTGCAGCCCAGGGAAGCCAAAAGATTGAATACCGCCACTGTGATATGGTTTGGCTGTGTCTCCCCAACAAATTTCATCTTGAATTGTAGTTCCCATAATCCTCCACGTGTTGTGGGAGGGACCTGGTGGGAGGTAATTACCCCCATGCTGCTGTTTTCGTGATAGTGAGTTCTCATGAGAGCTGATGGTTTCATAAGGGGCTTTTCCCCCTTTTGCTCGTTCTTCTTCTTCCTGCCACCATGTGAAGAAGGGCATGTTTGCTTCCCCTTCTGCCATAATGGTAAGTTTCCTGACGCCTCCCCAGCCATGCTGAACTGTGAGTCAATTTTTTTTTTTTTTTTTTTTTTTTTTTTTTTTTTTTTTTTGAGGCGGAGTCTCACTCTGTCGCCCAGGCTGGAGTGCAGTGGCCGGATCTCAGCTCACTGCAAGCTCCGCCTCCCGGGTTTATGCCATTCTCCTGCCTCAGCCTCCCCAGTAGCTGGGACTACAGGCGCCCGCCATCTCGCCCGGCTAGTTTTTGTATTTTTAGTAGAGACGGGGTTTCACCGTGTTAGCCAGGATGGTCTCGATCTCCTGACCTCGTGATCCGCCCATCTCGGCCTCCCAAAGTGCTGGGATTACAGGCTTGAGCCACCGTGCCCGGCCTTTTTTTTTTTTTTTTTGAGGCAGAGTCTCGCTCTGTCGCCCGGACTGGAGTGCAGTGGCCAGATCTCAGCTCACTGCAAGCTCCACCTCCCGGGTTTACGCCATTCTCCTGCCTCAGTCTCCCGACTAGCTGGGACTACAGGCGCCCGCCACCTCGCCCAGCTAGTTTTTGTATTTTTAGTAGAGACGGGGTTTCACCGTGTTAGCCAGGATGGTCTCGATCTCCTGACCTCGTGATCCACCCGTCTCGGCCTCCCAAAGTGCTGGGATTACAGGCTTGAGCCACCGTGCCCGGCCTGTGAGTCAATTAAACCTCTTTCCTTTATAAATTGCCCAGTCTCGGGTATGTACGTCTTTATTAGCAGCGTAAGAATGGACTAATATACCCAGCTATACTGTATCATGTGCTTCAGAGCCAGGCTGACAGCTTGTCTCTGCCTAGACTCTTCTACTCTTGCAACTAACCAGAGGCTGTCATCCTAGCAAAGGAGGTATCCCTTTAATAGGACAGACAGGTGATTCATTTAATCAGTGCATGTGTCTTATTTTGAAAAATTACTATTTGGCAACCACCAAAGCAATAACTGATTCAGGCAAGAGTCATCAACAAATCCTTAAACTAGTGAGTGAAATTTTTATGAGAAACATGATATTTACATAGTCTCAAAGTATCTCCCCATATGTTAGTTATTAAGCATAAAAACAAAATAGTATCTTTACAGTGGAAAAATCTGGTGGACATCATCTTAACCAAGGAATCAAGGTTAACATCACCAACCATCGCATGCCTTTTTATGTTTCACCCCTACCGAAAATGTGTAACCTAGCTCTCATCAACAGGACACATCAGGCAAACCCAAGTTGAGGGACATTCTACAAAATAATTGGCCTGTACTCTTCCAAAGTGTTGATGTCACAAAAGACAAAGAAAGGTTGAGGACTGTTCCAGATTTAAGAAGGCTTAAGAGATTAAGAGACATAAAAACTAAATACAATGTGTGATCCTAGACTGGATCATGGATGAAAAAAAAGCTATGCAGAACATTATTGGGACAATTAAAATTTGAATATGAATGGCAGATTATATATTAGTACACTGCAATAATGCTATATTTCCTGAATTTGATAACTCTACTGTGTTATATAACAGATTGTCTTTGTTTTTAGGAAACACAATTTGAAGTATTAAGGAGAAGAGGAACATGACGTCTACAATTTATTCTCAAGTGTTTTAGAAAAAATATGTGTGTCTGTGTGTGTATGAGTAGAAAGAGAGAATGATAAAGAAGTTGTAACAAGATGCTTACAAGAGATGCATCTTGATAAAGGGTATGTGAAAATTCTTTTTACTATTTTTGCATACTATTTTCTGTAAGTTGAAAGTACTTCAAATTAAAAATTTAAAAATATATTATTTTGAGCATTTAACTATGTGCCTGATGCTGGGCTGGGTGTGAGGCATTCAAGGGAGAACAAGACATGATCTTTACCTTTAGCTCACAGTCTGAAGCAGGGAGACAAAGCGGCAAGCACAATTCCGTGTGATGAAGGATGCTGTGAGCACACAGAGGAGGTACGCTAAACCCAGACTTCTCAAGCAAGGGAGTCAGTGGGGCTCTCTACAGAGGAGGGAAAGAGGAGGCTTAGAGTTGGGACAACTTATTCAGCTTGGGGTGCCAGTGAGACATGCAAGAAGTTGGGGGGAAGAAGCCAAGCCTGGACCTCTAAGCAGCAAGAGGAAGCCACCTGCCTCCTGAGGACAGACAACAAGGCACAGATTAGCAGGTGTCAGAGGCCAGGCTGAGGTTGTTACAGCCTCTAATGTAACATAAGAAGCGCAGACATCAGCAAAACAGCTTGGGGCTGAAAGGTTGAACACAAGTCTGTTTACTGATGACCTTTGCGGTGATGTATAATGGATGCCCGAGAGGTATCAACCCCAGATTGATAAATACAAGTAACCTGGATAAGGGCATGGCCTCAAATTAGCTTAAGTTGCTAATAATAAACGTCACGGCAGGAAGAGAATGTCAAGCGATCATAAGAAGTGATTTTTTGAGAACAGGATGAGCTTTACCAGCAATAAGGATAAGGTAGTAGCCAATTAATACACAACAGGATGGGGAGAGATTGTTGTTAATAGAAAAAATCCTGAGGACAGTACCAGGTCCTGTAATAAAGGGAAATCGGGGAGGCAGTACTGCTGTTTCAGAAGTTGATGTGGGAATGGGAATTTCCATTCAATTATGAGATACAAGAGCCAGGATGAGAAAGTACACCGATGTTCTTAGCAAGGACCTAGTGGGAGTTTTATTTTCTTTTTAAACTTTTGTGCTATGAAAAATTTACAAAAATAATGACAACAGCATTAGTGTAAGCCACATGAAATTGCCAAAATTTGATGATTTTTGATCTACAAACATGGCAATTTTGTGTTTTAAATGAAAACAACCCCCAATACCCACCACCCAGCTTCAGCAATTATTGACACATGGTCAATTTCATTTCCTCTAAATCCCCATCCATTATTCCGATAAACTGATATAAAGGAAACCTCTGGTGGAAGTTTTTGTTGTGCTTTTGTTTTAATGATTTAATATCTATAAAAGAGACTCAAATTACATACGTACACATAATATTAAAATTAAGAGATTCCAATTATGTGTAGATATGTTTTTAGTTAATTATTTTTTTCAGTAAGTAATACATCCAGATGGTTCACAATTCAAAAGGTACAAAAAAACCAGGAGGATACGTGAAAATTCCCTTCCAACCCTTTCCCACTTGCCAACAGCTCTCTCTCCTCAAGGGCAATGAATAGTAACAGTTTTATTATTTTGTTTAAAAACAGGGTCTTGCTCTGTTTCCCAGGCTGGAGTGCAGTGGTATGATCATAGTTCACTATATCCTTGAACTCCTGGGCTCAAGAGATCCTCCCGCCTCAGCCTCCCAAGTAGCTGGGATTACAGGCATCCACCCCTATGTCCAGCTATTTAAAAAATTTTCTTTTGGTAGAATGAAGTCTTATTATGTTTCCCAGGCTGGTCTTGAACTCCTGGTCTCAAGCAATCCTCCCACCTCAGCCTCCCGCCTCCTGTGCCCTTGTATTACAGGCGTGAGCCACTGCACCCAGCAACAGTTTTTTTATGGATCATTCCAGAGATGTTTTATGCATACGCTAGTAAAGAGATTGTAAACTACTCACAGTGTTCTGCACCTTGCTTCTTCCACTTAACAATATATTCTGGAGATTATTCCATATCAATACATAAAGATCTTCCTCCTTTTTAACAGCTACCTAGCATTCCATTTTATGAAGCATAATTTATCTAGCTAATCAAATTACTACTGATGGACTTTTAGGCAGTTTCCGACCTGTTGCCATTACAGACAATACTGCAGTGATTTGCCTTACACATTCATCTTGCACAAAAGCAAGTAAGTATATCTGTAGGAAAAATTCCCCCGAATGGAATTGCTGGATAGAAGGGGATGTGCATTTGTAATTCTGATAGCAATTGCCCAGTGGCCTCCAAAACGTAAGAGCTGTTTGAATGCTGTCTGCACCCTTTCATCATGCATAGTTTCCTTGTTGCTCCTTTCCTCTTACTCCCAGGGTCAAGGGACCACTTCTACATCTCAAACTTAGAAAAGCCCCTCCGACCTCAGCCTCCTATTGGTCTCCCTCAAGCACATTTTGGGCCCCACACCCACCAGCCTATCCTTCCTCCTCTCTTCTTTTCCAGAGGCCATCAGCATCCTCCTGGCTTCCTCTCCTCTTTCCAAGTCAGCCCTACCATCGGCCATTTTAGCTCTGCTAGAGTTGATCCCCTGGACTCACTCTCCCGGTGACCTTCGGCAGCACCTGCTCTGCCAATCCCTGGCCCTGTGAAAGCCCCACCATGCATTCTCTCCATTGCCTGCTCCCAGGCGGCTAGCTATTGCTGGAGAAGGTCATGAAATTGGCTCCACTACAAAGCTAGGCCAGCCAGCCTCAGCTGGGCCCCAAGGGCTGCAAGGCAGTCCTTTTATATATCAAATTTCTCTCAGCAATTGTTCCAGCTCCTCTCCCTCTCCTCATATCCCCTACCCCATCCTTGTGCCAGACCCCTTGGTACTGGGCCTGGCTTTGGATTTCAATTACAGGACATAGGTTATCAAGCAGGCACTCCCTCAATGTCCTCTTCTTCACCTCACCTTCCCCACTTCTCTGCACATTCACCCATGCCTGTTCATCCACCCACACACCTTCACGGGAAGGAGGTGCTTCCTCCTCAAAGTTACCCCTTCCAGTTGTGTCCTTGGCACTAGATTCTCTTGCTTTCTCCTACGCTTGGCCCCAGAAGCCATCCTCTTTCCCTTTGGGCAAGCTCTTCCTCCTCATTAGTTTTTTCCTCTCAGCCTAAAAACACTTCCCTCATATCTGTGTCATCGTTCCACATCACCACCAGACTTTTATTTTCAGACGGAGTTTCGCTGTCGTTGCCCAGGCTGGAGTGCAATGGCGTGATCTCAGCTCACCACAACCTCCGCCTCCCGGGTTCAAGCAATTCTCCTTCCTCAGCCTCCTGAGTAGCTGGGATTACAGACATGTGCCACCACGCCTGGCTAATTTTGTATTTTTAGTAGAGACGGGGTTTCTCCATGTTGGTCAGGCTGGTCTTGAACTCCCAACTTCAGGTGATCCGCCCACCTCAGCCTCCCAAAGTGCTGGGATTAAGGCGTGAGTCACCTCGCCCGGCCTGGACTTTTAAAATTCAGCAATTCATGTGCCTCGTGGCTTCACTTCCTCCTTCCATGTTGTAAATTTCCTCCCCAAATTTAATAGAAAAATCAGAAATACTGACAAGTGAAAAGGAGGAAATCAAAATTATCCACAATGCCACCATCCAACTATTGACATATTGATGTATTTCTTTTCAATCTTTTTATATGCATATATATATACATTTACGTATTTTTTACAAAATTGGACCATAGTATAAATACTGATTAAGTAAATGCACTTCTTTGAGTGAGTCCATTTCCTCCTGTGTAAAGTGAGGACTATTATAGTAACTACCTCACAGGGTTGTTATGAGGATTACTCAAGATAAAAATATAGAAAAACACTTTTCACAGTGACACATAGCAAGTTGAATTAATGTTAGCTATTACGATCTTCCCACGTCAACAAATATAGCTCTACATGAGAATGTAATGAGTTCTGTCACTGCAGTGTCTAATAGGAGTGACTAAAGCACTGCAGTGACTCACCAACACACATTCATTTGGCACAAGAGCAAGTATATCTGTGGGACAAACTCCTAAAAGCAGAATTTCTGGGTCAAAGGCTATGTGCATTTGTAATTTTGATAGATATGGTCAAATTGCCTCCATCAAGTGCCAGTTACCATGATTTCTTTAACTTATAAAGAAGTAATGAGGCTGTTTCACATTTTTAACTGATACAAACCCAGACCATGAAGAACATTCTTATAACTGGATCTTTGCATAGATCCACGATTATGTATCCAGGGAAGAGGAAAGAGTATGAGTAAGGGCACAGAGGTGGAGGCTCAAATGATGTGCATGGGAAACTGCTAGTATTGATGACTAACAGAGCAGAGAATGGCAAGAGTTGAGGAAAACATAGTGGGACCAAATCATGAAGGACCGTGAATGTCACTGTCATTCATTCAGTCAGTCAGTCACCAAATATTTATTGACCACCTAATACAGATCAGGTACCGTTTTAGATACTTTGTTCACTTACTGAACAAAAACAGAAGATTCCTACCCTGGGGGAGCTTATGTTCTGGCAGAGAGCGGCAAACAATATATGGAATGTTAGAAGGTGATAAGTTCTATAGAGAAAAGGAAAAGCACAGCAGGCCAAAGGGGATCAGGAGTGCTGAGAGTTGTGATATGAAATACAGTGGCTACCCCACTGTGGACTTTGAATGTACTCTACAATGAAGGCGTCACTTATATTTATCACCAACCTGCCACATCCACATGCCTGATAACCTAATTATTCTTTTTAATCAGCTTACCTCCCCTACTTCGATTATTTCAAAGGAAACTTCACAACACTAGCATAAATGGAAACCCAGGATTGCTGTCATACAGGTCTAGAAAGGGAAGACCTTTCTAGAGGGGGCTGAGGCAAGAGGATCACTTGAACCCAGAAATTCAAGACCAACCTGGGCAACATAGGGAGACCCCATCTCTACGCAAACAAATTTTTTTTTTTTTTTTTTAATTAGCCAGGCATGGTGGCATGAGTCTGTGGTCCCAGCTACTTGGGAGGCTGAGGTGGGAGGGTCACTTGAGCCCCCGAAGTCAAGGCTGAAGTGAGCCGTGACTGTGCCACTTCACTCCAGCCTGGACGGCAGAGTGAGACTGGGTGCGGTGGCTCACGCATGTAATCCCAGCACTTTGGGAGACTGAGGCGGGTGGATCATTTGAGGTCAGAACTTCAGGACCAGCCTGGCCAACATGGCGAAAACCCATCTCTACTTAAAAAAATACAAAAATTAGCTGGGTGTGGCGGCACGCTCCTGTAATTCCAGCTACTTGCGAGGATGAGGCAGGAGAACTGCTTGAACCCAGGAGGCAGAGGTTGCAGTGAGCCGAGATCATACCACTGCACTCCAGCCTGGGCAACAGAGCAAGACTCCATCTCAAAAAATAATAAATAAATACATAAATAAAATACATAGAAAGGGAAACTGGAGAGTACCTAGCACTGGCTTCTTCCCTTCCTTTTATAGGTCAGTTATTAAATAACAGCAACAACAAGCACTTACTACACTATGTACTTATTTTCCAGGTAGCTTAGGGTTTTATGTGCAGCAAATAATTTCATCTTCACAATGACCCTATGAGGTAGGTACCATTATTGTCTCCACTGGTTTAGGAAGAAACCTGGGTAAAGTGACTAACCTTCCCACATCTCAGTTTCCTCCTACATAAATGGGGACAATAATGGCAATACAGGAGAGAAGAGCCCATTGGCTTCTCCCCACTCCATGTCATGCTTAGGGGAGAGTTGGAGAGGGGACAGGAAGGGGACAGTGGCTCCCAGCTGCAGCATTCCCTGACTGCCTTCCCAATGCCAACAATTGAGATTAGAACTAAATTACTGCTTTAAAACACCTCTCCCCAGAGTTAAATTTATTAGTCACTTTAATTTTCCTATGAAGAACTTTAATCAGAATGTCCAAATTGATTTCAGCCTTGCTAGGATGGGAGCTTTTGATTAGAAGAGGGGAAGATGATGTGCCTTGGGAGCATAGGCCCTTTTTTGGAAGAGATCAGAGCAGGGTAGATACTGAGGGGTTGGGGGTGGGGAGCTGGAGGGAGAGAAGCAGCAGAAAGCAAGGTGGAAAGAAACTAAAGACGAACCCTATCAGCTTCAGCTGTCTCTAATTCAAGTCCTTTTGGGGAGGAAGCAGAATCTAACTGATAATAATAATACATCATTAGAGAGGCAGCGCCTTGGTCCTGTTAACCTGCTTAGTCTCTCAAAGTATACTACTGCTATTCGACTTCCTGAGAAGTCATCCTTGTATCTTTAAAAGAAGTCATTTTCATTCATAGGAAATAATAGTGGATTCTGAACTACTCAAAGACTTTGAGCCAGGCCAGGTGAAGTGGCTCACACTGGTAATCCTAGCACTTTGGGAGGCCGAGGGCTCGCTTGAGCTCAGGAGTTCAAGACCAGCCTGGGCAACATGGTGAAACCCCATCTCTACAAAAAAATAACAATTTAGCCAGGAGTGGTGGCGTGCACCTGTAGTCCCAGTTACTTTGGGGGCTGAGGTGGGAGGATCACTTGAACCTAGGAGGTCGAGGCAGCAGTGAGCCAAGATCACACCACTGTATTCCAGCCTGGGTGACAAAGTGAGATCCTGTCTCAAAAAAAAAAAAAAAAAAAAAAGAAGACTTTGAACCAGAGTCTTTCCCTGGTTTTAGTTCTCATTGAATAACGAGAATTCCACGAAGTCACACAGACGAATCCACGTTCCCTGAAAGGCTTACTTACAATCAAGAAAAAGTCAATATAATGTAGTAACCCAGGAATGTGAGCATCGGAGTAGATGAACCCATGTGTAGAATAAATATTTTTAAGTTGCTTAGAAGAAATTGGAGAGGAAAGAAAAGCTTCTCATGGAAACTAAAAAGCTAAGAGCAGAAGGGGTTAGATCTATGGTGCAGGGCCGGCATTGCCTAATGACCCCTCATAGCCCACAGATGTGATGGGTTATGTAGGCCCTGTGCCACAAAGGAACACAATGTTGGATCTGTTCGGTGTGGACCATCTATGAGAGGATAGAAATCCCCAAAGGCAAGCACATTACCCCTGATTTCACAGTTCAGGAAAGGAAACATCAGATTCCTTTCGTTGACACCCTGTTGAATGGGGGAACTACATTATCTACTACACAAATGCCTTCCTTCTCCTGCCCACATTTGGGGAGCTGCAGACAAGATTCAGACAACCCTGGCCCTTATGCTGGAGTTTCAATCTGGTAAAATGGGATTAGCAAAAACCTTGTTGCTTGGTAACAATGTGCTCTTATAAACCCTTAGATCTTGGTATGATGAAATAGACCAAGTACATCTATTGTTTTATTTTGCTTTGCTTTTTTATTCATTTCTTGTCACCAAGATCCAAAGGATGATACCATGCTTTGTGGCTTTACAGATATCCACCACCCCTAAACAACAGGACATTGGCAAGTATCTATGAAATCAGATTCTCTTCCTGTCAGTAAGTAGGGGAGTTCAGGAGGCCACTTAGACATATAGTATGTCACTGATCACAGGAACTTTAGCAAGTCACAGCCTTTCTTTAATTGAACATGCTTTATCATGAGTTTCTAAGTTAAACAAAAGAAGTAGAAAGTTATATGAAGCTATTCGTAAGAATTTTAGGAGACTCTAGAGAAAGTCAGGTCAGTTTATTCTCTAAATCACATTAGATTTTCTTTTGAAGGAAGTATGCCATGTAGCTGATCATTTTAAACAGTAATGAATAATTGTGTCTGGTTAAATACGAAGGCCCAAGATCTATAAATTAAATTCTTTAAAAACAAAAATAATCTGATTGGCCGGGTGTGGTGGCTCATGCCTGTAATCCTAGCACTTTGGGAGGTCGAGGCAGGTGGATCACGTGAGGTCAGGAGTTTGAGACCAGCCTGGCCAACACGGTGAAACCCCGTCTCTACTAAAAATACAAAAATCAGCCAGGTGTGGTGCCACGCACCCATAATCCCAGCTACTCGGGAGGCTGAGGCAGGAGAATCGCTCGAACCCAGGAAGCGGAAGTTGCAGTGAGCCAAGATTGTGCCACTACACTCCAGCCTGAGCGACAGAGCAAGACTCCATCTCAAAAAAAAAAAAAAAAAAAAATTAGATCAACATTTTAAATAAAATAGACATATTTAAACATATTCCCTCATGCTCATTGATGTCTTTCTTTTGTCAAGCAACGTTTAACACAGCAAATTATTTTGAAAACCAGGATCTCAAAATCAAAACATTGTTTAAAAGAGCTACATATATGAACTACATAAATGAACATGCACTGCCGGTAAAATATAAAATATTTTATTTTATTTTATTTTTTTTTTTTTTGAGACAGAGTCTCGCTCTGTCGCCCAGGCTGGAGTGCAGTGGCTGGATCTCAGCTCACTGCAAGCTCCGCCTCCCGGGTTCACGCCATTCTCCTGCCTCAGCCTCCCGAGTAGCTGGGACTACAGGCGCCCGCCATGTCGCCCGGCTAGTTTTTTGTATTTTTAGTAGAGACGGGGTTTCACCGTGTTAGCCAGGATGGTCTCGATCTCCTGACCTCGTGATCCGCCCGTCTCGGCCTCCCAAAGTGCTGGGATTACAGGCTTGAGCCACCGCGCCCGGCCAATATTTTATATAAATGGTAATATCACTTGGGAAAACAGGCTGCTAATTTCTTATAAAGCTAAGCATGCATTCACTATATAATAAAGCAATTCTAGTAGGTATTTACTCAAGATAAATTAAAATATATGTTCACACAAAGGCTTAAACACAAATGTTGATAGCAGCTTTATCAGTAACAACTCTCAAATGGAAATAACCCAAATGTCCATCAACACATGAATGGATAAACAAATTGTACCATATATACAGTGAAGTATGATTTGGCAATAAAAAATAATGAACTACTGATAGAGGAAGCAACACAGATGGATCTCAAAGACATTATTCCAGGCAAAAATAACCAGACACAAAAGAGTACATATTGTGTGATTACATATATATGAAGTTCTATAAAAAGAAAATCTAATCTACAGTGATGAAAAGTAGATCAGTGTAGCCTGGAGCCAGTAGTGAGTGCGGAGGAGGATTAACTGCAAAGGGGCAGTGGACATTTTCTGTGGCAAAGGAAATGGTCTGTATCTTGATTGTCATCTTAAAATGGGTGCAATTTGTAATATGTAAATTATACCTCAATAAAATTGATTTTAAAAGCTGCATAAGGCCATGTACAATGGCTCACCCCTGTAATCCCAGAACTTTGGAGGGTAAGGCGGGAGGATCACTTGAGCTCAGGAGTCCAAGACCAGCCTGGCCAACATGTGAAACCCTGTCTCTTCTAAAAAATACAAAAATTAATCCCAGCTACTTGGGAAGCTGAGGCAGGCGAATCGCTTGAACCCAGGAGGCAGAGGTTGCAGTGAGCTGAGATCATGCTAATGCACTCGAGCCTGGGCAACAGAGTGAGTGAGACTCTGTCTCAAAAATAAAAAATAAAAATAAAAATAAAAGCTGCATAAATACGAAACTTCAAAAGTTGAAGATTTAAAGTTATTTCTGCCTAGCAAGCATGAAATATAAAGCATCCTGTGTACAAAGATGCAGTACCTACAATTAAGCAAGTACTCTTTTGAAAAACTAAGCACACAGGCCCATATGCATGGTGGAAATCATTAGGCTCAGTGTTATTTGGAGCTGGTGCATATATTTATCACGCTTTAGTAACAAGTGCCTACTATGTAGGAGGAATGGCAAAAAGAATAAAAAGCAAAGGACTCATTAGGCTGGAAAGAAGACCAGGGTGTACACTGGATTTAGCAGGAGAGCTGAGAACATGCCAAGGACAGGAAATGATATTCTACACATCACCATGAATCCTGGCCTTTCACTATCATCTTGTGGAGTGACTCTCAGTTGAGAGGCCAGTCAATCTGCATACAGCTTGACCTTGTCTAACTCAGCTCTAATGTTGATCAAAAGCCAGAAAAACTGGTACCAATGTCTGGGACAAAGAGTAGAAAATGGTATAGGACAAGAGATTCTTCAAATTCCTTGTCCAAGCTACAGAGAATCCTTTGCCTTCCCCATCAGTAGAGAAGCTCTCATTTTTTTTCCATGTTTGGTAAAAAGTTCTACTAACGTTTTAATAATTGCAGGAGGCTGGATGAGAAATTGATCTGGAACGCTTTATCCATCTATATAACCTTAGAAATTAAAAGATGGGGGGATAGATAATTGAGTGTCTCTCATGTAATCTTAATTTTTTCATTATTATTTTTCTTTCTTTTTTATTATTTCAATCCTGCTCCTTCTGTATAATCTTAGGATAGGATTCAGAGTACAGTCACACTAAACTGGGAAGTATTCTGAAATTACTTTTTAAGTCAGAGAACCCTAATACCACAATTTATAGAAACTGAGAATGAAATGTAGAAAAAGTGTGCAGTGTTGTGGAAATTTCTGAGTGTCACACTTTAAACACTGATAAACTGGAAAATGTTCAGAAGCCAATGGTCAGGATAGTATCAAGGTCTAGAAACCATCTCAAAGAAAAAAACACTGGAATGGAAAATCTAGAGGAAAAAAGATTTGTAGAGACATGATAGCCATTGCCAAATATCTGAAAGTCCATCTATTGGAGAGGAGATGGGTTTTGCTTATTTTGTGGCATTCCCTAGGACAAATTAGGACCAAAGGATGGAAGGTAGATTTTGGTTCCATATCAGAAAGAATGTTTAAATGAGTAGAACTTTCCAACAGTTGAAAGACTCTTATACTCTACTTCAATAAAAGCTCAGATAGAGGCAGGATTCTGGATCCTCTCACCCCTTCTCTCACAAAATTAATAACTGCATATGAGTTTCTAAAATATATTTAACTTCTATTGTTTCTTGATTATACAAGTAATAGATAGTCCATGTGGAAAAATCTGAAAGTACAGACCAGGCAAAGAGAAAAGCAAATAAAAATAAAAACTATCAATCTTCCTACCTCCTAGAAACTTAGTTTTTGGCATATAAGCTTACAGAATTTTTTTTTTCTGTTACATATCTATATAAAATATATAGATACATATACTTCTTAAAAAACAAAAACGAGGCAGTGTGTGGTGGCTCAAGCCTGTAATCCCAGCATTTTGGGAGGCTGAGGTGGGTGGATCACCTGAAGTCAGGAGTTGGAGACCAGTGTGGCCAACATGGTGAAACCCTGTCTCTACTAAAAATACAAAAGTTAGCCGAGTGTGGTGGGGGGTACCTGTATTCCCAGCTACTCAGGAGGCTGAGGTAGGAGAATTGCTTGAACTTGGGAGGCAGAGGTTGCGGTGAGCTGAGATTGTCCCATTGCACTCCAGCCTGGGTGACAAGGGTGAAACTCCGTCTCAAAAAAACAAAAAACAAAAACCAAAAAAACCCAAAAATGAGATCCCATTAATCACATTGCTTTTTAACTTTACAATCTAGTACAAACATCTTTCCATGTCAAGTGATATATGACCATGCCATCATTCTTCATTGGTGCCAAGATTTCCATGGAATGAATGTACTGCAATCTATTTTAACCCAATGTTTCCCAAAGGGTATTCTATATAATATCAATCCCACAAGCTGTCCCTTAACAAGATAATATGGGTTAAACAGTTTGAAAATGCTTCATACCACATCCTCTTTCTTGGGCTTTCAGAATGTTAAAGAAACAAGTCAACTGAATTTTCCAAACTTACTTACCCACGGACTCCCCCTGGACTTCCTCTTCAATTCTTCAGGACATTTACTTATTCACATTTTATTAGGTTAGTGCAAAAGTAATTGCGGTTTTTGACCTTTTTTTTTTTTTTTTACAAAAACCCCACAAAAACTGCAATTACTTTTGCACCAACCTAATATAAAGCACCCTGAGAAATGCGAATTTAACTGATCTTAGTGTGACTACACATTAGTTGTTGGTTTTTTAACATAAAACTTACTATTTTAACCATTTTTAGGTATACAATTCAGTAGCCTTAATTACATTCACAATGTTGTGCAGCCATCACTACTATCTATTTCCAAACCTTTTTTTTTCTTTTTTGAGACAGGTTCTCACTCTGTCGCCCAGGCTGGAGTGCAGTGGTACCATCTCGACTCACTGCAACCTCTGCCTCCCGGGTTCAAGCGATTCTCCTGCCTCAGCCTCCTGAGTAGCTGGCGGAGTATAGGCACCCGCCACCACACCCGGCTAATTTTTTGTAGTTTTAGTAGAGAGGGTTTTACCACGTTGGCCACGCTGGTCTCCAACTCCTGACCTTGTGATCTGCCCGCCTCGTCCTCCCAAAGTGCTGGGATTACAAGCGTGAGCCACCGCGCCCGGCCCAAATCTTTTTTTTTTTAATCACCCCAAACAGAAACTCTGTACCTGTGAATAACTCCCCATTCCTCCCTCCCTCTAGTCCCTAGTAACCCGTAATCTATTTTCTGTCCTTATGAATTTGTCTATTCTAAATATTTCATATAAGTGAAATGATATTTATCCTGTTTGTGTGTCAGACTTATTTCACTTAGGCTAATGTTTCGTGATTCATGCATGTTGCAGCATGTGTCAGGACTTCATTCCTTTTCATGGCCCAACTTCATTATTTGACACGTGGCTACTCAGTTGCCCCAGCACCACTTGTTGAAGACAGTAAGTTTTTTTCATAATTGATTTTTTCCCACTTACAAATAACATTACAATATCTTTTTCAACCTGTCCTGTATTTTTCTCTAAGAAAAATTCCTATAATTGCTATCTCCAAAGACATGCACTTTTTGAAGGCTTTTGATACACATTACCACACTTCCTCATTAAAGGACCATAGGACTCCACCACAGTAAATTCAAACACCACTTTCCCCACTCTCAACAACCTTGTATATTATTTAAAATTTTAAAAATTTCTGCTAATCAATGTGGCATGGGTGTATTCCAAATCAAGTTGAAGGGTCCAGGTGTGGTGGCTCCAGCCTGTAATTCCAGCACTTTGGGAGGCCAAGGCAGGCAGATCGCTTGAGGCCAGGAGTTTGAAACCAGCCTGGCTAACATGGAGAAACCCTGTCTCTACTAAAAATACAAAAGAATAAATGAGCTAGGCATGGTGGCATGCATCTGTAGTCCCAGCTACTCAGAAGACTGAAGCACAAGAATCACTTGAACTGGGAGGTGGAGGTTGCAGTAAGCCAAAACCACACCACTGCACTCCAGCCTGGGTGACACAGCTAGACTCTGTCTAAAAAAAAAAAAAAAAAAAAAGTTGGAATTTTAGCTGAACTTCCTTCTTCCTTCACAGCCCTGCCATGCTGGCCTCAGTACCATCCTTTCCAAAGACCCCACTCTTAGAGTTTAATACACGTCAAGTTAAGAAGCAAACTTAAACCCTTCCTCTCAGAGGAGGAGACTAGAAATGGAAAGTATAATTAGGTTCCTCTGCTGGATAATATCATTTTAAAGTATTTCCTTTCTCAGAACAAAGTCACAAGCAAGCTACTCGCAACTTTTAAGTTTGTCCTTTTTTGTTGGTGTTCAGTGCAGAGTTACCAAGCACAAGAGCCATGCCAAGAAATAAACCAACTGAACATCAGAAGGCTTTTCTTATTGCCATATAATAATTATCAAGGAAAAAGAAAGAGCTCTTTTACTGATAGTGTGCTTTGTAGTGTGAGTTGAGCACTTCTGAATTTGTATTGGGATGGTGTTTTTATACTTGATGTAGCTTTTGGCCATGTCTCTCTTGCTTCTCTGAAACAAACATACCAAGTATATCTTTGTTTTGTCTCAAGTTGTTGTTACAGTACAATGAAAATTTTATCGTGAGTGCTGTGTCGGTAGGAACTTGTTATTAATATGGAAATCCTGAGAGGATCATTTATTCACACAAAACAAGAAACCGGGGGAAATTAGCTTTCCACATTTCATCATAAATCATGCATAATTCAGAAAAGAGAGGAAACTATTGATGAAGCTGAGTAAAATGAGTTTCTTGTTGCCAGAAAGAATAAAAATATTAGGTATAAAGCTCTCTAATTTCCTAAATATTTTAAACGCCACCATGACTTTTACTGTCATACTAGCAAAGATGAAGGCACATGTTTTCACAGAATCCATAAAATTTTAAGAGGCAGAAGGGACCTTATAAATAACTAGTCTGATCTGTTTTACATATTGGATTCCTGAAGCCCAGAGTGGTGAAGTGACCTGCCCAAAGACCCACATAGCTAGTGGCAGAACTGGAGCTACAAGTCAGATCTCCTGACTCCTATACTTACTAAGAATGTACTTTGGTCACTCTCCCAAAAGGTTGACATGAGCATTTATGTTACTGATTTACTTTGCTGTCAGTAAAGCCACAGAAATCTCCAACTGCACATATGTAGCTGTTGGTCAACTTATAGGATTTAGTTAATGACTGCATTCATTTAATGCATTTCTTCTGAGAGACCATGGTCATCAAGTCTCCCTTTAGTAAGGGGGTTGAGCAAGTTTCTGAGATTCCTATATGATGTATGATTCTCTCCACCTATACGTTATAGACACTTGTGGAAATCAATCTTGCTTACCCTCGGGTTAAGAACTACATTGTAAGACATCTGCGAGACATTATGGAATTTCAGAAAAACAAAGTCACGTATTTGCTGGGGTACTTATGGTTCCCTGACCTTTTCTAAATGCACAATTTTAACTATCTGACAGTGAAGTCTACCTGTATGATAGATTTTTCAAGCTCGACTTTTAAGATCTAAAATATTTAAAAACACTTCAGGCAAATTGTAATTAGTTTTCCCCATAGATACCTAAAGTATCATACATGCATTTTCATCTTGGATATTTATACATAGTTGCTTCTAGGTGAATTTTAAAAATTCATTTAGAAGATGAGATTAAATATATCCTGTAGTGGGAGTACTAATAATTCAAGGAGCAGGGACAAAGATTAATGCAGAATTAGAACTTTAACTCATGTGCTTTTAATAGCTCATTTGATTTGTCTCAATTCTAAAGAGCCAATGAAACAGGCCACCTAAATACAAACTCTACACTCATCCCCCCTTTTAATGTAAGAGATTTCTAAATATAAGAGCTGTCCAACAATACAATGAACTGTCTTGTGACAGAGTCCATTCATTCCTACAAGATTTCAAACTAAGGCTAAAAAATAATCTGTCTGGAATTATTATTATTATTATTATTTTTGAAATGGAGTCTCACTCTGTTGCCAGGCTGGAGTGTACTGGCATGATCATGGCTAACCGCAACCTCTGACTCCCTGGTTCAAGCAATTCTTCTGCCTCAGCCTTCTTAGTAGCTGGGATTACAGGCATGCGCCACCACACCTAGCTAATTTTTGTATTTTTAGTAGAGACAGGGTTTCACCATGTTGGCCAGGATAGTCTCGATCTCCTGACCTTGTGATCCACCCGCCTCGGCCTCCCAAAGTGCTGGGATTACAGGCGTGAGCCACCGCGCTCGGCCATCTGTCTGGAATTCTTAAAAGGATTTCTGCATTGAGAGGTAGATTCAAAGACTTCTAAAATCCCTGAATACTAAGATTACGTTATCTCAGTATTATCTTTATATCCTATTTTTACAGTAAAAGTGTCTTTTCTTATGTGTATCTATAGTCATGTTATCATAGACTGTCTTGTATTATTATTTTTGTATTTAGTTATCCTGCTTGAAGACAGATAAGGTATCTCACTCATCCTCATATATCATAAAAGTTTTAGTACAGTTTCCTGTACATAGAAAGTATTCATTAGATATTTATTGAATATACTTAAAATTATAAATGTTATTGGTTGATTTGGTAATTATAAATTTTACAAACCATATATATATTTTCCCGATCTGAGAACCCAACTCATTACTACAGTGAGTTTTCATGTTGAATATCAGTGAATCATTAGGGTAAATTTGGAGCACTGCTCTTTTATAAGATTGTAAGTAAAATACGAATACTTGATTGAACACATATTTAAGGCTTAATAATGATGCTTTATAGTCACCTCTTGTTCTCACATTTTTAAGATGAGTTATAGGAGAGACAATTTTAAAAAACTAATTTAGGAAAGATGAAACAAGGAAAATCAAAATTCTAAAATTATACAATTGTGTGTTAAATTGTGTCCTCAAAAAGATATCTTGAAATTCTAATCCCCAGGACCTGTGCATTTGACCTTATCTGGAAACAGCGTCTTTGCAGATATAATGGAATTAAGATGAGGTCATATTGGATTAGGGTGGGCCTTAAATCCAACGACTGGTTGTCTTTATAAGAAGGCCCTATGACAACATAGGACACAGAGAGAATCCTGTGATTCTCTCTGAGGCAGAGATTGGAGTGATGTATCTGTAAGCCAAGGATTGCCAGCAATCACCAAAAGCAAGGAGAGAGGCATGGAACAGATTCTCCCTCAGAGCTTCAAGAGGCAACCAACCCAGCTGACTCCTTGATCTTAGGTTGGTAGCCTCCAGAACTGTGAAACAATAAATCTCCACTGTTCAAGCCACTCAGTTTGTGATGCTTTGTTATGGCAGTGCTGGGAAACTAATATATGTCCTTCACTCTAGAAAACTGATATGATAATTCTTTGGCATGTTTAGAAAGACAAAATATAGCCTTACCATAATTTTTTTTCTTTGAGCAGAGTCTAACTCTGTCGCCCAGGCTAGAGTGCAGTGGCGTGATCTCAGCTCACTGCAACCTCTGCCTCCTGGGTTCCAGCGATTCTCCTGCCTAAGCCCCCTAAGTAGCTGGGATTACAGGTGTCTGCCACCATGCTCAGCTAGTATCTTGTATTTTTAGTAGAGATGGGGTTTTGCCATGTTGGCCAGGCTGGTCTTGAACTCCTGACATCAGGTGACCCACCCACTTCAGCCTCCCAAAGTGCTGGGATTACAGGCGTAAGCCACTGTGCCCGGCCGCCTTACCATAATTTTAAAAAATCAAACACAGAATAGCAAGTAAAAGTTACAATCATTTTGGTCTAAAAATCAACAATAAGTGGAAAATCGTTTTAGAAATGGATCCTCTCAATACACAAGCTCAAAAGGCAACAGAATGAAGAACCAACTATGGAATCCTTGAGTCTGAGCATATTATAGTAAGTTGTGGCATTCTAGTGTACAGCTAAATCAATACAAACTAACTGAATAGGGCTGGGTTGGGTGGCTCATGCCTGTAATCCCAGCACTTTGGGAGGCCAAGGTGGGTGGATCACCTGAGGCCGGGAGTTCAAGACCAGCCTAGGCAACATGGCAAAACCCCATCTCTACTACAAATACAAAAATTAGCCAGGTATGGTGGCATGTGCCTATAATCCCAGCTACTCGGGAGGTTGAGGCAGGAGAATTGCTTGAACCTGGCAGGCGGAGGTTGCAGTGAGCCGAGATCATGCCACTGCACTCCAGCCTGGGCAATAAAGCAAGACTCCGTCTCAAAAAAAGTAACTGAATAGAGGGAAAGGAATTGTCTGAGTTGAGAAAAGTATATTGAGATAGTCAAGATTACCGAGATTTGCTGATAAAAGTTCCTCATACAACTGAGTGGTAGTCTTATCCCCATTAGTTACTTTCTGCATCCTTAGTTCTTGTGCTTGAACATTCTGCGAAATTCTCTTTGGCTAAGGTGCCAATAGTACATGTGAACCTTTGTCTGTCAATGATCTACAGTTTCAGCAAGAAACATCACTGCAACCACACCACACCTCATTCCATGAGGGGCCCCTCTCACAACTGGTCCACTAAAGAGCTGGCAAGTAAAGAAGCAAGTAACAAAGGCAATATTATAGTTTCCTTGTTCTTAGCCAATTTATAGAATCCTGTCCCAGTTTCAAGAGACCATCATGATCCTAGTCATTTTATAAATAGTTGGTTTCATCTATTCATAATTGAATAGAATCTTCTCCCACTTATATATCAATTCTGATCAGTTCCATCAGGGTCAGTGTCAAAAACCTGTTAGTGCCACAGTCTTTTTTCCCATATGGCAGCATACCCACATCACATTTCTATCATTCTGATTCTTTCCAACAAAAAGAAAAAAAGTCTTTTATATGTATTTTAGATAACTGTTACTGTCTTATTAGCTGAGGCAATTTAAACCATTCTCAGCTTCATTTCTTGAGAATATGTTTCTGTTTTTCAAAATGCTAATACTACCTCCAATTACTTAAAGCACATATTTTAAATTTAAATTTTTTAACACACAATTTTTCCTATTTAAAAAAAAAAAACAAAACAACCCTTAAGACTTTCAAATGAAAATCAGGGTTTAAACAAACATTTATAGCCCTTAGGGGACAACTGGAAGCACGATTTTGGCAGAAAAGCCCTAACATATTAAGTCTGTATTTAATCAAATCAGTAGTCATGATGATGAATAAAACGTAAATGATAAAAATGTAAAAGACTACAATTTATCAACATTTTCTCACACTTAATTAGAATACAAAATTAATCAGGGTTAATCAGGTTGAGTACAAATTGAGTGAAGCCTCAATTACATATTATTTTCTTTCTATTCAATTAACTTTAATTCATCTTGCTCTTCTACCTACTGCTTCCCAAGAAATTGAATATCTAAGGATTCATGTGCAAAATAAGCAATCCTTGGATAGGTATGGTATAACTCAGTCATAAAAATTGCCTTTGATATGTGACTTTTCTTCACCAAGTGGAAGCTAGTAGTTACTGAAAATAGCATTAAAGACTAGCATGGACCATTAAGTACATAATTGTCAAACATCATTTTACTTTGTTAATTGAACAATTATATTTTATCAGAATTATGTTTCATAAGATTATTTCAAAAAGTCAAGGTACAGCATTTTCTAGACAATAGCAGCCTAACAATTTATGCTTGTATCTTCAACGCAGTTCTTATTTGGAAAACATCTTTGAAAATATTATTACATTGAATTTAAGGACATACACAAAAATTATACATGCAAGTTCTGTAGATAAATAGAATTTTAGGAAATTGAGGAAAAAAGATAAATAGGAGATAGTTTAAATTATAAAGTACAATTCTCATTGCTCTGACTTGATTTGCTTGATGTGTGTGTTTCTCCATTGGTGAGAAAGTCTTGGGATGGGTGAATCATTTAGTTGAAAGTTCGACTACTAGAACAAATGAGAACCAGTATCAGAAGGTGACAAAGGAGAGTTTCTGACGGTGCCGATTTCAGTGATGAATTACCAAAAGACCAGCATTGCTGTTGTTTCCATCAAAAGTAGCTGGAAATAGACTAGAAGAAAATGTCACTCGTTGATAGCAGAACTCAAGAGATCTGTCTGTATACTCTGCTTTTTCTACACATGAGTGCAAAATACATGACTAACAACTGGCACTTGTCACAGGCAAAGTTTTGTAAGAGTCATACAATGAAACCACCAGTAACAATAAATAGAAATCCATGGCCAGGTGCGGTGGCTCATGCCTGTAATCCAAGCACTTTGGGAGGCGAAGGCAGGTGGATCACAAGATCAGGAGTTCAAGACTGTCCTGACCAATAGGGTGAAATCCCGTCTCTACTAAAAATACAAAAATTACCCAGGTGTGGTGGCACACACCTGTAGTCCCAGCTACTCAGGAGGCTAAGGTAGGAGAATTGCTTGAACCCAGGAGGTGGAGGTTGCAGTAAACTGAGATGGCGCCATTGCACTCCAGCCTGGGAGACAGAGCGAGACTCCGTCTAAAAAAAAAAAAAAAAGGAAAGAAAAAGAAATCCATTCTGGTATTTCTTGTTTTTTATCACTAAAACATGCTTTCTTAGGCATTTTTTTCAATAATACTCTCAACCCAACAAGGTAGACAAAAATCCAAGGGAGAAAAGACAGGCAGAAGATGACTTTTTCCAATGACGCATTTTTATGTATTTCTCTAATATCTCTTCATCTAATGCCAAAATCTCACTTCTAAAAATGTATCCACCATATATTAGTATCACACACATCTCATAAGAAAAACACTCCGCCAGGTGACGTGACTCACACCTGTAATCCCAGCACTTTAGGAGGCCAAGGCAGGTGGATTGCTTGAGTTCAGGAGTTTGAGAGCAGCCTGGGCAACATGGAAAAACCCCATCTCTATAAAAAAATACAAAAATTAGCCAGGCATGGTGGTGCACACCTGCGGTCTCAGCTACTCAGGAGGCTGAGGTGGGAGGACTGCTTGAGCCTGGGAGGTGGAGGTTGCAGTGAGCCAAGATTGTGCCATTGCACTCCCAGCTTGGGTGACAGAGTGAGACCCTGTCTCAGAAAAAGAAAAAAAGAAAATAAAATAACTCAAGTTTATAGCATCCATTTGGAATATTAGTTTTGTTTGTTTGTTTTTCGAGACAGAGTCTCACTTTGTCGCCAGGCTAGAGTGCAGTGGCGCAATCTCCGTTCACTGCAACCTCTGCCTCCCTGGTTCAAGCGATTCTCCTGCCTCAGCCTCCCGAGTAGTTGGGATTACGGGCACACATCACCACGCCCAGCTAATTTTTGTATTTTTTAGTAGAGACAGGGTTTCACCATGTTGGCCAGGATAGTCTCGATCTCCTGACCTCATGATCCGTCCGCCTTGGCCTCCCAAAGTGCTGGGATTACAGGCATGAGCCACTGTGCCTGGCCTGGAATATTAGTTTTAAAACTTCTAAGAATAGTTAATAATGTACCATACTTCTGAATACATACAATAAACAAAGTAGACTTAAAAAACAAGTAAAAATGGTCAATGAATGTTTAAAATCTCATGTTAGTACTCACCACACATTATTTTCTGACAGTTGGGAAGTATCAGAAGAAAGTACGTTGGTTGTGCCTTGGAAAATCCTTTTTGGTTGATATTGAAATGCCATTTCACCTATGACAATATAGTAGATCAAGGTAGATTATGTTGTATTTAACATGTTTATTATGATTTTAATTGCAAAAGTAATAGTTATTCACTGCAATTAATTTATAAAATACAGAAAAGCGCAAAGAAAACAATTTTAAGTAACAATTGTTCAGACATAACCATTCTTTAGTAATTTTTGAATATGTTGTATACACGATTGTTTTTTAAATAAAATTGGGTTTGTACTGTATATAATGTTTTTAGATTTACTTTTTGTTTACAGTGATTATAATTTTATTATATTATTAACTAAATTCTATAAGATGATATTATTAATTATTATTATTATTATTATTTTGAGAAGAAGTCGCTGTGTCACCCAGGCTGAAGAGCAGTGGCACGATCTGGGCTCACTTCAACCTCCGCCTCCCAGGTTCCAGCGATTCTTGTGCCTCCGCCTCCAGAACAGCTGGAATTACAGGCGCAAACCACCATGCCCAGCTAATTTTTATATTTTTAGTAGATATGGGGCTTCACCATGTTGGCAGGCTGGTCTCAAATTCCTGGCCTCAGGTGATTCACCCACCTCGGCCTCCCAAAATGCTGGGATTACAGGCGTGAGCCACTGTGCCCGGCCCTGCAAGATGATTTGATATAGCTATGTAGTAAGGCTGTTTAATGAGTTTAATGTCATTCCTTATTTTAAAACTTTAGATTGTTGCTATCTTTATTTTGCTAAATGTACACAATGAACTAAATAGATAAGTTCTTTTATAGCACACAAGGAACAAAATAAGTGTATCTTTAGAGACTAAGGTAGAACATCTAATCTCAAAAACACAAAACAAAAAAAAACTGCATTTCTGTAATCTTTGCCTTGAAGTAAATGTTAAAATCTGCATAGTGTTTCACATTCATATGATAACCATTTCTGGACCTGAGCAAAACTGACATTCAAGCCCATAACTTCTATTTGAATGATAAAACACTAAGGTCACCATTAAGATATTGCATAGACCTTCCACAGAAGTGTAATCATGGCTCATAAAGTTTAAAAGAAGTCTAGTGTCCCGTGCCTTGCCAGATTACACTTACGTCACTATAGAAAAACTACTCAGCTCTCCTTTTCGGTTTAACATTGAAAACATGACAAATCAAAACAAATTCCTCGTAAAAGAAAATTAGGTCTTTCTTTGCTAAAACCAGCATTACTTGTCAAACGATATTTATAGCTGCCCAATTGCTGCAGTATTCCGATATGAAGGCTTATTTACTCTCGCTTATTCCTTTTTTTTTCTCAGACAGAGTCTTACTCTGTTGTCCAGGCTGGAGTGCAGTGGTGTGATCTCGGCTCACTGCAACCTCTGCCTCCTGGATTCAGGCGATTCTCCTGCCTCAGTCTCCTGAGTAGCTGGGATTACAGGCATGCACCACCACCCCCAGCTAATTTTTGTATTTTTAGTAGACACGGGGTTTTGTCATGTTGGCCAGGCTGGTCTTGAATTCCTGACCTCAAGTTATCCTCCCGCCTCAGCCTCCCAAAGTGCTGGGATTACAGGCATAAGCCATTGCGCCAGGCCCATTTTCTCGCTTATTCCTGATGGAAGTGCTGCTTCTCACCATAAAATATGACTTCATATGCTTTGGAGACGCTAATCTTGATCTCACTTCACAGAATCCTCATTCTTTTTAGTTCCCCCTGCCCCCTGCCTCAGGACCTCTCTTTTATTTTTATGCTATCTTTCTCCCACATTTCATTTGTATTAATGGGGTCCAAATAGGACATAGTTTGTTGTTTCCCAAATGAATATGCATATTCCAAAATATATGAATAAATTTCAATTTCTGTTTATCTGTTATTGTATCTGGCCAAAAATGGCCAAATGAATTTTCAGCACATTTGTATAGGGCATGCTTTGGAGGGTGGGGTATGACTTAAAATATGGACTAGGTGGTATATACAGAATTCGCTTTGGAGTTCCGTCAGGGATACCTTAAAGAAATAAGGCAGTCCTCTTTCAGAGCAGCTGAAAACCAAGTATGAGACAGGTCACATCTCCGAAGACACTGGGCAGAAACTACATCTTTTTTTTTTTTCTTTGAGACGGAGTCTCGCTCTGTCGCCCAGGCTGGAGTGCAGTGGCCGGATCTCAGCTCACTGCAAGCTCTGCCTCCCGGGTTCCCGCCATTCTCCTGCCTCAGCCTCCGGAGTAGCTGGGACTACAGGCGCCCGCCACCGCGCCCGGCTAGTTTTTTTGTATTTTTTTTTTTAGTAGAGACGGGTTTCACCGTATTAGCCAGGATGGTCTCAATCTCTGACCTCGTGATCCGCCCGTCTCGGCCTCCCAAAGTGCTGGGATTACAGGCTTGAGCCACCGCGCCCGGCCGAAACTACATCTTTTATGTCAAAATTGATCTATAAAAATCATTTTTAAATCATAAATTCTAAGAAAACTCCAGATGCTTTTCATGTGATAACATATGTATGTATACGTGTCTCAAAAGTAGAGACGGGGTTTCACCGTATTAGCCAGGATGGTCTCAATCTCCTGACCTCGTGATCCGCCCGTCTCGGCCTCCCAAAGTGCTGGGATTACAGGCTTGAGCCACCGCGCCCGGCCGAAACTACATCTTTTATGTCAAAATTGATCTATAAAAATCATTTTTAAATCATAAATTCTAAGAAAACTCCAGATGCTTTTCATGTGATAACATATGTATGTATACGTGTCTCAAAAGGAGAACTATTTTAATCTGGTAAAACACTCCTCAATTTAAGCGTACTTTATTTTAAATACTTAATTGACCCTCGACTTCTAACAGCTCTTAAACTCCTGATATATTTGAATAGTTTTTCAACACTAGCCCAAATTTCACAGCACAGGTAAAAGACCCCTAAGCTTAGTAACTGAAGCATCTTCATAAAACAATGTGCTTACTTTGGAAAAGAGTGTTTTCCAGAATTTATCTAGCCCTTAATCTTAGAATACAAAAAGTACATGCTGAGTTAGTTATGTTGTGTTGTTAGGAAGACTGCCATTAGTTAATTCAAAATACGCAAAGAACATTAAAGCATGTTTCAGTTTCTTTCCTCTTCTTATTCTTCTTACTCCTCTTTCTTAATAGATTTTTCACAATACACATTTTTAAGTTTAATCTCCTTTCCTATTCACCCATTTCCCCTCCCCATGGTAGTTAAACATTGTACTAAATATACAGGCTTATGCTTATAATCCCAGCACTTTGGCAGGCCGAGGTGGGCAGATCACCTGAGGTCAGGAATTCGAGACCAGCCTGGCCAACATGGTGAAACCCTGTCTCTACTAAAAATACAAAAAAAAAAAAAAAAAAAAAATTGCCAGGCATGGTGGCAGGCACCTGTAATCCCAGCTACTGGTGAGGCTGAGGCAGGTGAATTGCTTGAACCCAGGAGGATGAGGTTGCAGTGAGCCAACACTGTGCCACTGCACTTCAGCCTGGGTGACAGAGCAAGACTCTGTCTCAAGGAAAAAACAAAAAGAAAAAAAAGGAAGAAGAGCATAATTTAGTGAGGTACCATTGAGAAGTGGGATCCGTGCTCGCTTCGGCAGCACATATACTAAAATTGGAACGATACAGAGAAGTGGGATCCAGATCGTAGGAGTTTTTAAAAAACACTTCTGTTCTTTCCATTGCCCTTTATTACTGAGTAGGTGGGTCACTTTCCATATATTTAACCAAAAATAACTCTCATAAAGAAACTAAACACCAAAGAACATACACCTTCATATATATTTTTAGTGTTGTAAGTGGATCTAATTTGTGTCAACTTATTCATATGATAGCAACGTGTGTGTGTGTGGCAGTGAGGCAGGGGTTGATATTCAGCAAAACACTTGACGATTGACTCACTCTATTTGTTCATTCTTTCATTTATTCTCTACCTTGTTTTAGAAAGTAATGAAGACAGCTAACTTGGTGAATTATATTGAAAATCATAGTAGCCAACTAAATTGGAATTAAATTTCTCACTTCACATTTATGTAGCATTTTAGAGTTTTCAAAATATCCTTATACATATTTCTAGTTGCATAAAATGAAAGGCCTCTAATAGCTTATTAAATATATTTTAAATAAATAAAGCCTTTAAAAATAAATTTTTGTATAACATTTTATTTTAGATATTTTTATAAAATAACTTATATTTATTTCTGCTGGTAGATAAAAGTACCTTTTCTTTTTAATGGTCCAAGGATACTTGGTCTAATAATGTTGGTAGGATTTTGACTTCTTCTAAAATAAAATCATCATGATCATTATAAGAAATATTTCTTAACAAAATCAGCATGACTATTTCATTATAACAGATCTAAGGACATACACGAAAACGGGACTCTGTATAGGACATGGCATTACATCATTTTACTGCTTTTCTTTGTTTTTTATTTTTATTTTTTTCCTGAGATGGAGTTTCGCTCTTAACACCCAGGCTGGAGAGAAGTGGTGCAATCTCAGCTCACTGCAGCCTCCGCCTCCTGGGTTCAAGCGATTCTCCTGCCTCAGCCTCCCAAGTAGCTGGGATTACAAGCATGCACCACCTCACTCGGCTAATTTTGTATTGTTTTAGTAGAGATGGGGTTCACCATGTTGGCCAGGCTGGTATCGAACTCCTGACCTTTGGTGATCCGCCCACCTAGGCCTCCCAAAGTGTTGTGATTACTGGTGTGAGCCACCACACCCAGCCATTTTACTGCTTTTCTTTACATATGGGTAAAAACAGGAATGCCTTAGGAGCAAACTATCTTCTAATTCTCAAGGATTCAGGATTTTGAATCCTAGAGTCTACAAAAACCTACAGTCCTGGCTGGGACTTGCCTGAATGAAGGTGAGAATCACGGTTGAAGTTGTTTAAAGTTCTAAAGATAGCTCTGATCCTTATTAACAAACTTGGTTAGAGAAAGATTATGTATTAGCAGGGTGAAGGAATTACTAAATTCTTCTTATGTTCTTAGTCACCTGACTTTTTCAATATACAAAATGATAAACTGAAACAGTGACTTTTTTTTTTTGAGATGGAGTTTTGCTCTTGTTGCCCAGGCTGGAGTGCAATGGCGTGATCTTGGCTCACCGCAAACCTCTACCTCCTGGGTTCAAGCAATTCTCCTGCCTCAGCCTCCCTAGTAGCTGGTATTACAGACATGAGCCACCACGCCCGGCTAATTTTGTATTTTTAGTAGAGACGGGGTTTCTCCATGTTGCTCAGGCTGGTCTTGAACTCCTGACCTCAGGTAATCCGCCCGCCTTGGCCTCCCAAAGTGCTAGGATTACAGGCATGAGCCACCATGCCCGGCCGACACAATGACATTTTAATTTCCCTAAAAAGAAGTCACTTTTTTGGTTGGCACAAAACTTGGAGCTATAATTTCTTTTAAGTTTCTATAATTCTTGTTTTATAAGCAATTTGGTATTTTCATAAAACATAAACTTACATGATGTATTGTTGCGTAGGACTGGGAATGTGACTTGAAGGAGAACCAGTGCAACTCACACAAGTTTGTAATGATGGAGAGAAACACTGCTAAAATCAAATTGGAACACAGGTTTTAAAACTGCCACTTTTCTCAGAAAGCAGATCATTGGCTTCCTAGGGAGGGGCAGGGATGGTGGGGAGGGAGACTGGGGTACAAAAGATCATTAGGAAATTGTTTTGAGTGTGGGAACTGTTTGATATCTTGATTATGGGTGTGGCTACAGGATTGAACACAATTACCAAAATTAATCTAACCCTATACTTTAAAGTTGGTGAATTTTATACATATAAGTAATACTTGAAGAAATGAAAAAGAAGGGAAAACTGTTAGTTAGAATCAGATGTACTGCGACAAAATATATCCCCCAAAATATTTTTATTGGTGACCATTAATGTTCCTAAATACTTCCTAAATATTTCAAGGGACATAGACTTTTAGGTATTCCTTTCTTACCTTCCCAGTCTTCTTGATGGAAGAAGCCATTGAGGATACTGGTGTTAAATCAATGCACTTTAGAGAGGATGATTTCTGTGAGCCATTGTCATTCTGTGTAAGCAGAAAGCAGTGTACAATTGTAGTACCAATTGTTTATTAATCAAATACTTGAGATACTCGTTGCACAGGGAAGTGAGTCCTTACTACTGTGTCACTGGCTGCACCATGGTGAAGAGCTCTCACCATCCTAAAGCAATCAGGGAACCCAAAATTCACTTCAATAAGCAAAGGTACCCTTTTCCCTTTTGGGGATGAGAGCTATATGGTGATTGAGGGGCTTCCCAGCATGCCAGAAAGTCCTAGAATGTGAGTACTCAATACTATAACACAAATCCTAAATTTAAGCTCTTCTCTTTGCTTCGACCTGTGCTTTGTTATTGAAAACTATAATGCTATGTCCAGGAAAGGACCAAAAAGGTTTTGACTGGAACTAAGATGCAAATGAGACAGCAGGAATAACTACATTTATGGAAACTGTCTCTAGATTTTGCATAGACAAAATCAGTACTTCATAATTCAGGATTTTAAAATCTGCCCTTTTCCTTCTAAAACAAGCCAAGTGTGTATTACATGTACCCTTCCTCTTCCTAACACACTTACAGATTCTCTTACTCATCCATGCCAATACCTAAAGTAATTAGAATTGGGCCAAAGGACTCCAGCAGTATCCATTGTATTAGCACCAAAACATGAAAAGTGACAGGCTCCAGAGATTATCTACTTATTCTCCCAGACGTACTCCAAAATCAGGGATAACTGCCCATGTAAGGTACTCAGGGCTCAAAGGAAAATAAGATGTCATTGCTTCTGTTGACAATCCATTTCCGTATCGAATAACTCCCACATCTGAAGATTGACATTAGTCAGAATCTCTCCTATTCAAATTTCAGCTCAGTACTTGTTTTGTCACTATCTGGGATGTCCATAGAAAAGAACACTAAATATCATTCAGCTACCACAACTAGGTAACCACTATGTGCACACAGACATTTAAAAATGTTAACAAGAGATGAAACTAAATTCTAAGTATGTTTAAATTAAAGGTTTTATATTAAAATGGTAGTGGTGAGAATGTGTTACAGGCTGATATGGTGTGGCTGTGTCCCCATTCAAATCTCATCTTTAACTGTAATCCCCATAATCCCCACGTGTTAAATCATGGGGGTGAATTCCCCAGTGCTGTTCTCGTGATAGTGAGTGAGTTCTCACGAGATCTGATGGCTTTATAAGCATCTAGAATTTCCCCTGCTGGCACTCATTCTGTCTCCTGCCACCCTGTGAAGAGGTGCCTTCTGCCATAATCGTAAGTTTCCTGAGGCCTCCTCAGCCATGCAAAACTGTGAGTCAATTAAACCTCTTTCCTTTATAAATTACCCAGTCTCGGGTATTTCGTTATAGCAATGTGAGAATGGACTAATACACAGGCATAAAAATGCAATATTTTTCTAGTAAGTCTATTGTCTGTGGTTTAAGACTCTAATATATAGTTCATAAATTATTGAGAAGGGAGTGAAATCATTTATTGTTTTGTTATCTAAGCACTTTAACTAGTGCGACTGAACTTTTTTTGGGCCTGCGAGGACAGAGAAGAAACTGGTCCACAGCAGCTATGGTTTTGTGTCACAAAACTGTTTACTTTGAACTCCACTTTCAAATAATGGTAGCTATTTTTATGAGTAAATCATGAAGTATTTCTCAAGAGCAATCAAGGGCTAGGTGCAATGGCTCAAGCCTGTAATCCTAGCATTTTGGGAGGCTGAGGCAGGAGGATCCACTGAGCTCAGGTGTTCAAGACCAGCCTGGACAGCATAGTGAGAACTTGTCTCAAAAAAAAAAAAAAAATTAAAAAGAGCACTCAAAAATTATTTATGCAACAGATACAATTTTTGTTTCAAACTAGAGCTTAGATTTCTAGAAATTACAGCAAAACTAGGTATGCCAACACCACAAGTCAGTAAAAATTTGAAATTTTCTACAAAACTGAAGTTATAATACCATACCAGTTTCAAGCCTTCTTCCCAAGATTGACTCATCTGTATCTCAGTTTGTATTTTCCTACAAAAGAAATTAAAACTGCAGTTTGCCTATCTGAAAGAAAAGATATAATTAAATATACAAATTATGAGAATAGTAATTCAAATTACAGCACTCACCATTCATACATTGTTTCTCTAGTTATTAAATTTATGGCTTCTTCCTGTAAAGGTAGGAAAATAGAATAAACTGAATACCCAGTTCCTATGGTTTTATAAAATTTGATTTCATTTGGATGCACCATTATTTTTATTCACTGGCTATAGAAGAACTAGAGAATAAACAAATCTCTAAACAAGTATCTGGTTCTCTACCCTTTATTGCGTCACAAATTATCACACCAAAGATCTATTACTTGTGCATTACAGTACATCAGATATGCAGGAACTGATTAAATGAAAAACTTTGTATTTTTCTTTTTTCTATTTTTTATTTATTTATTTTTTTGAGACGGAGTCTTGCTCTGTCGCCCAGGCTGGAGTGCAATGGCGCGATTTCTGCTCACTGCAAGCTCCGCCTCCCGGGTTCACGCCATTCTCCTGCCTCAGCCTCCCAAGTAGTTGGGACTACAGGCGCCTGCCACCACGCCCGGCTAATTTTTTTGTATTTTTAGTAGAGACAGGGTTTCACCGTGTTAGCCAGGATGGTCTCGATCTCCTGACCTCGTGATCCACCCGCCTTGGCCTCCCAAAGTGCTGGGATTACAGGCGTGAGCCACCGCGCCCAGCCAAAACTTTGTACTTTTCTTTATTCAAAAGCAAAAACATTAAGCATTCAAAATTTACAGCTTTCTCTGAACTTTTTAAAGGTCTACTAGGACAGAGAAGAAACTAGTCCACAATAGCTATGGATAGCCATTAATACTATGATATTAACAAAAATTACTCACAGTACACAGACAACAAATTAAATGCCTATCAGGATAAGTTTGCTTAAGTAAATGATGAGACAAACATAACTTAAATCTAGTCGTTGACATCAAAAAACAACTATTACATATTAAATGGGAGACAAATGGATCCTATTTATATAAAATTGTAACAGAGGTGCTCAGAAAGATGTTTGCCAGAAACTTAACAGTGGTTATCAGTGAGTAGTGAGATCTGGAGTAATGTGTTCTTTCTTCCTTTGCACATTACTATATTATTTGACTTTTTATTAATATGCAAGTATCATTTTCACATAAGTAGTTTTTTTTTTTTTTTTTTTTTTTAATAACCCACCTATAGAAAGACATCCATGTTCACGGATTGGGACAATGTTTAGATGACAATTCTACCCAAAATGATCTACAGATGCAATGCGACCCTTACCAAAGTCCCTATCACGTTTTATACAGAAACAGAAAAATCCATCTGAAAATTCATATGGAATATGAAAGGACCCCAAATAGCCAAAGCAATCTTTGAAAAGAACAAAGCCGGAGGACTCATACTTCCTGATTTCAAAACTTCCTACAAAACTACATAGTCAAAACAGTGTAGTTCTGGCATAAGAACAAATGCATACCAGCACTTTGTGAGTCCGAGGTGGGCGGATCACCTGAGGTCGGGAGTTTGAGACCAGCCTGGCCAACACGGTGAAATCTCATCTCTACCAAAACTACAAAATTTAGCTGGGTATGCTGGCACACGCCTGTAATCCTAGCTACTCAGGAGGCTGAGGCACAAGAATTGCTTGAACCCTGGAGGGAAAGGTGCAGTGAGCTGAAACTGCACCACTGCACTCCAGCCTGAATGACAGAGAGCAAGATTCTGTCAAAAAAAAAAAAAAAAAAAAAAAAAAGAACATTCATATAGCAATGGAACAGAATAGAGAGCACAGAAATAAGCCCTCACATAATATATGGTCAAATGATTTTCAAAGTGATGTCAAGACCATTCAATGGGGAAAGGACAATCTTTTCAACAAATGATGTTGAGAAAACTGGAGCTCTACATGCAAAAGAATGAAGTTTAATCCTTTTTTTTACCTATGTAAAAATTCACTCGAAATGAATTAAAGACTTTAACTTAATTTCCTCAAGGATCTAGAACTAGATGTACCATATGACCCAGCCATCCCACTACTGGGTATATACCCAAAGGATTATAAATTACTCTACTACAAAGACACATGCACACGTTTGTTTATTGCGGCACTATTCACAATAGCAAAGACTTGGAATCAACCCAAATGTCCATCTGTGACAGACTGGATTAAGAAAATGTGGCACATATACACCATGGAATACTATGCAGCCATAAAAAAGGATGAGTTTGCGTCCTTTGTAGGGACATGGATGCAGCTGGAAACCATCATTCTTAGCAAACTATCACAAGAAGAGAAAACCAAACACCGCATGTTCTCACTCATAGGTGGGAACTGAACAATGAGATCACTTGGACTCGGGAAGGGAACATCACACACTGGGGCCTATCATGGGGAGGGGGGAGGAGGGAGGGATTGCATTGGGGAGTTATACATGATATAAACGTCATGCACATGTACCCTAGAACTTAAAGTATAATAAAAAAAAAAAAAAATTTATAAGCAAAAAAAAAAAAAAAAAAAAAAAAAGACTTTAACTTAAAAGATAAAACTCTAAATCTCTCAGAAGACAACATGAGGGTCAATCTTCATGACACTGGATTTCACAATGATTTCTTGGATATGATACCAAAGGCACAGGCAACAAGAGAAAAAAATAGATAAACTGGTCTTCATCAAAATTAAAAAACTTTTTTTTTTTTTTTTTTTTAAGATGGATTCTCACTCTGTTGCCCAGGCTGGAGTGCAATGGCGCAATCTCGGCTCCTACAACCTCCGCCTCCTGTGTTCAAGCAATTCTCCTGTCTCAGCTTCCCGAGTAGCTAGGATTACAGGCACACACCACCAGGCCCAGCTAATTTCTGTATTTTTAGTAGAGATGGGGTTTCATCATGTTGGTCAGGATGGTCTTGAACTCCTGACCTCATGATCCACCCGCCTTGGCCTCCCAAAGTGCTGGATTACAGGCGTGAGCCACTGCGCCCGGCCAAATTAATGCTTTTTTTTTTTTTTTTTTCCTTTGAGACAGAGTTTTGCTCCTGTTGCCCAGGCTGGAGTGCAATGGCACGATCTCAGCTCACTGTAACCTCCACCTCCTGGGTTCAAGCGATTCTCCCGCCTCAGCCTCCTGAGCAGCTGGGATTACAGACACCTGCCACCACACCCAGCTAATTTTTGTATTTTAAGTAGAGACGGGGTTTCACCATGTTGGCCAGGTGGTTTTGAACTCCCGCCTCAGCCTCCAAAGTGCTGGGATTACAGGCGTGAGCCACTGCGCCCGGCCAAATTAATGCTTTTTTTTTTTTTTTTCCTTGAGACAGAGTTTTGCTCCTGTTGCCCAGGCTGGAGTGCAATGGCACGATCTCAGCTCACTGTAACCTCCACCTCCTGGGTTCAAGCGATTCTCCCGCCTCAGCCTCCTGAGCAGCTGGGATTACAGACACCTGCCACCACACCCAGCTAATTTTTGTATTTTAAGTAGAGACGGGGTTTCACCATGTTGGCCAGGCTGGTTTTGAACTCCCGCCTCAGCCTCCCAAAGTGCTGGGATTACAGGCGTGAGCCACTGCACTTGTTTTTTTTTTTTTTTTTTTTTTGAGATGGAGTCTCCCCTCTGTTGCCTAGGCTGGAATGCAGTGGCGCCATCTCGACTCACTGCAAGCCCCACCTCCTGGGTTCACGCCATTCTCCTGCCTCAGCCTCCCGAGTAGCTGGGACTACCGGTGGTGCCCACCTAATTTTTTGTATTTTTAGTAGAGACGGTGTTTCACCATGTTAGCCAGGATGGTCTTGATCTCCTGACTTTGTGATCCACCTGCCTCAGACTCCCAAAACGCTGGGATTACAGGCGTGAGCCACCACACCCAGCAAAATTAAAAAAACTTTTGTGCATCAAATGACACTATCAAGAGTGTGAAAAGACAACTGGAGAATTGGATAATACGCTTGCAAATCATATTTCTGAAAAGGAATGAATATCCAAAATATATACAGAACTCCTACAACACAATGACAACAAAAACCAACCCAATTAAAATATGAGTAAAGAGACTGAATGTTTCTCCAAAGAATACCTACAAATGACCAAAAAGTACACGAAAAGATGCTCAACATCATTTGTCATTATGGAAATGCAAACCAAAACCACAATGAGATGCCACTTTATCCCATTAGGATAGTTTATTTATTTATTTATTTATTTATTTTTTGAGACAAGATCTCACTCTGTTACACAGGCTGGAGTGCAGTGGTGCAATCTCAGCTCACTGAAACCTCTGCCTCTCAGGTTTAAGTAATTCTTGTGTCTCAGCTTCCTAAGTAACTGGGATTTTTTATTATTTATTTATTATTTGTTTTTTATTTTTATTTTTTATTTTTGTGACAGAGTCTCACTCTGTTGCCCAGGCTGGGGTGCAGTGGCACAATCTTGTCTCAATACAACCTCTGCCTCCCAGGTTCAAGCAATTCTCCTGCCTCAGCCTCTTAAGTAGCTGGAATTACAGGTGCATGCCACCACACTCAATTAATTTTTGTATTTTTAGTAGAGATGGGGTTTCACCATGCTGGCCAGCTGGTCTTGAACTCTTGACCTTAGATGATCCACCACCTCAGCCTCCCAAAGTGCTGGGATTACAGGCCACTGCACCAGGCCAAATTTTTAAATTTTCTAAAAACATCATTTCATTCTTATCTCATCCTTTTTTATATTTCTACTTTATATATATATTCTATGATTCACATGATATATAATAGTACAGTGGCATATGTCCAAAATGTGTAAGTAAATGCAGTATACCTATGTTGGAGGCATGTGCTCAAACATTTTCTCCTGATGTGATATGTGATCAAAAGAGTTTAAAGATTGTTGTCTATAGTATAAATAATACATGTTTGGGGTAGTCCATAATAGAGGAGTGGTGTGAGTTGTGTGAAAGAATTAAAATTTGGCCACGCACGGTGGCTCATGCCTGTAATCCCAGAACTTTGGGAGGCCAAGGCAGGAGGAATCCTTGAGCTCACGAGTTTGAGATCAGCCTGGGTAATAATAGCAAGACCTCATTTCTACTAAAAGAAAAAAATAAATTAGCTGGGCACATGTGGTATGCATGTCAGTAGACCTAGCTACTCAGGAGGCTGAAGTGGGAGGATCTCTTGAGCCTGGGAGATTGAGGCTGCAGTGAGCCACAATTGTGCCACTGCACTCCAGCCTGGAACAATATGAGACTCTGTTTCAATAAACAAATATATACATAAATAAAGATTTGACCTAGTCCTTCAAAGATGTATAAAATACGAACAAGCAGTGAGTAGAGGGAAGGGTATTCTAAGCAGAAGAACCCATATGAACAAAAGTTTAGGAGAGGGAAAAAATACAACAGATTTAGAGATAGTGAGACTACCTTGGCTGAAACTGAGTTTGTGCTACAAAGTAATGAGAGAGAAAACAGGAGAGGTAAGACAGGGCCAGATTTACAGGTTCTTAAATAATCAAAGAATAATGAAGAATGAGGATGATGAGGTAGCTGTACAGTTCTCACCACACTGCCTAGCAAACAGTTCAGTGCTTAAGACATATTATCTATTTTTATTATTATTCAATAGGTAATGGGAAGTCATTGTGACATTTTGTATGGGGGGAAGAAAGTGAAAATGATGTTTAAAAAAAAAAAAAAAAGTTGGCCAGGTGTGGTGGCTCATTGCCTGTAATCCCAGCACTTTAGGAGGCTGAGGTGGGTGGATCACGAGGTCAGGAGATTGAGACCATCCTGGCTAACATGGTGAAACCCCGTTTCTACTAAAAATACAAAAAGTAGCCGGACGTGGTGGCGGGTGCCTGTAGTCCCAGCTACTCAGGAGGCTAAGGCAGGAGAATGGCATGAACCCGGAAGGCAGAGGTTGCAGTGAGCCGAGATCGTGCTGCTGCACTCCAGCCTGGGAGACAGAGTGAGACTCTGTCTCAAAAAAAAAAAAAATTTATCTTGGTCTTGATTGTGGAAGTTGGATTCAACTGGGAGAGACAGAAAAATCTATTGGGATATTATTTCAGTAATCTAGACCCAAGGGACAGAAGAAGGAAGTGGCAGTGACAACAAAGAGGACATTGTCAAGGAAGAATTAGTAGGATTAGAGGCCTTATTGGATATGGTAGAAAAATAAGGAAGAAGTGAAGATAAATCAAGAGCTTCGAGTCTTAAAACTGTGACTATTTTGATACTATACAATGAGGTATCAAATCGAGAGCTTTGAGTCTTAAAACTGTGACTATTTTGATACCATACAATGAAGTACAGAAAATGAGTGAATTGGAGAAGGTAATTTAAGAAGATAATTAGTCTTTTAAAAACAATGGAATAACAGTAAATTCAGCAAAATGTAACTGTTAGTAGAGTTCTTCGATTTAATATTATATAGATATTCTCCTCTAGTGTGAAGCTCAAAGTATTTGGTAGTTCATTTGGTCAACAAGTAAACAGCAGGTAGTTCTGTGAAATTGAGATAGAATTCTGCTTAATATTCCTCCCACTGAAAGTTGGAGCATTAGCCAAAATCAGCTATTGAAGGTTGTTAGGAGAAGAGTGTTGACTCTTTTTCATTTACGTCTTGCCTATTTCCAAAATGGATTTGCGATGGCTTATAATAAAATAAGATTGTTAAAATAAGTATAAAAGGTCAAGAGCCATGCATTATAACTGTAAGAAGCAGAGTACAGTACACTGGAAACCTAGTTTAAGGACAGTTATTATACTCGGATGTTAAAGTTAGCTTTCCATTTTTCAGGATACATGGTAAAAATGGGAACTGTAAGTTACCAACTTTTGCTCTCCGAGGAGACAACATCTGAAAGATTTTAGTTGCTAAGTGCCTGCACAGTACCCAATAAAGGCTTGTTGAAAGAATGAAACAATCTGTAAACTAAGATCAAATTAAATTTTTTTTTTTTTTTTTTTTTGAGAAGGAGTCTCACTTTGTCACCCAGGCTGGAGTGAGTGCGTGGCACAATCTCAGCTCACTGCAACCTCTGGCTCCCAGGTTCAAGTGATTCTTCTGCCTCAGTCTCCCAAGTAGCTGGGATTACAGGCGTGCCTCACCAGGCCTGGCTAATTTTTATATATTTAGTAGAGACAGGGTTTCTCTATGTTGATCAGGCTGATCTCGAACTCCTGATCTCAGGTGATCCGCCTGCCTCGGCCTTCCAAAGTGCTGGGATTACAGGCGTGAGCCACCGTGCCCGGCCAGCAAATTAAAAAAAAATTTTTTTTTAAAAGACGGAGTCTTGTTATGTTGCCCAGGCTGGTCTTGAACTCCTGGCCTCAAGTGATCCTCCTGTTTCGGCCTCTCAAGTCCCTGAAATTACAGGCACGAGCCACCACGCCCAGCTCAATTTCTTTTTATTGATTTTTACTTTAGACACTGCAGAGAGAGTCAAGTTGTTACTGGGTGCCAATGACTCATATCCTGTTTAACAAATCAGGAATTAAATATAAAGCTATATAATAAAAAACTGTGAGCAAACTGTTATGGGTTGAATTGTGTCCCCCCAAATTCCTATGTTGAAGTCCTAATCCCCAGTGCCTCAGGATGTGACCTTATTTAGAGACAGAATATTTTCAGAAGCAAGCAGGTTAGGATGAGGTCATTAGGGTGGGCCCTAATCCAATATGACTGCTGTCCTTCATGAAAAGGAGAAACTTAGAAACAAACACATGTGCAGGGAGAACACTATGTGAACATGAAGATAGTCATCAACAAGCCAAGGGCAGAGGCCTGGAGCAGATCCTCCCTCACAGACCTTAGAAGGAATCAACCCTCCTGACACCTTTATCTCAGACTTCTAGCCCTAAGAAATGTGAAACAATATATTTCTGTTGTTTAAGCTACCCAGTTTGTGATACTTTGTTATGGCAGCCTGAGCAACCTAATATACAAACTGTTTCTGCATGGCACTTATTTATGTTTAGAGCTTTGGGAAACAGGGAACTACAGACTGAATGCATTCAGATCTTTTGGAATACGAGCTCAATTTTTATTAGGGGCCACACGTGGTGGCTCATGCCTGTAATGCCAGTACCTCGGGAGACTGATGCAGGAGTACCACTTGAGGCCAGGATTTCAGGATCAGCCAGGGTACCACAGGGAGACGTCATCTCTACAAAAAATTTAAAAAATTGGCCAGGCGTGTTGGTTCACACCTGTAATCCCAGCACTTTGGGATGCCGAGGCGTGTGGATCACCTGAGGTCAGGAGTTCTAGACCAGTCAGACCAATATGGTGAAATCCCATCTCTACTAAAAATATAAAAGTTAGCCGGGCGTGGTGGTGACTCCAGTCAGACCAATATGGTGAAATCCCATCTCTACTAAAAATACAAAAGTTAGCCGGGCATGGTGGTGGGTGCCTGTAGTCCCAGCTACTCGGGAGACTGAGACAGGAGAATTGCTTGAACCTGGGAGGCAAAGGTTGCAGTGAGCCGAGATCATGCCACTGCACTCCAGCCTAGGCAACAGAGCGAGACTCCGTCTCAAAAATAAATAAATAAATAAAATAAAATAAAATAAAAAATTATCCAGGCATGGTGGTGTGCACCTGTAGTCCTAGCTAGTCGGGAGGCTAAGGCAAGAGGATCACTTTAACCCAGTAGTTCGAGGCTGCGGTGAGCTATGATCATGTCACTACACTCCAGTCTAGGCAACAGAGCAAGACCTGTCTAAAAAATAAATAAAATAAAATTTTTATTAGGAAAGGAAAATTACACAAAATAATTCCTATTTAGGAATAATAACTGTGTTTAGAAAATTAACTTCTAGCTTGATAGTCTCAATCTCTTTAATACTTAGAAAGCAGCTAACAACAACAGTTGAGAAGAAATTGTCCATTAATTGCTTAATAAGAAAGGTGTAACATAAACCAAATATTGGCCCAGAACCTAACATTGACTTGGGGCTGTGTGCTCATTTAAAATTAAAAGCAATTTCATCATACTATTTTACAGGAGGCCAGGCACGGTGGCTCATGCCTGTAATCCCAGCACTTTGAGAGGCCAAGATGGGCGGATCACTTGAGGTCAGGAGTTTGAGACCAGCCTGGCCAACATGGTGAAACCCCCTCTACTTAAAAAAAAAAAAAAAAAAAAAAAAAATAGCTGGGTGGGGTGGTGGGCGCCTGTAATCCCAGCTACTCGGGAGGCTGAGGCTAGAGAATCTCTTGAACCAGGGAGTTCAGGAGTTCACCAGACGTTGCAGTGAGCCGAGATTGCACCACTGCACTCCAGCCTGGGCAACAGAGTAAGACTCTGTCTAAAAACAAAAACATAAAAAAACTATTTTACAGGAAATACAGAGGATAAAAGAACATATTAACACCACATGAAAGCAAAATCAGAATGTGGGACATTATACAGGACAAATGGCCTCCCTGGTTTGTTCAATAAATAAGAGGCATGGAACAAAAAACAGGCAGAAAATGCTGTTTTACAGCATGGTACTGGTACCAAAACAGACATATAGACCAATGGAACAGAACAGAGACCTCAGAAATAACATCACACATCTACAACCATCTGCTCTTCAACAAACCTGACGAAAACAAGCAATAGGGAAAGGATTTCCTATTCAATAAATGGTGCTGGGAAAACTGGCTAGCCATATGCAGAAAACTGAAACTGGACCCTTCCTTGTACTTTACACAAAAATTAACTCAAGATGGATTAAAGATTTAAATGTAAAAACCAAAACCATAAAAACCCTAGAAGAAAACCTAGGCAATACCATTCAGGACATAGGCATGGGCAAAGACTTCATGACAAAAATGCCAAAAGCAATTCCAACAAAAGCGAAAATTGACAAATAGGATCTAATTAAACTAAAGAACTTTTGCACAGCGAAAGAAATTATCATCAGAGTGAACAGGCAACCTACAGCATAGGAGATAAGTTTTGCAATCCACCCATCTGACAAAGGTCTAATATCCAGAATCTACAAGGAACTGAAACAAGAAAATGCAACCCCATCAAAAAGTAGGCAAAAGATATGAACAGACACTTCTCAAAAGAAGACATGTATGCGGCCAACAAACATACGAAAAAAACTTCAACATCACTGATCATTAGCGAAATGCAAATCAAAACCACAATGACATACCATCTCATGCCAGTCGGAATGGTGATGATTAAAAAGTCAAGAAACAATAGATGCTGGCAAGGCTGTGGAGAAATAGGAACGCTTTTATACTGTTGGTGGGAATGTAAATTAGTTCAACCATTGTGGAAGACAGTGTGGCAATTCCTCAAGGATCTAGAACCAGAAATATCATTTGACCCAGAAATCCCATTACTGAGTATATACCCAAAGGAATATAAATCATTCTACTATAGACACATGCACATGCATGCTTACTGCAGCACTATTTACAACAGCAAAGACATGGAACGAACCTGAATGCCCATCAATGATAGACTAGATAAAGAAAATTTGGTACATATACACCATGGAATACTATGCAGCCATAAAAAGGAATGAGATCATATCCTTTTCAGGGACATGGATGAAGCTGGAAGCCATCATCCTCAGCAAACTAACACAAGAACAGAAAACCAAACACTGCATGTTCTCACTCATAAGTGGGAGTTGAACAATGAGAACACATGGACACAGGGAGGGGAACAACACACATCAGGGCCTGTTGGGGGGTGGGTGGCGAAGGGAGGGAACCTAGATGACAGATCAATAGGTGCAGCAAACCACCATGGCACACGTATACCTATGTAACAAACCTGCACATTCTGCCCATGTATCTTGGAACTTAAGTAAAATAAAATAAAATAAAATAAAATAAAAATGCTGTTTTAATAAAAGAGATCTAAGAGATATATATCAACTAAATGTCATATTTGGATTGTGTTTGGATCAGTTAAAAATGCATTTTTGAGAATTAGGAAAAATATAACGTGGATTTAGATGACATTAAGGAATAAGATAATTTGTTATGCATAATTACGGCACTGTGATTATGGGGAAAAAAAGTCCTTCTCATGCCCATAAACTTGGGTAAAAAGATATGTCAGAAATTTACTTTAAAGCACTCTCTCCCACCCCTAAAAGAGAAGCAGATAGATGAAAAAGGATATACAAAATGTGGATAATTGTTAAAGCTGTGTGTTAGGTATATGGAGATTCTACATTCTATGTTTTAAATTTTCCATTTAAAAAGATATTTTTAATGCAGTACTCTTGGCACTACATATAATTACTTATAGTCGTCCCTTGGTATATGTGGGGAATTGGTTCCAATACCACCCCCCCACCCCCCGACATATACCAAAATCCACACATCCTCAAGTCCACAGTGGGCCTTCTGGAACCCTAGGATACAAAAAGTCAGCCATACATATAGGAGGGCTTCACATCACAACAATACTGTATTTTTGATCTCCATTATCTGTGTATAAGTGCACCCACGCCATTCAAATCCATGTTGTTCAAGTTTGGAAGTTCCTCAAAAAATGAAAAACAGAGTTACCATATGATCCAGCAATCTCACTCCAAGGTATATCACCCACCAAAAAGGAAATCAGTATATGGAAGAAATATCTACACTCCCATGTTTATTGCAGCACTGTTTACAATAGCTAAGATTTGGAAGCAGCCTAAGTGTTCATCAACAGATGAATGGATAAAGAAAATGTGATACATATAAACAGTGGAGTACTATTCAGCCGTAAAAAGAATGAGGTCCAGGCTGGGCACGGTGGCTCACGCCTATAATCCCAGCACTTTGGAAGACCGAGGCAGGCAGGATCACCTGATGTCAGGAGTTTGAGACCAGCCTGGGCAACATGGCGAAACCCTGTCTCTACAAAAAATACAAAAATTAGTCTGTCGCAGTGGCATGGGCCTATAATCCCAGCTACTCAGGAGGCTGAGGCAGGAGAATCACTTGAACCTGGGAGGCAGAGGTTGCAGTGAGCTGAGATGGCGCCACTGTACTCCAGCCTGGGTGATAGAACGAGACTGTCTCAAAAAAAAAAAAAAAAAAAAAAAAGCAAAAAACAAATGAGATCCAGTCATTTGCAGCAACATGGATGAAATGGAGGTCATTATGTTAAGTGAAATAAGCCAGGCACAGAAAGACAAACATTGCATGTTCTAACTTATCTTCTTTTTTCTTTTTTTTGAGACAGAGTCTCATTCTGTCACCTAGGCTGGAGTGCAGTGGCGTGATCTCGGCTCACTGCAACCTCCGCCTGCCAGGTTCAAGTGATTCTCTAGTCTCAGCCTCCTGAGTAGCTGAGATGACAGGCGCCCACCACCACACATGGCTAATTTTTGTATTTTTAGTAGAGACGGGGTTTCACCATGTTGGCCAGGCTGGTCTCGAACTCCTGACCTCAAGTGATCTGCCCGCCTCAGCCTCCCAAAGTGCTGGGATCCACGGGCGTGAGCCACCGTGCCCAGCCTCATGTTCTCGCTTATTTGTGGGAGGTAAAAATTAAAACACTTGAACTCATAGAGCTAGAGATTAGAAGGATGGTTACAAGGCTGGGAAGGGTAAATGAGGGGTGGCAAGGAAGTGGGATGGTTAATGGGTACAAAAATATAGTTAGAAAGAACAAATAAGACTCAGTATTTGCTAGTACAACAGGGTGACTCTAGTCAATAATAATTTAATTGTACATTTAAACATAACTAAAAGTATAGTTGAATTGTTTGTAACACAACGGATAAATGCTTGAAGGGATGGATACTCCATTTACCCTGATGTGATTATTACATGTTGCATGCCTATATCGAAGTATCTCATGTACCCCATGGCACCCATAAAAATTAAATTAATTACTTTTTAAAAACCCAGGTTGTTGAAGGGTCAGTTGTAATTCTTTTCATCCTCAAAACGATTCTATGAGATAGCCAATATTATTCCCCCCATTTTGATAAAATCAATGCCCTTATTAATGTTGTTAAAGTGAAAGTTCAGAAGGTAATGGGGAGAGAACCACACATTTCCGTTTTGCACTTAAAGGGTTAAGTTTAATAGGGACAAAGAAGTCAGTCAAAGAATGCATGTAAAGAAATATGCAACTTATGCCAGGCACAGTGGCTCACCCCTGTAATCCCAGTACTTTGGGAGGCTGGAGGCTGAGGTGGGCAGATCACTTGAGGTCAGGAGTTCGAGACCAGCCTGACCAACATGGTGAAATCCCATCTCTACTAAAAATACAAAAAAATTAGCCGGGTGTGGTGGCATGCACCTGTGATCCCAGCTACTCGGGAGGCTGAGGCAGGAGAATCCCTTGAACCCAGGAGGTGGAGATTGTAGTGAGCTGAGATAGCGCCACTGCACTCCCGCCTGGGCGACAGAGTAAGACTCCGTCTCAAAAAAAAAAGAAAAAAAAGAAATATGCAACTTAAGATATCTATCAGACCATTAAACTGCTGAAAATAAGTCTTAATTTTCCACTCAATCAGTATCCAGATTGAAAATTAATGTTTTTCTGTTTTCCCATCTCATTCATTTTCTACTTATATTTCATTTTTAAATGTTTATAATATATATTATGTTACTATGGAAATAAACTGCATTAAACTTATATTCCTAACCAGTGTAAATTAGTATTTATATCAAGCTTCGTCAGCAAATAGCAACACGTAACCCGTTTTCAAATATTTGGTTTAATTTAGGAAAAGCAAAGAAACATATTGCACAGATAAACCGGAGGTAACTTTAACTACTTCTTTGAACTTGTTTCATTCCTTAAGAATTTCTAAAATAGCTACATACAAAGACAGAAGTAAAAGCAACTTTTACCTACTAAAAAGAAAAAAAAAAAAAAAAAAAAAAAAAGCCTGGTGTGGTGGCTTACACCTGTAATCCCTGCAATTTGGGAGGCCGAGGTGGTCAGATCACCTGAGGTCAGGAGTTTGAGACCAGCCTGGCCAATATGATGAAACCCCGTCTCAACAAAAAATACAAAAATTAGCCGGGCATGGTTGCAGGCGCCTGTAATCCCAGCTACTCGGGAGGCTTAGGCAGGAGAATTGCATGAACCCGGGAGTGGAGGTTGCAGTGAGCCAAGATGGAGCCACTGCACCCAGTCTGTGCAACAGAGCGAAACTCTGTCTCAAAAAAAAAAAAAAAAAAAAAGGAAAAAAAACGTTTTTACCATACTTTCCTGCTAGTGGATAAGCTGACCTTAGGGAAGCCATGCCACAGGGGTGAAAGGGAGAGAGGGAAAGGAAGCAAGAGTTGGAGGACTAACAACTAGGATTACAAGACGGTATTATGGGCTTTGTGCACTGAAACAGGGAAAGGGGAGCTGGAAAATAATCCAGTAATTTGGGGCCAAATCTTGGCTCTGACATTCACCAACTCTGGACATGGGTAAATTGCTAAATTTCTCCCTTTTTAGTTTCTGACCTTATAAAGTGTTGCAAGATAAAATGAGACCACAAATGGAAAGTACCTATTAGTGCTAAGTGAATAATAAGCCTCTCTTGGGGGGAAAAACGTCTGCTTGTAACTGGGTCAAAAAAAAAAAAAACCACCTGTGGCATAGTGGTGATTTCATCTTTTGAGTTCTGTGGCTAATCCTTGGATAATTAAAATGTTGAATTCTGTATTATGCTTGTGCTATTAAGCACACATGTGCACATGAGTGCACACCCACCCACCCACACACACCCTCCCAACCACACACACAAACACAAAACACACACACACAGAGACGCACATGTGTGTACATGGGCACAAAATATAAACCAGTGAGGTACAATGTGTCCCTGAACTCAGATCACTAAGAAGTTAACACAAAACAATAGCATGAAGCCATTTTATCTGTCAAAAACTCATCTGAGGGTTAAAAAAAAATGATAACTACAGTTATTATGAAGCTGAGAATTAATTTTTGTGTATAACATTCCATTTTCAGATCCCGGGAAGAACGAAGCTAGACTCAAGGTATAAGAGTATGTAGTATTTCCAGAAATTATTATTATTATTATTATTTTTTTTTTTGAGATGGAGTCTCGCTCTGTCACCCAGGCTGGAGTGCTGTGGCCGGATCTCAGCTCACTGCAAGCTCTGCCTCCCGGGTTTACGCCATTCTCCTGCCTCAGCCTCCCCAGTAGCTGGGACTACAGGTGCCGCCACCTCGCCCGGCTAGTTTTTTGTAGTTTTTAGTAGAGACGGGGTTTCACCGTGTTAGCCAGGATGGTCTCGATCTCCTGACCTCGTGATCCGCCCATCTCGGCCTCCCAAAGTGCTGGGATTACAGGCTTGAGCCACCGCGCCCGGCCTCCAGAAATTATTAATTAAAACAGTTAATAAGCCAAATAAAGGGCTTCTTAGTTTGTTTTATCTTTTTTCAAAGAAATCATTCCTAGAAATAAAAACTTAATTACATGTGACCTCACTTAGAATTACTGAAACATAGGTATTTTCACAAAGAAAAATAAAATTTACTTTTTAAAATGACCAGTTGTCAGTTTGGAAAGTCTTCTTACCTGTTTGATTTGATGAAGGCGGCTGATGGAACCACGAAAGGGAGAAGGTGGCAACAACTGAAATTTAAAATGTAGATGTCAAGCTTGCTTTAATGTTTCTGATTAATTATATCTAAACATTAAGTCAATGTTGAATTACCTAAAATAATTATTTAGTGTCCTACGCATGCCAGCAACAGTATCAGTTAGGTTCAAAGTTAAAAAAAGATCCAACTGAATCTTGACTGAAAATTATACTAATCAAAAATCAACACTTTCCAAAACAGAACAAAATAACTGTTATCATAATAAATACAGAGTAGAACATCAATAGAGGATTTTGTTGTCTCTACCTTTTCTTTCTAAGGCACTAGATCTTAAAATTGCCTCATTTTTCTTGCCAGTTTTAGCCCATCATTAAAGCTTAGGAGAGGCATTACCCAGAACAAAAAGCTGAAACAGTCATTGAATCAGTAGCTAGCTTGCCAAGCATACTGCCCAAAATCATAAACAGAATAACTACATCAAATATCCTGGAATCTAGCTGGGAAACTAAACTTTCATAATATGGAATGACTTTAAGGTAATCACTTTCAAGTCATTTAGCATATTTTACTGTTGGTTGCTAAGATACTTCTTGTCTAGGTCCTTTCTCTTTTTCGGGGCTACTTTTTCCTTTTCAGTCTTCTCTCAAAGCTTATGAGGACCCACACAAGAGGGGAATGAAAGAATGGAGGCATTTAAAGCTAAGTGTGAAAATGAGGCTTGAAAATTACCTTCAGAATTCATTTGTAAACTCGTTCTGTACCGTGGTTATTTCTTAAAATGCCAGATAATGTGTTTACCATACCTTAGTTTCAAATTCTATCTTAGAGCACATTGAGTTGCACATTCAAAATATTGAATAAGGTCGGGCGCGGTGGCTCATGCCTGTATTCCCAGCACTTTGGGAGGCCAAGGCAGGCAGATCACTTGAGGCCAGGAGTTCGAGACCAGCTTGGCCAACATGGTGAAACCCCGTCTCTACTAAAAATACAAAAATTAGCCGAGTGTGGTGGCACATGCCTCTAATCCCAGCTACTTGGGATTTTTAAGAAAAAGAAAAGAAAGGACCTGGAGGCCAGGCACGGGGGACTCATGTCTATTATCCCGGCACTTTGAGAGGATCACTTGAGGCCAGGAGTTCAAGACCAGCCTGTGCAAGATGGTAAAAACCCACATATATATATGTGTGTGTGTGTGTGTGTGTGTGTGTATATAGTGTATATAGTATATATATATAGTGTATATAGTATAGTGTATATATTAATACTTTAAGCAACATATAATGAGTGAGGTAATATATTCCTTAAAAAGCAATATGATACATTTTAAAACCCAATAGAAATTCAGACTATCTGCTTCATAGAAACATTTATTTATCCAACACATACTTTATTTTATTTATTTATTATTATTTATTTATTTATTTATTATTTAGAGATGGTGTCTTGCTGTGTGCCTAGGCTGGAGTGCGTGTGTGTGTGTGTGTGTATATATATACAGAGAGAGAGAGAGAGAGAGAGAAAGAGGAGAGAGGGAGAGAGAGAGAGAGAGAGCGCACTGAGCCAGGCCCTGAAGATCCAAAGATAAATAAGACATTTTCCTGTCCTTGAGCAAGTCAAAATCTAATTAGGGGAAACTAGGTGACAGTCAAATGGCAGAACAGAGTTATGATTTGGGTTCAAGGAACAGAGTTCAAAGGACAGAGAACTCTGTGTGGGTCTTGGAGAAGTCTTCACAGAGGAGTAGCAATTCATTAGATAGAGAAGAGGAGGGAGGACATTTCAAGGAGTGAGAGGAAACACTCAGGCAGAGAGGAATGTTCAGGGAACAGAGAGGTTCAGGGTGGCTGAAACTAGTACTTGCAAGGGTGCAGCGCAGGAAACAAATTTAGGGAAATTAGACTAAAACAGATTGTAGTTTTTGGACTTTAGCCTTTGAGCACAGTAGGAAACCCAGAGCTTAGATTCCTCTGAGTTCTTAAACCTCAAAGGTTGTTTAAACAAGATCATATCTACTTTAGAAAGGTAACCCGAGCAACATTATGCAGAGCACATTGATGGTGGATGGAAGACGGACTAGACGCAGGGTCACAGGCCAGGTCACAGATGGCGAGAGTCTAAATGAAAAAGGGAGAGTGAAGACAAGGAGGTAGATTGGAGAAATGACCAGAAGGATGAAAAAGAGGTTGCTAAGGTTCCCAGTAGAAACCAATAGATGGAGTGTGGCCATGAAAGGCAGTAAGAGGAGTGAGTGAGTGGAGGCAAGATGAGTGTTCAAAAAGTATGTGTTGGGCCAGGTGTGGTGGCTCATGCCTGTAATTCCAGCACTTTGGGATGGGGAGGTGGAGGCGGGTGGATCACTTGAGGTCAGGAGTTCGAGACCAGCCTGGCCAATATAGTGAAACCCTGTCTCTCCCAAAACTACAAAAATTAGCCAGGCATGGTGGCAGGTGACTGGAACCCCAGCTACTCAGGAGGCTGAGGCAGAAGAATTGCTTGAACCCAGGAGGCAGAGCTTACAGTGAGCTGAGATCGTGTCACTGCACTCCAGCCTAGGCAACAGAGCAAGACACCATCTCTAAATAAATAAATTAATTAATTAATTAAAATGAAGTATGTGTTGGATAAATAAATGTTTCTATGAAGCAGATAGTCTGAATTTTTGTTGGGTTTTAAAATGTATCATATTGCTTTTTAAGGAATATATTACCTCACTCATTATATGTTGCTTAAAGTATTAAAATCAGTTGTTTGTTTTTTTCAAATCATTTGCTATAAAGTAGAAGAAACAGCCAAGGTTGTAAAAATAACAATAGAAAATTGGTATGTGGGTAATTGAAAATTTACTACAAATAAATTTTATTTGACAATTAGCAACAACTACTTCACCACACTAATTCGCTATTGTCAAAATATGGCTAGCTGTTAAGTATTTCACTATTTTTTGAATACTTGCTATGTTTAATGAGCTATTTTTCTGCTCAGAGGGGAATGAGAGAATTGTTTTCTTTAAAAAAAAAAAAAAAAGACAGCTAATAAGCTGTGCTATTACTCTCAGTGATTACTCAGAGACCTTACAACCCACTGAAGAAACCAGTCTTGGAAGCAGATTTTATATAAGAGACAAGGAAGTGCACGCCAAATGAAAGCAAAGTAGGGTGGGAATAAAAAGCAAAGATGAAGTGGGTGTGTGTAGGGGGGGGAGGTGGAAGACAAATAAGAAAGGCATAAGGTGGTATTTCAGTTGGACCTTTAGGACAAGGAGTTTGCCAGCACAAGCAACAGAAAAGTGAAAGTGCTTGGCATGTGTTAAGATGGGATATTGGCCCTGTGTGAGTGGAACACCAAGAGTTCATGGAGGGAGAAAGGACTCTGAGGTCAAAAGCGTGAAGATACTAGAAAGCTTTAAATGTCATGCTCAAAGAACTTGAACTGTGGAAAAATGATCTACTCTGTTATACATAGGAGAAGAGCAGGTTACACCTAATGGCACCATCTATTTAACTTTGGAATAGACATACTCAGATATCATCAGCCCTAAGCCTGGTTCTATTGCTATCCAGAGAATGGGTATAAACATGTCACGCTGGACGTGGTGGCTCACACCTGTAATCCTAGCACTTTGGGAGGCCAAGGTGGGCAGATCACTTGAGGTCAGGAGTTCAAGACTAGCCTGGCCAACATGGTGAAACCCCATCTCTACTAAAAATACAAAAAAAAAAAAAAAAAAAAAAGCCAGGTGTGGTGGCAGGCGCCTATAATCTCAGCTACTCTGGAGGCTGCCACAGGAGAAATCACTTGAACCTGGGAGGTGGAGGTTGCAGTCAGCCAAGATCGCACCACTGCACTCCAGCCTGGATGACAGAGCAAGACTGACTTAAAAAATAATAATAATAATAAAAATCTGACAGTTGTGGACTCTTGACTGGTGTGTAACTCAGACTGGTCTGTATTAATCATGTTCCAGGGTTGATATTTTAAGGAAATTTGTAATTGAAACCAATAATGCTATTAGCTGACCCTTCTAACAAAAGTCAGAAATCTTTTCTGGATAAAACTGATATTAAAGGGAAACATTGGATATATAATTTGTTGCTATAGGCAATAGTGTTAAGAACAACATGCCAGAGTTGTTGTTTCAAGCATCTACTTATATTAAATATGATAATGGTGATAATGCATGTAATGTGTTTAGCACACCACCTGGCACACAGTATGTGCTAAATAAATGGTAACTATTACTACTACCACCATTATTACTACCATCATCAAACACTCTAGAATACATCATTTAATGATACTAAACAATTTGGATTATATGCTGAGTATTTATAAAACTAGGCTATCTGTCCCCTGTTACCCAGCAGTTTCCAGTCTTTTCCTATTTGATCTTTTATTTATTTATTTTTAATAGATTTTATTTTTTAGAGCACTCTTCAGTTCACAGTGAAATGAACAGAAATTATAAAGAGTTCCACATACCCCTCAGCCCTCACACAGGTGCAGCCTCTCCCACTATCAACATCCCTCACCAGAATGGTGCATTTTTTACAACCAATGAAGCCACATTGGCACATCATTACCACCCAAAGTTCATAGTTTACATTTAGGTTTGCTCCTGGTGTTGGACATGCTAAGGGTTTTGTATGACATGCATCCATCATTACAGTATGCTACAGAGTAGTTTCACTGCCCTAAAATTCCTCTATGCTCTGCCGTTTGTCCTGATCTATTTTCTTCTTCTTCTCCTTCTCCCCTTCTCCTTCTCTGTCTTCTTTTTTTTTTTTTTTTTTTGAGAAGGAGTCTCAGTCTGTCACCCAGGCTAAAGTGCAGTGGCCCAATCTTGGCTCACTGCAACCTCCACCTCCTGAGTTTAAGCAATTCTCCTGCCTCAACCTCCCGAGTAGCTGGGATTACAGGCGTGCGCCACCATGCCTGGCTAATTTTTATATTTTTAGTAGAGACAGGATTTCTCCATGTTGGCCAGGCTGATCTCGAACTCCTGGCTTCAAGTGATCCACCCACCTCGGCCTCCCAAAATGCTGGGATTACAGGCATGAGCCACCGGGCCTGGCCCTGATCTTTTCGTTTTTAACAGAAATTAGCTCACATTTTTTTTCTCATTATAAAGCATATATATTTAATATATATAATTTTATACATTCTGAGTCTTTTCATGTTAAAATTCATCTGCAACACCATTTTAAGTGCTGAGTATTATACTGTAAGGAGGTACCATAATAATAAGCAGCACTTTTATTATGTGCCACACGTTTTATCTCATTCAATTCTCATAGCAACCCCATGAGGTAGGCATTATTATCACCCCCATTTTGCCTCAGAAAAACTGAGGGCTACAGTGATTAAGTAACTTGCCCAAGGAGTTATGCAGTCATTGCTAGAACTGGAATTCAAATACAGGTAATGAAGGCTCTTTCGATTGACCTATTCCCTATTGTTAGACATTCAGACTGCTGCCATATTTTTGCTAGCTCTTGTAAATAATGTTGTAATAATATCTTTTAAGCTAATGTTTGTGCACATCCTTAATTAATTCTTTAGGATCAATTCATAGAGCTGGAATTTCTGGGTTGCAAGGTTGTTGATACAGATCGCCAAGCCGCCCTCCAGAAAACTTACACAAATTTACTTCCCAGTAGTGTATTAGAATACCTATTTCCTTGTACCCTCTCAACATTAGATACTGTGACCTTTTTTTCTTTTTTACTTGAATCCCTAATATTGCTAATTTTAAAAATATTTACATTCCCATTCTTAAGGCATACTATAACAATAATCAAACTTTCAAAGCAAGCAGAAAACACTGTGATTTATACAGTTTTGGAGATTCTTCCTCAGTGTTTCCCTTTAGTAACACTAATTGAGAAGTTGTGCAGTGGCATGAACAGAATCTGAAAAATTAGGTTTTCCTGAAAAAATCTCATCTATATGTGGATATATCTGTGTGCATGTATATATTTTGTGTGTATATGCATATACATGTATGTATATGTGTATACATGTACACGTATGTATATATGTATACATGTACATAGAATACATGTATACAAATACACATATATACACACATCTACATACACACAAACACACACACCTTTGAAGAAGTAGAATTTTAATACATTTAATTCATGCTACTAAGGTTCATATCTTCATCAATCAAATGCCCAGAAAATTCACAATATATAACATGAAACACTATGGTTATAAAGTTTATAATCTAATGAAAAAGATATATAACCTGAACTTAAATGTATACATATATTTACTACAGAAATTACGACACTTTGGCTATATTAAAATTACATGTCATAAATAAGACAATTATTTTGATTAATTTTTTATTTATTTAATTTTTATTTTAGGTTTGGGGTTACATGTGAAGGTTTGTTACATAGGTAAACACGTGTCACTAGGATTTGTTGTACATATCATTCCTTTTCTTTTTTTCTTTCTCTTTTTTTTTTTTTTTTTTTTGAGATGGAGTCTCGCTCTGTCACCCAGGCTGGGGTGCAGTGGCGCAATCTCGGCTCACTGCCACCTCCATCTCCCAGGTTCAAGCAATTCTCCTGTCTCAGCCTCCTAAATAGTTGGGACTACAGGCACGTACCATCATGCCCGGCTAATTTTTTTGTATTTTTAGTAGAAATGGGGTTTCACCATGTTGACCAGGCTGGTCTCAAACTCCTGACGTCAGGTGATCTGACCACCTCGGCCTCCCAACGTGCTGGGATTACAGGTGTGAGCCACCGTCCCTGGCCTGTTGTACATACTATTCATCATCCAGGTAGTAAGCCCAGTATCTACTAGTTATCTTTTCTGCTTCCCTCCTCACATCCTCCCCGCTCAAGTAGACCCCAGTGTCTGTTATTTCCTTATGTTCGTAAGTTCTTATCATTTAGCTCCCACTTATAAGTGAGAAAACATGGTATGGCAAATTTGTTTCATAAAATAATGATGGAAGACTTCCTAGAAGAGATTATTTTAAATTTATACGTAAGGAATGGGAAGGAACCAGTTTAGGTTCAGGTAAAGGCTTAGGATTTCCCATTGAAAAACTTTATCCAGGAAATCATGAGAAGATGGACTGAAATTGATGACACCAGCAGGCAGATAGTGTGAAATGTCTGAGGTAGGTAGGATTTGAACTTGAGCTACAGAATCATAAGCTATAAGAATGTTTTAATGGACAAAATGTGGATCAAATATTGTATTGGCTGATTCTTTTAGTAATAATGTGAGAAATTAATTGCAGAAAACAAGGCTTCTGGAAGAGAATTCTCCCCAAATTAAGTACTACAAGTGGTGTTTGCAAAGGAATTACCTTAGATAATTTTTCCACATGAAACAAAGTATTAAAATAGAAATAATGAGTTTACTGAGATGTAATAAATATCACTGGTATCTTCTGTGTAAATTTCCCACTGTGCCTTTTTCTCATGTTCCAGGAAAAAAGTCCTTGGAAGGAACCAAGAGTATCAGCACCAAGGAATGATGTCATGGTGTGAAGGTGGCTGGGAGTAGAAGTTGGGGGAGGTTAGGGAGGGTGCTGGGTGAAGCTAATTCCTAAGAATTATTTCCAGTGAAGGGATTAAGATAGGAGGAAAAACCAAGCTTAGTTCCATTTAAGAGAGATCACAGAAAATTAATATTGTAAAGACATTAAGATTTTTAAAAATTATTTTTCATTTTCCTAGGTTTGCTGTTTTTAAGCCATTTCCTACTATAGTAACTACAGATAAAATGCTCAGAAAATCCTAAACAGAGGGTTGTACACTATGTTTATAAATGTCTCTGCTTAGTTTCAGAAATGATTTAAGATGGTTTATAATGCTACTCAACATGAACTGAACATGGGCTAGATGCACAGGGCATAAAGTAGGATCAGGAATGTATTACATGCTTGCGACTTTGTGGGCCATACACTAGATTTGGGGTTTGTGGTTGCCAATATGAAAAGCAAAACCTAATGAGACAGATGTCAGTAGGCCTAAAATTAGAACAGAGGAATTGCTCAAGAAAAGCACAACCTTTTCTCTTAGGAAGATGAGACATTTCCCCTGCTTCCTTTGGAAGAGGAGGGGGTGGGGATGGAGAAGTGACGCAGTGACACCCAGATTGAGCAGAAGGGCCAGAATTCCTGGTGGGAGAGAAAGGCACAGGCATGTCAACTTCAGAGTTCTTAGGAGATAAAGCAAAGAGGTGATTTGGGAGAAGGCATAGTCTCAATGTCAAAAGAGGTCTTCGGGCTTCTGTTCAACAGAAGTGGGTGAAGTGATTTCCGAGAGAAGTGAAGAAAATATTTGCACTTAATTAAACAAAATAATTGTGAGGGAACAGTTTTGTTTTTTTTTTTTAACAATGCTTGGAAAATACGCATCTTTATTTTTGTGTTGAATGAAACCCATGGCTCTTCAATGCCCTCTGTCACAGTGATTTGTTTCTAAAACAGTTTTACCTATAAATGTATGTATACACACACCCCCCATATATATACACACACCATATATATGTATATATGGTATATATGGTGTGGTGTGTGGTGTGTGTGGTATAAATATTTATTTATTTATTTTTTCATATGGAGTCTGTCTCTGTCGCCCAGGCTGGAGTGCAGTGGCGGGATCTTGGCTCACTGCAAGCTCCACCCCCTGGGTTCAAGAGATTCTCCTGCCTCAGCCTCCCAAGTAACAAGGATTACAGGCACGTGCCACCACACCTGGCTAATTTTTTGTATTTTTAGTAGAAACAGGGTTTCACTATGTTGGCCAGGCTAGTCTCAAACTCCTGACCTCAAGTAATCTGCCCGCCTGGGCCTCTGAAAGTGCTGGGATTACAGGTGTGAGCTACTGCGCCCAGCCTGTTTTACCTATATTTAAATACATGAAAAGTAGCACCAATATTTAAAATAATGGTAAAATACACTCACATGAAACTTACCATCTCAACTATTTTGAAGCATACAGTTCAGCAGTATTACGTACATTCACATCATTGTGAAGCCAATCTCTAGACTCTTTTCATCATGCAAAACTGAAACCCTTTAGAACTGTACCCTTGCAAAACTGTATCCTTTAAACTACAACTCCCCATTCCTTCCTCCTCCCAGACCCTAGCAACCACCATTCTACCTTCTATCTCTTTGAATTTGGCTACTTTAGATGCCTGTGGCACCAATTTTAAGGATAGGCCAGTATAGGACATAACCATTAAACTTATAGTTTATGATATCATTCAATAATATTTGTATTTTTTCAAGAATAATGTTTCTATTTTGTAATATAATATCTACTAGAAATGAAAACACCTGTATTGCTCATGCTTTGTGAAAAACATCCAACTAGTATAGAAATGCATAAAGTAAAAATAAAATTCTGCCTATAATGCCATGCTCCAGAGATATATACTAAAGATAGGTTGATAGATATCCTTCTTGACATCTGTAAATATATATAAGAGCTTGCTATCCATTGATTTTGAACCCTGGGTCTAATTACTAGGTACATAATTAACTGTGGCTGCTGAAGATGGTAGGGTGGAGAGAGAGAAGGAATCTGAGTCTCTGATGATGTCATTGGGCCACTGAACTAACCCGGCCTAGAACCTCCTTTTCTTGGGGTTTCTTATTATTTGAGATAATAAATGTTCCTTATTGTTTAAGTCTCTCTGTTTTTTGTCTGTTTGTTTGTTTTTGTTTTTTTTTTGAGACAGAGTCTTACTCTGTCACCCAGGTTGGAGTGCAGTGGCGTGATCTCGGCTCACTGCAAATTCCACCTCCCGGGTTCAAGCGATTTTCCTGCTTCAGCCTACTGAGTAGCTGGGATTACAGGCGCATGCCACCATGCCTGGCTAATTTTTGTATTTTTAGGAGAGACGGGATTTTACCATGTTGGCCAGGCTGGTCCTGAACTCCCAACCTCAGGTGATCTGCCCACCTTGGCCTCCCAAAGTGCTGGGATTATAGGCATAAGCCACTTCGCCCAGGCTGTTTAAGTCTCTTCGAATTGGATTTTACTGCTTTTGCCAAAAGCATTCTAATTCATGTCATTCTCCTAGATAATTCAGCAGTTCTATACTAAAGGTAAGTATATACTTACATATGTCTTATAATAATAATGAAGTGACACTTTGACACAATAGAAGCATATGCATAGTATTGTTATAGCAAGCTAAACCAACAAGCCTTGAAATCCCCATCATCCAATAAGTTAAAATGACTTCAATTCTGCCAAACACAATCTGTTATATAAGATGGTTTATTTTAAATATACATTATATTAAACTGAACATTATGCAAATTAAGAGCCTAGAATTCCTAAGGAATGTTATGCATTTTTAAAATGCCAAGTATCACCAGGCACAGTGGCTTACGCCTATAATCCCAGCACTTTGGGAGGCCAAGGCAGGCAGATCACGAGGTCAAGAGTTTGAGACCAGCCTGGCCAATATGGTGAAATCCCATCTCTACTAAAAATGTGAACATTAGCCAAGCGTGGTGGCGCATGCCTGTAGTCCCAGCTACTCAGCAGGCTGAGGCAGAAGAATCGCTTGAACCTGGGAGGCGGAGGTTGCAGTGAGCCAAGATCACGTCACTGCACTCCAGCCTGGGCAAGAGATCCATCTCAAAAATAAATAAATAAATAAATAAATAAATAAATAAATAAATAAATAAATAAAGGAAAAGTATCCTTTAAGTGTTTGGTACTAGAAAAAAAGATTTTAAAATTATAATTTTTAAAAAGCCAGGTACACTGGTTGCTGACTATATGTACTATTACTGATAAAAAAAAAAACCAACACATATTTATTGAGCATTTAGTATGTGTCAGTGCTGTGCTGAGTGCTTTATACTGATCAAGGTAATCCACAACAAACCTATACAGCAGTTACTTTTATATTCCCATTTTACAGATGAGGAATTTGCCCCCCCCACCCCCCAAATAACTGAGCTTGGATGTACAGTGTCATTTATAGGTCTTTGGCTCTCAGTTATTCTTCAAAATCAAATCTGGCTTCATCTTACCCCACTCCTCCTTCTATGGAAAGTGCTTTCAAATGTAAGAATTCATGAGTAATCTCTGTTTTGATAATTCAAAGGACACTTTTCAGTCTGTTTGACTGCTTGACAGCATATGACTTACAACTTTTCCTTGTTTTTTCATGATACTACTCTCTTCTGAAGCCTCCTCCTGCCTCTCTACTTAGTCCATCACTCTTCTTCTGATTGATTTTTAAGTGTTGGTGATTTTTAGTTTTGTCCTGCAACTTCTTCTCTGCTCTTTCTATACTCTCTTTGTAGGTAATATCATTCATTCCCACAGCTTTAAATAACAATCTATTGATGATTCCCAAATGGTTATCTCTAGCCCAGATCTCACTCCTGAGCTTCAAACTAGTACATCGAACATTACTAGCTTACATGTCCAAGAGAATCTCAAATGTAACATGTGCAAAGCTAAACTCATCCTCCTTTGTAAATCTACTCTTCTTGCAGTGGTCCCTTCTTATTCTGTGGCACCACCATCCCATCAGCTGCCCAAGCTAAAGACCTAGGAGTCATGTTTGCCTCCACTGTTTCCCAGCATCCATTGATTCCATCTTTGAAATTTCTTCTGAATCTGGAACTTTTCTCCATTTCCACTACCATCACACTAGTCCAAGCTACCATCAGCTCTTTGCCAGGGTAATTGCAGTAGCCTATCTGATCTTCTTGCATATACGTTTGCCCTCTTCCAATCCACTTTCCACTCTGCAGCCAGGGCAATCTTTTAACAAATCTGATCATGTCAATCATTGGCTCAAAACTCTTCAATGGCTTCTCATTGACCCTAGGATAAAGTGCAAAATACTTAACATGACTTGAAGGCCCTACAAGATCTTGCACTAGTCTACTTCTTCAACCACATCTCTCACTACTGTATCTTTACTTTCACTGTAGCTAAAATGTACTTCTTTCAAATTTTATACACTCTCTTTTATCTATACAGCATACTTCCTTTTCCAGGACTTCAAGCATACTGTTTTCTACCAGGAATATTGTCTACCCCTGCCACCAATATCCCAAACTAGCTAACCCCCTCACATCAGTAAGATCTCAACTAAGATGTTATCTCCTCCCCAAACTCAGTTAGATCAACCCTGGCAACTAGATCAGGGCCTAATACGTAGTGGGTCCTAAACCACTATGTTGGCTTTGCTGAGTAGAAGACTGGATAGGTATGGAAGGCTTTGAGAGGCAAACAGGTGCTCAACAAAATCATTGAATGAATGAGTAAATGAGTGGAAAGAAGAAATATTTATTTAATGAACAGTTATAATTTCTCCCACTATAAAATTAATGCATTTGTGGGAATAATATTGAATATCATTCTATGAGGAGGAAAATGTCCAGTTTTAAGATTAGCAAGCAATATTTTGTTTGTTTGTTTGTTTGTTTTTCGTTTTGAGAGAGAGTCTTACTCTGTCGCCAGGCTGGAGTGCAGTGGCGTGATCTCGGCTCACCATAACCTCCAACTCCTGGGTTCAAGTGATTCTCCTGGCTCAGCCTCCCCAGTAGCTGGGATTACAGGTACCACCACCACACCCGACTAATTTTGTATTTTTGGTAGAGATGGGGTTTCACCATGTTGGCCAGGCTGGTCTCGAACTCCTGACCTCACGTGATCCTCCTGTCTCGGCCTCCCAGAGTGTTAGGATTACAGATGTAAGCCACCACGCCTGGCCACGAGCAATATTTTTAAATTGGTATCAAGCTATAACATTTCACTAAAATGTATTCTATAGATTCTATCACATTAAAAAATCATATTATAAGAGAAATCTATAATACACAACACATAACACATAAATTACCAAACTGATTCAAGAAGAAAAAGAAAATCTCAACAAACCTATAACAAGAGATAGAATTTGTAATAAAAAACCTCCCAACAAAGAAACATCCAGGACCAGATGGTTTCAATGCTGAACTCTACCAAACATTTAAAGAATCAACAACACCAGGCCAGGCACAGTGGCTCACACCTGTAATCCCTGCACTTTGGGAGGCCGAGGCGGGTGGATCATCTGAGGTCAGAAGTTTGAGACTAGACTGGCCAGCATGATGAAACCCTGTCTCTACTAAAAATACAGAAAATTAGCTGGGCATGGTGGCGGGTGCCTGTAATACCAGTTACTCAGGAGGCTGAGGCAGGAGAATCGCTTGAACCCAGGAGGCAGAGATTGCAGTGAGTCAAGATCATGCCACTGTGCTCCAGCCTGGGCAACAAGAGCCAAACTCCATCTCAAAAAGACAAAGACAAAAACAAACAAACAAAAAACAAGAATCAACATAAAATCCTACTCAAACCCTTCCAAAAGTGGAAGATGAAGGAATACCTCCTAATACATTCTATGAGGCCAGCATTACCCTGATACCAAAGCTAGCAAAAGATACCACAAGAAAACAACAGGCCAATATCTCTTATGAATACAGATGCAAAAAGATTTATCACAGGAATGCAAGGGCAGTTCAACATGGAAAAAATCAATGTAATATACCATATGAATCTACCAAGGTGGGGAAACACATGATCATCCCAAGAGATGCAGAAAAAGCACTTGAAACAATTCAACACACTTTCATGATAAAAATACTCAACAAGGTCGGGTTCGGTGGCTCACACCTGTAATCCCAGCACTTTGGGAGGTGGAGGTGAGCGGATCACTTGAGATCAAGAGTTCAAGACCAGCCTGGTCAACATGGTGAAACTCCGTCTCTACTAAAAATACAAAAAAAAATTAGCTGGGCGTGGTGGTGTGTGCCTGTAATCCCAGCTACTCTGGAGGCTGAGGCAGGAGAATAGCTTGAACCCAGGAGGTGGAGGTTGCACCAAGCCGAGATCATGTCACTGCACTCCAGCCTGGGTGACAAAGTGAGACTCTGTCTCAAAAAAAAAGGAAAAAAAAAAAGAAAAATACTCAGCAAGGCCGGGCGTGGTGGCTCAAGCCTGTAATCCCAGCACTTTGGGAGGCCGAGACGGGCGGATCACGAGGTCAGGAGATCGAGACCATCCTGGCTAACACGGTGAAACCCCGTCTCTACTAAAAATACAAAAAACTAGCCGGGTGAGGTGGCGGGCGCCTGTGGTCCCAGCTACTTGGGAGGCTGAGGCAGGAGAATGGCTTAAACCCGGAGGCGGAGCTTGCAGTGAGCTGAGATCTGGCCACTGCACTCTAGCCCGGGCAACAGAGCGAGACTCCGTCTCAAAAAAAAAAAAAAAAAAAAAATACTCAGCAAGTAGGAGTAGAAGGAAATTTCCTTAGCATGATGAAGGACATTTACCAAAAACTCACAGCTAAAATCATATTCAATGGTGAAGGACTGAAAGCTTCCCCACTTAGATGAGGAACAAGACAAGGATATGTATGCAATTAAGAAACTAGAGAGCGGATAGCTAAACAGAAAGCAGCAGAAACCTCGGCAGAGGTAAACGCCCCTGTATGACAGCTTTGAAGAGAGCAGTGGATCTCCCAGCATGGAGGTTGAGATCTGAGAACAGACAGACTGTCTGCTCAAGTGGGTCCCTGACCCCTGAGTAGCCTAACTGGGAGACATCCCCAACTAGGTGCAGACCGACACCTCACACCGCACACAGTGGGGTACACCCCTGAGACGAACCTTCCAGAGCAAGAATCAGACAGCAACACTCACTGTTCAGCAATATTCTATCTTCTGCAGTCTCTGCTGCTGATACCCAGGCAAACAGGGTCTGGAGTGGACCTCAAGCAAACTCCAACAGACTTATAGCTGAGGGTTCTGACTGTTAGAAGGAAAACTAACAAACAGAAAGGGTACCCACACCAAAACCCCATCAGCATGTCACCATCATCAAGACCAAAGGCAGATAAAAACCACAAAGATGGGGAAAAAGCAGTGCAGAAAAGCTGGAAATTCAAAAAATCAGAGTGCATCTTCCCCTCCAAAGGAACGCAGCTCATCGTCAGCAACGGAACAAAGCTGGACGGAGAATGACTTTGACGAGTCGAAAGAAGGCTTCAGTCGATCAAACTTCTCAGAGCTAAAGGAGGAACTATGTAACTAGTGCAAAGAAACTAAAAACCTTGAAAAAAGATTGATGAATGGCTAACTACAATAACCAATGTAGAGAAGTCCTTAAAAGAACTGATAAGAGATGAAAACCATAACACGAGAACTACATGACAAATGCACAAGCTTTAGTAATTGACTCGATCATCTGGAAGAAAGAGTATCAGTGACTGAAGATCAAATGAATGAAACAAAGCGAGAAGAGAAGTGTAGAGAAAAAAGAGTAAAAAGAAATGAACAAAGCCTCCAAGAAATATGGGATTATGTGAAAAGACAAAATCTATGTCTGATTGGAGTGCCTGAAAGTGATGGGGAAAATGGAACCAAGTTGGAAAACATTCTGCAGGATATCATCCAGGAGAACTTCCTCAACCTAGTAAGGCAGGCCAACATTCAAATTCAGGAAATACGGAGAACGCCGCAAAGATACTACTCAAGAAGAGCAACTCCAAGACACATAATTGTCAGATTCACCAAAGTTGAAATGAAGGAAAAAATGTTAAGGGCAGCCAGAGAGAAAGGTCGGGTTACACACAAAGGGAAGCCCATCAGACTAACAGCAGCTCTCTCAGCAGAAACTCTCCAAGCCAGAAGAGAGTGGGGGCCAATATTCAACATTCTTAAAGAAAAGAATTTTCAACCCAGAATTTCATATCCAGCCAAATTAAGTTTCATAAGTGAAGGAGAAATAAAATCCTTTACAGACAAGCAAATGTTTAGAGATTTTGTCACTTGTAGGCCTGCCCTACAAGAGATCCTGAAGAAAGCACTAAACATGGAAACAAACAACAGGTACCAGCCATTGCAAAAACATGTCAAATGTAAAGACCATCGATGCTAGGAAGAAACTGCATTAACTAGCGGGCAAAATAACCAGCTAATATCATAATGACAGGATCAAGTTCACATATAACAATATTAACCTTAAATGCAAATGGACTAAATGGTCCAATTAAAAGACAAAGACTGGCAAATTGGATAAAGAGTCAAGACCCATCAGTTTGCTGTATTCAGGAGACCCATCTCACATGCAGAGACACACATAGGCTCAAAATAAAGGGATAGAGGAAGATCTACCAAGCAAATGGAAAACAAAAAAAAAAGCTGGGGTTGCAATCCTAGTCTCTGATAAAACAGACTTTAAACCACCAAAGATCAAAAGAGACAATGAAGGCCATACATAACGGTAAAGGGATCAATTCATCAGAAGAGCTAACTATCCTAAATATATATATGCCCAATACAGGAGCACCCAGATTCATATAGCAAGTCCTTAGAGACTTACAAAAAGACTTAGACTCCCATACAATAATAATGGGAGACTTTAACACCCCACTGTCAACATTAGACAGTTCAACAAGACAGAACGTTAACAAGGATATCCAGGAATTGAACTCAACTCTGCACCAAGCAGACCTAATAGACATCTACAGAACTCTCCACCCCAAATCAACAGAATATACATTCTTCTCAGCACCACATCGCACTTATTCCAAAATTGACCACATAGTTGGAAGTAAAGCACTCCTCAGCAAATGTAAAAGAATAGAAATTATAATAAACTGTCTCTCAGACCACAGAGCAATCAAACTAGAACTCAGGACTAAGAGACTCAATCAAAACCGCTCAACTATATGGAAAGTGAACAACCTGCTCCTGAATGACTACTGGGTACATAACAAAATGAAGGCAGAAATCAAGATGTTCTTTGAAACCAATAAGAACAAAGATACAACATACCAGAATCTCTGGGACACATTTAAAGCAGTGTGTAGAGGGAAATTTATAGCACTAAATGCCCACAAGAGAAAGCTGGAAAGATCTAAAATTGACACTCTAACATCACAATTAAAAGAACTAGAGAAGCAAGAGCAAATGCATTCAAAAGCTAGCAGAAGGCAAGAAATAACTAAGATCAGAGCAGAACTGAAGGAGATAGAGACACAAAAAACCCTCCAAAAAAATCAATGAATCCAGGAGCTGTTTTGAAAAGATCAACAAAATTGACAGACTGCTGGCAAGACTAATAAAGAAGAGAGAAGAATCAAATAGATGCAATAAAAAATGATAAAGGGGATATCACCACCGACCCCACAGAAATACAAACTACCATCAGAGAATACTATAAACACCTCTACGCAAATAAACTAGAAAACCTAGAAGAAATGGATAATTTCCTGGACACTTACACTCTCCTAAGACTAAACCAGGAAGAAGTTGAATCCGTGAATAGACCAATAGCAGGCTCTGAAATTGAGGCAATAATTAATAGCCTACCAACCAAAAAAAGTCCAGGACCAGACAGATTCACAGCCGAATTCTACCAGAGGTACAAGGAGGAGCTGGTACCATTCCTTCTGAAACTATTCCAATCAATAGAAAAAGAGGGAATCCTCCCTAACTCTTTTTACGAGGCCAACATCATCCTGATACCAAAGCCTGGCAGAGATACAACAAAAAAACAGAATTTGAGGCCAATAGCCCTGATGAACATCGATGCAAAAATCCTCAATAAAATACTGGCAAACCGAATCCAGTAGCACATCAAAAAGCTTATCCACCATGATCAAGTGGGGATGGGTTTGCAAGGCTGGTTCAACATACGCAAATCAATAAACGTAATCCAGCATATAAACAGAACCAAAGACAAAAACCACATGATTATCTCAATAGATGCAGAAAAGGCCTTTGACAAAATTCAACAGCCCTTCATGCTAAAAACGCTCAATAAATTCGGTATTGACGGGACGTTTCTCAAAATAATAAGAGCTATTTATGACAAACCCACAGCCAATATCATACTGAATGGGCAAAAACTGGAAAAATTCCCTTTGAAAACTGGCACAAGACAGGGATGCCCTCTCTCACCACTCCTATTCAACATAGTGTTGGAAGTTCTGGCTAGGGCAATCAGGCAAGAGAAAGAAATAAAAGGTATTCAGTTAGGAAAAGAAGAAGTCAAATTGTCCCTGTTTGCAGATGACATGATTGTATATTTAGAAAACCCCATTGTCTCAGCCCAAAATCTGCTTAAGCTGATAAGCAACTTCAGCAGAGTCTCAGGATACAAAATCAATGTGCAAATATCACAAGCATTCTTATACACCAGTAACAGAGAGCCAAATCATGAATGAACTCCCATTCATAATAGCTTCAAAGATAATAAAATACCTAGGAATCCAACTTACAAGGGATGTAAAGGACTTCTTCAAGGAGAACTACAAACCACTGCTCAGTGAAATAAAAGAGGACACAAACAAATGGAAGAACATACCATGCTCATGGATAGGAAGAATCAATATTGTGAAAATGGCCATACTGCCCAAGGTAATTTATAGATTCAATGCCATCCCCATTAAGCTACCAATGACTGTCTTCACAGAATTGGAAAAACTGCTTTAAGTTCATATGGAACCAAAAAAGATCCCACATTGCCAAGGCAATCCTAAGCCAAAAGAACAAAGCTGGAGGCATCACGGTACCCGACTTCACACTATACTACAAGGATACAGTAACCAAAACAGCATGGTACTGGTACCAAAACAGAGATATAGACCAATGGAACAGAACAGAGCCCTCAGAAATAATACCACACATCTACAGCCATCTGATCTTTGACAAACCTGACAAAAACAAGAAATGGGGAAAGGATTCCCTATTTAATAAATGGTGCTGGGAAAATTGCCTAGCCATAAGTAGAAAGCTGAAACTGGATCCTTTCCTTACTCCTTATATGAAAATTAATTCAAGATGGATTAGAGATTTAAATGTTAGACCTAAAACCATAAAAACCCTAGAAGAAAACCTAGGTAATACCATTCAGGACATAGGCATGGGCAAGGACTTCATGTCTAAAACACCAAAAGCAACAGCAACAAAAGCCAAAATTGACAAATGGGATCTAATTAAACTAAAGAGCTTCTGCACAGCAAAATAAACTACCATCAGAGTGAACAGGCAACCTACAGAATGGGAGAAAATTTTTGCAATCTACTCATCTGACAAAGGGCTAATATCCAGAACCTATAAGGAACTCAATCAAATTTACAAGAAAAAAACAAACAACCCCATCAAAAAGTGGGCAAAGGATATGAACAGACACTTCTGAAAAGAAGACATTCATGCAGCCAACAGACACATGAAAAAATGCTCATCACCACTCGCCATCAGAGAAATGCAATTCAAAACCACAATGAGATACCATCTCACACCAGTCAGAATGGCAATCGTTAAAAAATCAGGAAACAACAGGTGCTGGAGAGGATGTGGAGAAATAGGAACACTTTTACACTGTTGGTGGGACTGTAAACTAGTTCAACCATTGTGGAAAACAGTGTGGCGATTCCTCAAGGATCTACAACTAGAAATACCATTTGACCCAGCCATCCCATTACTGGGGATATACCCAAAGGATTATAAGTCATGCTGCTATAAAGACACATGCACGCGTATGTTTATTGCAGCACTATTCACAATAGCAAAGACTTGGAATCAACCCAAATGTCCATCAGTGACAGACTGGATTAAGAAAATGTGGCACATATACACCATGGAATACTATGCAGCCATAAAAAAGGATGAGTTCGTGTCCTTTGTAGGGACATGGATGCGCTGGAAGCCATCATTCTCAGCAAACTATCGCAAGAACATAAAGCCAAATACCGCATGTTCTCACTCATAGGTGGAAATTGAACAATGAGATCACTTGGACACAGGAAGGGGAACATCACACACCGGGTCCCATTGTGGGGACAGGGAGAAAGGAGTGATAGCATTAGGAGATATACCTAATGCAAATGATGAGTTAACGGGTGCAGCACACCAACATGGCACATGTATACATATGTAACAAACCTGCACGTTGTGCACATGTACCCTAGAACTTAAAGTATAAAAAAAAAAAAAAAGAAACTAGAGAGCAGTAGTGATTGAACAACATTGTGAATGCACGAAATGCTACTGAACTGTATACTTTAAAATAGTTAATTGAATGTATGTGAATTTCATCTCAATAAAAAAAATCATATAATGAATCATGTATTCACCTTGGCTTACTGATCTACAAGTATATTCTCTATGTTTACAGGATAATTAGTAGAAAAGAGTTATAATTTAGAGATTGCATGATAATACCATGAAAAGCAAATCTTATTTATAATTCAAGATAAATGTGAGATAAAAGTCTAACTAAAAGCCTAAAAATTACTTTTAGGAGAGTCTGCAAATTTTCCTCTCAAGGTTACAATTTTCTTTAAAAAAAAAATTGGAAACCAGATGGTCTTATACATAAAATCTCAATATTAAATCCATATGGGATTTAAAAATTAATTCTGTTGCAGCTGCAGCAATCATAACTGTAGTCAATGTGTTTATTTTTCCTTCAGTAATGTTTAGAGCAGTGTTTCTCAAAGTGGGAACTTGTTAGAAATGCAAATTCTCATGCTCCACCCCCATGTACTTAATCAGAAACCCTGGGGGTGAGACTCCCGCTGGCCATCTGTGTTTTAATAAGCCCTCCCTGTGAATGCTCAAGTTTGAAGACCATTGGTTAAGACCAATAAGCACAAGTCTTGGACAGGGAGGCCATTATAAGCATTTTCTTACCAGACAGCGTTGATCCTTAAACATTGCTCTGTTTGTACGAATTCTTAACATGTCAGCTTGCAACACCTGTGAATTAAAACTAAAAAGAAAAAGAAAAAGATTTGTTATAAAATCCATTACAAAAAAAAATTTCTTTTTTGAGACGGAGTCTCGCTCTGTTCTGTTGCCCAGGCTGGAGTGCAGTGGCACGATCTCAGCTCACTGCAACCTCTGCCTCCCAGGTTCAAGCAATCCTCCTACCTCAGCCCCCCAGTAGCTGCGATTACAGGCACGCACCACTATGCCCAGCTGATTTTTGTGTTTTTAGTAGAGACGAGGTTTCACCATGTTGGTCAGGCTGGTCTCGAACTCCTGACCTCAGGTGATCCACCCGCCTTGTCCCCCTCAAAGTGCTGGGATTACAGGCGTGGGCCACCATGCCCGGCCACAAAATTCTTTTAAAGAAGATTTCAAATACCTAAACAGCAAGGGTAAAGGCAAGCTGTGCAAAGGTAGAAATTAAAACACACACACACATACAGCCGTGGTTGGCTGAGCCTAAACAAGTCTCCATATAAGGTAAGGAATTCTCAAGCACACTACTTTACTCCTAATTATGCTACAGAGAATGAATATAATTTATTGTGAACTTGGAAGTACATCATTTTCAGTTTAAACCTGTAAATGATTTAAATTTATGATCAGAGCTACAATGTGCAAATACCAATTCCCTCTCAATTCCCCAAAGTTTCACATGAATAAGAGGAATAACCAATAGCAGGGGTTGATGGAACTCAGATTTTTCACAGATGTGTTTGGTTTGGCCTACACAGTGTTAAAAATGTTTTTGAATTTGTTTTGTACACTGTGAGATTTCACATTAAAACAAAAAAACAAAAACAAAAACAACACCCAGATCCCAACTTTCTGGCTTCTGTTGAAAAGTTGCAAGATTTTGCACCACTGGGCCACATTCCCATGATAACAATGGACTGAAGTTGTGCAGCTGCTGCCCACTGAAGTTAGGTCTGCGTCCTCAGCTTTGATGGTTGCCCACCAAGTGAACTCGGTCCTCTTTGACCTTGTAATCCTGAAGAAATCATCATTTCATTGTTTTTTCAGAGATGTGGTCCCACTACATGTTGCCTAGGCTGCCCTCAAACTCCTAGGCTCAACGATGCTCCTGCCTCAGCCTCTCAAATAGCTAGGACTACAGATCCCAGCTGTGTCTGGCATGTTTTCCTTTTTATTATAACTTCTTATTTTGAAACGGTTTAAGACTCACAAGAAGTTGCAAAAAGAATACAGATGGTTCACATGTACCCTTCATCCAGGTTCCTCCAATGTGAGAAATCATCTATAACACTTTTGTTTTAGCTGCCTATATCCAGTCAACTGCCAGTATTTTAGATTTTACCTCTATACTCTTTCTCTCTGATATCCACCTGGTTCTTTTCATGCTCCTTGCCAAAAACCAATTCAAGGTCTTTTTCCTTTTCCACAGACTGCCATAGTCTAACTGGGCTCCCTGCCTCTCTTCTTTCCCTTCTCTAGGCTATCTAACAGACTACCAGGGGCACCTTCCTAAAGAACAGTTTGCTCACAACTTTCAGTGACTCTCTTCAGTGCCTATCAAATTCAGTTACGTTCTTTACTATGACATTCAAAGCCCTCCACAGTTTGGCTCCAGACTCTTCAATTTCATGGACTAGTACAATTTCAAAACAAAATCTAGGCAGAAACATAGTTGCCACCTCTTTCTTTTACCAAGTCAAGTCATTTTTTAAAAAACCCCACCATTGACCAATACCATCATTTCATTTGTAAAATGGCATTTTGGTATTAAGAAAATAAGAGAACAACAAATCTCAGAGTACAGTACAGTCCTGCCCAGGAAGGATAATTAGCAACTACATAATGACATCTTTAATTATGCTGTACTTAACTTTTTTAAAGGCACGGATTGGTAAAAACTTCACCTGAGATCAGCACTAATCAGCAGATGAACATTTGGGAGTCAGGGGTTCAGGCAAAGTGGAGCATTCAGTTCTCTGGAATACATCTATGTTTTTCTGCCTTCAAGTCTGTTCTGTATATAATACTTAAAATACTATCCCAAGCATTGGTCCCCCTTTTTCCCAGGGTGTATCCTATCAATCCATGAAGGCCCATCTCAATTGTCACCTTCTTCATAAACTTATCCTTCTCCCTCACCAGTCCCGCTGTAATTTCTCCCTTCCTTCTTTGAATTCCCCTAGCACTTTCTTTAGCTCCCTACGCACTTATCTTACTCTACCATACATTTAAGTCCTTCAAGTATTTATAGTCCCTATTAAAGTTTATTGAGCCCTGAGATATGTCTTTGCAACATCATAATTTGCATATAACAAGCAGTAACTTACTATTTTATGAATGGAAGGTATATGGATGTATCTAAGTTTACTTCCTTTCCCAGTCATTTTCTTTGTGAGAATAGGAATATGTTCTGGCAGTCACTTATAAGAAAATTGGAGGGACACTAATGGGCTATTTCTTTCCACTCTTTTTTGTGTACATGTGTAGGGGGCTTAATTCTTAGGGCTAGCAATGATATATTCTACCCTAATTTGTTCGCCAATTTTAGTAAGACTATAACTGAAAGAAAGAATTCAGGCAATATATACTTCAACTGATATGCATTATTCAACATGAATTTATAAAACCCTAGGTGATATGTGAACTGAGTTAAGTGCTACTTCTAACTCGGAAAAAGCAAAGGTAGTATAACTGGATGGAAGTTCAATGTTCCACATCAAATGATCAATAAACAGCTCTGTCTAAACTATAATAGATTTATGTCACTTATATTCCCAAAGTAATCATTTTTCATGGCTGCTATTCTTCCACGTTCGTAAGAGTTCAATAAACCAGAGGATGGGCAAACTTTTCCTGCAAAGGGCCAAAGAGTAAACATTTAAGGATTTGTGGGCCATACAGTATCTGTTGCAACTCCTCAGTTCTGCCACTGCAGTGGGAAAGTAGCCATAGATAATAACTAAACAAATGGGGATGGTTCCATTCCAATAAAATTTTATTTGCAAATCCAGGTGGTGGGCTGCATTTGGGTCTGGGGCAGTAATTTGCCTTTCAAATAGAATTGAGGGTCGGGGGGGGGCTCACGACTGTAATAGCAGCACTTTAGGAGGCCAAGGTGGGCAGATCATGAGGTCAGGGGTTCGAGACCAGCCTGGCCAACATAGTGAAACCCATCTCTACTAAAAATACAAAAATTAGCCAGGCATGGTGGTGCATGCCTGTAGTCCCAGCTACTCGGGAGGCTGAGGCAGGAGAATCGCTTGAGCCCAGGAGGCAGAGGTTGTAGTGAGCCAAGATTGAACCACTGCACTCCAGCCTCAAGACTCCATCTCAGGAAAAAAGTAATAATAATTGAGGCAGTAACAGTTTAAATGCAGGGTCAAGGTAGAGGTTTTTAAGGTAGGGAGGCACTGGCAGGAATACAAGAACCTAATCTCTGAGTCTTTGCATAAGGGTCAGAGAAAGAGAAGAAAAAAACTCCTAGTTTTCAATATAGTTACTGACACTAGCAATAAAGTCAGCCAACTACAGGGATAAAGAGTATAAAGAACCAAGAGGTTCAAAACTTTTGACGTTGGAATTTTTATTAGTTCAAGATATACATAAAACAGTGCAGATGCTTCTTTAAAACAGTAATACTGTATTAAAGAGTTGATATAAAAGAAACAAATGTAAGGAATTTAATTCTGCAAATGCTGGTGCAAGAGGGTCTTTATATAGAAGAAACATCGAGCAAAGTTCGAAAATTACTTGAAAGAGGTGCAACAATGTTTAGCAAGCTAAATATTCTCTACAACAGCACAAAACATCCCCACAGATCATCTGGGCAAGTTCCCTGACCTCAGGCATGTCACACATCATTCCTATGTTACTTCTTTCTGATGGACTGGAGTCCGTGAACGCTGTCCACTTTGTGGTTTCTATATCTTTAACTCCTACTAAAGAAATATGCTAGTGATTCTCACTTTCTGAAAAGAATGCTTTACTGCCAGGTATAGTTTAGAAAGAGGAAGTACACAAGTATTAGAGGGCCAAGGAAGAAAAAAAAAAGGGAGAAAAGTGAGCAGTATACATATGCAAATAAGAACTGAGGTGAAAATGAATTCAACTAAGGCTCAGTGTAATCCTACTCTAAATTTTTCTTGCTTCAGAATAACTTCTCTGACCATGCCCTACATTTTCTACAACAGCACAAAATATGCCCTCAGATCATCTAGGCAAGTTCCCTAATCTCAGGGATGTCACACATCATTCCTATGTTACTTCTTTCTGATGGACTACAGTCCCTGGACTCCGTCCACTTTGTGGTTTCTATATCTTTAAACTCCTACTAGAGAAATATGCTAGTGACCCTTATCTTTCTGTACAAATTTTACTTCATGCATCAGGATCTTTAGCTATGGAATTTAACACTGTAGCTATGCTCTAATATGATAAAAGCAAAAAACAAACAAAACAAAAAAAATCCTTTGCAGAACAAAGTCAGGTATGAAGGGATAACTAAGATCTCTCTGTTTCCAAGGCTTTGAGGATTAGGGAAGGGTCCACTCCTTCTCTGGCGTATTTAATACATTAAAGAGGATCCACAGGTTCTTTCAAGTACACATCCTCCATCGTCTATTTGCAATCTATTTCTTCTTTTTATATTGTCTTCAATAAACCCAACATTCTACCTACTGCTCTCTTCTACTAGTAGAGTGGGTCCCATAATTCCTTTATTCCCACAACAGGATTAGAGCAAAATCCCGAGTGAATAAAATGTTCTTATTCTCAGCACAACATGCAGAGTCCCCCTTCTATGTTTTTCTATCTGCCTATTTTAAAAAGGTAATGTATATATATATATATTTTTTGGTCAATCTTAGTTTGCTTTTCATTTTGTGAACAATATATTCTCTCCTACTTCAAATGACCCAAAAGCTGCATTTATTTAGTTAATCAGCTTAGTTATTGGTTAGTAGTGGCCAGAACAGTCATTTAGGAGTCAGGAAACAGAGGTTCCTAGTACTGGCTCTGCCACTAAACATGTCATTTTGGAGATTTATGGGCCTCAGTTTCCTCATATGTTAAACAAGGAGGGTAAAGCTGGTCTCTGAATCCCTTCCTGATAGTCTATGGTACTGTGAATTACAACTATCAATTAGTATGATGCCACAAAAGGTGAGGAGCAAAGTTAGCAATGTATGTAGTGAATGCATTTTTCAGACATTTTTATGATATCTAGAAAACCTTGTAATACTGAAATGTGAGATCCAAAATATCATTTTAAAAGTCTAGTTTAAGTAAGATTTAGGCCGGGCGCGATGGCTCATGCCTGTAATCCCAACACTTTGGGAGGCCGAGGTGGGCAGATCACAAGGTCAGGAGATCGAGACCATCCTGGCTAACATGGTGAAACCCCGTCTCCACTAAAAATACAAAAAATTAGGCGGGCATGGTGGCGGGTGCCTGAAGTCCCAGCTACTCGGGAGGCTGAGGCAGGAGAATCGCTTGAACCCGGGAGGCGGAGGTTGCAGTGAGCTGAGATCACGCCACTGCCCTCCAGCCTGGGCGACACAGTGAGACTCCGTCTAAAAAACAAAAAAGAAACAAGATTTAGTAATCCCAGATCTTCAGAAATACAGTTAACCATCATTTAGTGCAGTGTTTCTAAATTATTTTTTCATTATTGACCCTCTAAAAAGCCTTTTTAGACATTTTTTCCCCAATTGCTTCCCCTCCATGAAATTTTAATAACACATATATACTATGTATCTGTGTACAGACTGTATGTATATCTGTGCTTTATACATAAAAAGAGTAAAAATTTTTCACACTCCCCCAAGAACTATTTTCTCCCCGCTTGGGGGAAGTATCACCCAGTGAGAATGTATAATTTAGGAGATCAAGCTTCTGTGGTACCAAAATTTTTTGCACCAATAAAAAATAACTGTAGGACAGGAGCAGTGGCTCACATCTGTAATCCCAGCACTTTGGTAGGCTGAGGCGGGCGGATCACCTGAGGCCAGGAGTTCGAGACCAGCCTGGCCAACATGGTGAAACCCTGTCTCTACTACAAATACAAAAAATTATCGGGTGTGGTGGCAGGCGCCTGTAATCCCAGCTACTAGGGAAGCTGAGGCGTGAGAATTGCTTGAACCCAGGAGGCGGAGGTTACAGTAAGCTGAGATGGTGCCACTGCACTCCAGCCTGGGCGACAGAGCAAGACTCTGTTTCAAAAAAAAAAGGTGTAAAAAAGTCCAAAGCTTATTTGCTTGACAACCATTTCCATTCAAGTAGCTGGAGGTGAAGGTCAGAGGTGACAAAACAGCTGAAATGACAAATATTACAGTCATGGCAGAAGATCTGGAGGTGAGTGGGGGAGGATGCTAAGTTTCTTCAAAGGAATGGGTAAGAAATGGGGTGAAGTTAGAAAAAAGCCGTGCTCCACATCAATTGGCTGCTGCTTTCGGGTCTGGGTGGACTATCAGGGGAGGATGTTCAGATTCAGATGTTTGTCAACCTCAGGGTGGGTGCGCGCTCTCCCTCAGGTCAGCCCGTCCCACTACCCCCACCCAAGGTTGAGGGTGGGATCTCAGGACACCAGGAACAAGGGAGATACCTGCAGAACCTCAACAAATAAAGGGACGGGAATTCTATAGGAAATCACTTTCCCGAACACCTCCTCCCCACCCGCTTGCCTCCTTCAGTATCTCAACCTGGCTCACCCAAGTCCATTGATCAAAGGGGCACTGTTGAGTCTTCTCGGAATGTTGCTGTCTGCGGTAGTGGAACTCGGCAGCGACTCGAAACCTAGTTCCATTTTCTCCTGTGCCATGTCCGGGTCGAGGAATAAGTTCTCAAGGCTTTCCGGCTGCCGTTCACACAAGGACAAGTCAACTTAGTGGGCAGGTGATGTAAGGAGAGAGGCAAAGGAGAAAAAGAGAAGAGAGGAGAAAGCTCTTAGACGAGTAGGGGTGCCCACCTTTGCAGCCCTAGCATCCCTAACATCAGTGAACACAAAGTTAGGCAGGACTGGCTCCGAACCGCCCATCTCCCATGATCGGGGCCTCTAACGATGAGAAGATCCCCCACCTCCAAGTCTATAATGTAACTGGGGAATTTAATCTGTCACCGCCGCGAATCCTTCTCCATCTCTCTCAGCCCTGGCAACTCATGGTAAGCCTTTTCGGCCAAAACAAAAACTACAATCTGCCGCCTTTGACCATAAGTTGGGTCCCTCCCCTCAGAACCTGCGATACGCTTCCAGTCAGACGACGCGTATTGTGACGCAGGCAATGACGTCACTTCACGCGCTTCTGTCAGCTTTGCCAGGGGCGCAGGCGCAGTTAAGAAGCCGCTTTATCTTCACGTCCTGCCTTCCTTCCTCTTTCCCCAATGCTCACTCCCCATGGTTGTGCCTCTACTCTTTTACAAACCCTGGCATGGTTTCCTTAAGCATTATTTAGAAATGAAAGCGTTGGGAGGGGTGAGGTCCTTTCTGCCCTATGCCTAATTCTCAGTTTTCTTATTCCTTTATGACTGAGGCCAACAAGCTCCAACCTCCTATGATGCATTTTTCCATCCTGTAACAGCAGACACACTACACCTTTGTAATTTTAGAAAAGCAAAAGTCTGAAAAGAAAAAAAAAAGATACTGCTACCGAAGTACTTAGAGGCCACTTGTTCCCAAAGGGTCTTGCTAAGGTGCTAACCTAACTGAGTTCATTTGGCAAACGAATTACTGTTTTCAGTGTGGTTTCTTTCTTTCTATTTTAAACCATAATTGTACAGTTTTTGTTGTTGTTTTTTTGAGATGGAATTTCGCTCTTGTTGCTCAGGCTGGAGTGCAGTGGCCGTGATCTCAGCTCACTGCAACCTCCACCTCCTAGGTTCAAGCGATTCTCCTGCCTCAGCCTCCCAAGTAGCTGGGATTACAGGTGCTCGCCACCACGCCTGGCTAATTTTTGTATTTTACTAGAGATGGGGTTTCACCATGTGGGCCAGGCTGGTCTCGAACTCCTGGACCGAAGGTGATCCACCCGCCTCATCCTCCCAAAGTGCTGGGATTACAGGCTTGAGCCACCGCGCCTGCTTTGGTGTGTGTTTTTACTTTATATATAATCTGGCTCCTCACAGCTGTTCATATAAAAAAGACCTCAGCTAATTTACAAAGATTTGAGTTAAAGCAGTGAGGCTTTTTAAAAAACAAGTATCTCAGAATTTAGTATCTATGCAAATCAGTGTTTTCATTTCAGGTAGTATTAGAAGCTACATACATTCTAAGAATGCTGCCATGGCTCATATCATTTTAAGAACTGTTCTTTTAGAAATTTTAACCATCACTTAATGAGCCACACTAAGTACTAAAATCTTAATTCCATGCTAATAACTTTGTAAAACCACACATTTTAGTAACCATATAGAGAACTGGCTGAGAAGGCAAATAAACCTAGTGAAATGGGAGTTGTTAATTAAAATAGTCATAACACTTTATAGATAACCATTTTTTTTTTTTTTTTGATACAGAGTTTTGCTCTTCTTGCCCAGGTTGGAGTGCAATGGTGCAATCTTGGCTCATCACAACCTCCGCCTCCCGGGTTCAAGCTATTCTCCTGACTCAGCCTCCAGAGTAGCTGGGATTACAGGCATGTGCCACCACTCCCAGCTAATTTTGTATTTTTAGTAGAGATGGGGTTTCTCCATGTTGGTCAGGCTGGTCTCAAACTCCCGACCTCAGGTGATCCACCCGCCTCGGCCTCCCAAAGTGCTGGGATTACAGGTGTGAGCCGCTGCACCTGGCCTACAAAATGTTTTTACATACTTATCTGGATTGGTTCAATCATTAACCCTGCTCAGCTACCCAGTGGTGAACTTAAAATAATGGGACAGTCTTGAGATAGTTTGTGACAAGTTATGACATGTAAGATAATAAATATGTATTCTTTGTTCATTCTGGGAATAGAATAAGACAAACTTGATTATATTAGGCAGAATCAGATTACTTAAATCCCAGACATGAAGATGATGTGGAGTCCCCATTCCTGATATAAGACAGATTAATAATAGCTACCATTTCTTGGGCACTTACTATGTGCCAGGTACTGTCCTAATCACTTTAAATAGGTGATTGCATTTAAAGTTTACAATAATTCTTTGAGGTAGGCACCATCACAATGCCCATTTTTCACAGGAGGAAACCAAAGCCCAGAGGCATTACTCAAGTTAAAACTACTAAGTGGCAAAGCCAAGATTCCTCTGCCCTTCTGTTTAAGTAAAAAAAAAAAATGAGGTGCCTCAGAATATCTCCCTGGACACAATTTCTGTACTCATAAGCACTTGATAAATACTTATGAAATTATTTTATAAATAAATGCAGGTTTAAATAGCCTATCTTTCATAGTTATCTTGTAAAGTAGGTAAATCATTTCTGTTTTACAGTTGGATAAAATTCCAAAGAGATTAATGGCACATAATTAGATAGCAGCAGAATTCAGGCTAGTATCAAGATGTCCTAAAAGCCACTGTTAAAATTCCCAGGGTACCTGAAAGTTTATAAAAGATGGTGGTTAAAGCTGAGTAAATTCAGGGTGAATGCAGAAGCAGTGATTAAAGACAGAACAGAGTCAAAAAACAAATTGCCTGAATAACAGAAAAATATGAAGTAGGCCAGTGAACAAAGGAATCTTACCTCCATTCTGTTCATTTTAATTTTCAACGTTTGCTAGTATTCTTGGCAGGTAATAAGATTTCATACGTATATTTTGAATAAATAGACAAAATTTCATCCTGCCTAAGCCTTACAAGTATCTAATTTTTAAATAAGTACAACACTAAGAAAACAGGTATAATAAAATGACAAGGAAAGAGTGACTAATGGATTATGTTTCTAAGAAAAGGAGTTAGTAATATGAAATAACTAAATATATGAGATGGTAGTAAGTTTACAGCTATTATCAAAGAGAAAGAGCTCTCTTTTACTAAAGACCAGCTACATGTCAGGAACCCCAAACCTGTAAAGATATAAATAGGACTCATAGTACATACACAAATTGGAATATCAAAAGGAACAAGTAATACAAAAACAGCAAGAATTCTATATGCTACAATGGCAAACACAACATTAAAGAAATTGTTTTCACTTATCCCCATTTCTACCCACACATTATTATACCAACCTAGCTGTGTTTCTTGATCAGTTCTTCCAGTTTCAGGGAAATATGCCATGATCTTGGGACACTGTTTTTGTTAGATCTAGACTTGACAATTAGGCCACTCTTCTCTTTGCATATCCCAGTCTGCTGCCGTGTGTCCCAGGCCCTCACCTATAAAAGGGAAGCAACAAACGTGATAATCAGCTCTTTATTTTGCCAGTTGTCATGGCAACCTTGAAGCTACGTTGTAACCTTTAGTTACCACAAGAGCAAGTCAAATACAAGTTGAACTCAAATCTACAAACCACAAACACCCCAAACCTTCCCAAAAGATTTACATGAAAGGTAAAAAAAAAACTAGCAGGCGAGAATGATGTGAATAAAACCTAGAAATGATGGCCAAAGTAGCATTCTTCTCCTCTTGTTCTCCTAAATTGTTAAGCTCCTGGGTCAGTGCATGTGCGCCCTCAACAAATGATTGTTAGTAGCTATTGTGAACAAAAGAATGTATTATAATTTCTTTTGAGCAGGGAGTAGGAGGTGGCCTGGCCTAAAGGGTTGCTGAGACCTTGAGATAAAAAGAGATACCTAAGTTGCTCAAAAACAGAGGTTGTTGTTTCTAATCTAGCTGGGAGAAAATACAGGCAATTTAAAGGAAACCATCTAAAAGTACTTACAAATCCCTCATACCGCAGGCAGAAAGCATAAACAGTGAGGAATAAAATGATGATTGGCCTTGGCAAGTTTAGTATGGGATAATTGAAAAGAGGCAGGCAAAATTATTATTTCTTGCTGAATTTTGAAAGCAATTTCATAACTATTACATTTCAATGCAATGGCCTTCTCTTCCCCAGGGCCATTCAAGTGGTGAGGATTAAGAGTTTGTGGAGTCCTGATAAGATAAGTAAGAAACAATGCGAAAAGGGCCCCAGGTGGGGAAGAACAATGAAAAATTGCTCTGAGAGACCTAGGGCACAACGACCTCCTTCCACATGGACCCCAGCAGCATGACTTGTTTCCACATGCAGCCCCCTCCAGCTCCCTCCAGCCCCTGCCTCTTTGCAGATAGCTCCTCCTCTGCAGTGCTGCCCTTTGCCTCCTTGCAACATATTTTTCATGACTTCTCTAATAAATCTGCCTTTCTTTACCTATGACTGTCTTGGCAAATTCCTTTACCACCTGCGCCACTGGCCAGTTGCACGTGCAACATTTTGGTGGCCCCTATGGGCCTCTCCCCTACTCTCTTCCTTTCCTCCAATTCCAACCTCTCATTGGACAGCGTCAAAACCCTGAGATAATTTAAAGTCCCTGGCCAGGGCTGCTCCTCAGGGAACCAGGAGGTCTCGGTGGAAAGACATCAGACTGCTGCCCCACGATCCCATGAGAGTTCAGAATTTGCTTTACTTTTCAGTCTTCCAGCGGACAAATTCTAGTATCCCTCTGGCAATTGATGGCAACTGGTCAGGGCCATTTCCTGGTGTGGCCTGAAGGCCAGTGGGTGTGAACAGGTTTGGCTGCCTTGCCCAGAAGGGAAGAAGGCCCTCTCCTATCACTTCTGGTGAAAAGGTCTACAATCCCTTTGTGGTGCAATTGGCACATATGTTTTGGGGAGCTCAGAGCCCCTCTTTCTTACTCGAAATAGTCTTGCGAAAACAGCCAGACCTCCTGCTCTGGATGTTCCCAAATTAGGTGATTGCAAGCAGCCTCAGAGCAGTGAGTCTCCCCATTCTGGTCCTCTCTCCTGGGATGGGACCAGGCTGAGTTCTTCCTTTACCCTTTTTCCTCGTACCTGGGCTAACCATCCAGCGTAAGGCCCCAGCGCTGAGATGTCCTTTCCAATAGGTGGGATGCCCTTTTAGAAAGTGCACTCGAGGCCAGGCTCAGTGGCTCATGCTTGTAATCCCAGCATTTTGGGAGGCCGAGGTGGGAGGATCACCTGAGGTCAGGCGTTCAAGACCAGCCTGGCCAACATGAGGAAACCCCATCTCTACTAAAAATACAAAAAATTAGCTGGACGTAGTGGTGCATGCCTGTAATCCCAGCTACTTGGGAGGCTAAGACAGGAGAATTCCTTGAACCTGGGAGGCGGAGGTTGCAGTGAGCCAAGATCCCACCACTGCACTCCAGCCTGGGTGACAAAGCGAGACTGCATCTCAAAGAAAAAAAGAAAGAAAGAAAGAAAAGAAAAGAAAAGTGCACTGGAATCCCTCAGCAGATGTGAGTGAGTCCTCTTCCCGGTGGGGCGGCGGGGTACGGTTTGCGGCGAGAGAGTATGCTTCATGTCCGCAGCAGACATTAGCCCCCAGCAGTCCATCGTTTTCCAGTCCCACTGTGGGACAGACTTCCTCTATTCTGTCAGACTAACCTCTGGGTGCATCCCAAAACGTTGACACAAATGTAACCCTGAGATTAATAAAAATAAAAATAAAAAATGTCGAATTTTCTTTTGTAATACAGCATGGCCTCTATGCAGAAAACCTCAAATTAGTCTCCTCAGTCTTTTATAATCAAGAGCAGGATAAGGACAGGGCTAAGGAGAAAGAAGAACGCAGGGACAAGAAGCAGCCTCAACTGTTGGCTGCTTTGCAAGTCCCTAGCCTCCATTCCAGGTTGCCCTAACGATACTCCTCCAGATAACTGCCATCAGTGCAGAAGCCCACGCCACTGGAAGGCAAACTGGTCCTATGGGATGAATGACGAAAAACCCCTGCATGGCTTGCCCCCTCTGCCACAAGCTCGGCCACTGGAAATGGGACTGCCCTGGAGGGCCAAAGGGCCCCTGGGACATAATCCCAACCCTTGATGATCATCGGGCCTTAAACTGAAGGGGGGCTTTCTGCTTTGGCTAGCTTTCAGATCAAAAATGAGTCATCAATGAAACAAAGCCAAGGGCAACTCTGGAGGAGGCAAGTAAAATCATAAACTTCCCTTTTGATTTAAAAAGCTGCCTGCCATGGAGATGACTCCTCTACCCCTTTCTGGAAATACCTTTTGCTTATGTGGTAAAAACCTGGAAAATTACTATCTGGACTTTAACAGGCTTTTTAGATTGAGTCACTATTGGAATTGAGAACACCATGAAAAGAAAATGGTTAAATTAAAAGAAGGATGCATAATAATAACATAGCTAGTCTTAGAAAATTCTCTTGAGCAGTCAAAACTTTTTGCAAGCTTGAAAATGCTCTAAACTCGTGGTAAAACAACAGTAGTCACCTTGTGCTGTAGGTCAGTTGCTAAGGCTTTGCCCTATCACAATGGCGCCTGGGTTCAATTCCTGGATTTGAAAGTCACTCCTTTGTGGTTTAATACTTGTGGTACTTTTGCCATGTATTGATTATTTTTCCCTCCATGGACAGCTTCTGATTTCCTGTCTTGAAATTTTCTTTTCTCTGAGTTACCTTTGGAGCAGTTCTAGATCTTATAAATTGCTTGCCATCTCTTTGGAGACACCTCATGTTTAAATCATCCCCTCAGTTAAGGCTTCTTTTTTATTTTTTGAGACGGAGTCTTGCTCTGTCGCCAGGCTGGAGTATAGTGGTGTGATCTTGACTCACTACAACCTCCGCCTCCCAGGTTCAAGCGATTCTCCTGCCTCAGCCTCCTGAGTAGCTGGGACTACAGGCGAGCACCACCACGCCCTGCTAAGTTTTGCATTTTTAGTAGAGACGGGGTTTCACCATGTTGGCAAGGATGGTCTCGATCTCTTGAACTCGTGATCCGCCCGCCTCGGCCTCCCAAAGTGCTGGGATTACAGGTGTGAGCCACCACGCCCAGCCAACGCTTCTTAATTTCACATAGGAGGTTACCTTTAGTAAAAGGTTCCAAAACCAGAAATATTGACTTTGTTGCCCAGGCTGAGTGCAGTGGCGTGATCTCTCACTGCAACCTCCACCTCCCAGGTTCAAACAATTCTCCCACCTCAGCCACCAGAGTAGCTGGGATTACAGGCGCATGCCACCATGCCCAGCTTTTTTTTTTTTTTTTTTTTGAGATGGAGTCTTGCTCTGTTGCCCAGGCTGGAGTGCCGTGGCATGATCTCAACTCACTGCAACCTCTGCTTCTGCCTCCTGGGTTCAAGCGATGCTCCTGCCTCAGCCCTCCGAGTAGCTGGGACTACAGGCACCTGCCACCATGCCCAGCCAATTTTTTTGTATTTTTAGTATAGACAGGGTTTCACCATGTTGACCAGGCTGGTCTCGAACTCCTGACCTCGTGGCCCGCCCACCTCGGCCTCCCAAAGTGCTGGGATTACAGGCATGAGTCACTGCGTCCGGCCGGTAAGGAAGGTTTTAAATAAAAATTTTATATGAGAAAGGATTTTTTTTTTGTTTGTTTTTGACACCAAGTCTGCCCAGGCTGGAGTGCAGTGGTGCAATCTCGGCTCACTGCAACCTCTGCCTCCCGGCTTCAAGTGATTCTCCTGCCTCAGCCTCCGGAGTAGCTGGGATTACAGGTGCCAACCACCACACCCGGCTAATTTCTGTATTTTTAGTAGAGACAGGGTTTCACCATGTTATGTTGGCCAGGCTGGTCTTGAACTCCTGACCTCAAGTCATCTGCCAGCCTTGGCCTCCCAAACTGCTGGGATTACAGGCATGAGCCATTGCACCCAGCCAAGAAAGGATCTTTTATGACAAACTTTTGTCCTAAAGTAAAATGACCTATTGTTTAAGAAAGGGGTGTTTAGGACAAGTCAGAAAGCCCTGATGTCCAAGTCAGAAAGTCCATGTCATAAATAGTCTGTGTAAGTCGTGAGAAGGTTTACAAAGGAGAAGTTATGAAAGGAATTTTGTATGTGTTTAAGTTGGTTATAATTGAAAGGGAATAATTTAGGATAGCCTAACATCAGTCCCCTATGTTAAAAACAAGATTTTCTTAAGATATTAATCTGCTCTTAATATAATTGTAAGAAGTTAAAGCTTCACAGAATAATATCTCAGTTCAACTTTTGCTGTGCCCTGCTGCTTTCAGCTTTTTCTCCCCGGAGAATGCCAACGATAATAACTCTCTCCTTCATTTTTTGTCAGCTCCTGTAACTTTTTCCTCCCATTCTGTTATTATGGCCTAATGATTAAAATGTTTCATCTTGAAAAAAAAAAAGAAGCAATGTTTTCCTCTAATATAGCTTAATTCTGTACCCTTTTAAAAAATATGTCTAAATCTCAATGTAATTTAAAAAAAAACCTTTTCACACTTTTCCTAAGAGTCATGTATCACCTGCTATACTCATAACCCTGAATACACTCTTCTTGTGTCTAATTATATTTAAACACTTTTTCTTTGAGTTTAACTTCCAGGCTATCTAAATGGGCTTCCAATAAGGAAAAACAGTCACACTACAAATGGTTGTGGGGTTTTTTGTTTGTTTGCCTTTTCAGTAACTGGCTTAAGAAACAAACTTTTATCTTCTAGAATTCAGCAGTGTCACTTTCAAGTAATGCTGTGAATGGGATATCAGTCTCTCCCCAATGATGCCTGCTACCTTTATGAGTCTCCCTGGATTCAGCTGGTCACCAGTTTTGCCTTGACATACTCCCACTCTGTGATGAGTCCCTTCCTCCAGCAAGATTCAATATCCTAGGTCCCACAGTCTGGGACAATGACCCACAGGGTCTCCTGACAGACCAACAACCATAGGTAGGGTCAACTCTATACCCCTGGTCAGCAGGAAGCAGTAGGAAGATGAGACATCACCCCCAATTTCAAAGATTTGTCATTGTTGTTCTGAGGGGTGTTACCGGGGTGGGATGCAGAGTCCTGAGAAGTAAGCAACAATGAGAAAGGGGCCAGGTGGGCCCCAGGTGGGGAAGAACAATGAGCACAAACAACCAGAGGTCACAACTTCCACACTGACCCCAGCAGCATGACCTCTTTCTGCACTTACCCCCCTCCAGCATGACCCTATAAAACTTCCCTCCAGTCCCTGCTTCTTTGCAGACAGCTCCTCCTCTGTAGTGCTGCCCATATGCATCCTTGCAATGTATTTTCACATCTTCTCTAACAAATCTGCCTTTCGTTACCTATGACTGTCTCCGTAAATTTCTTTAGCACCTGCACCACTGGCCAGTCACACCCACGAGAGTTAATATTTCTAAAACTCTTAGAATAGTGCCTACCACATAACAAGTGTTATGTAGGTGTTTGTTAAATAAAAAATCCAAATCTCGGCCGGGCGTGGTGGCTCATGCCTGTAATCCCAGCACTTTGGGAGGCCGAGGCGGGTGGATCACCTGAGGCCAGGAGTTCGAGACCAGCCTAGCCAACATGGCAAAACCCTGTCTCTACTAAAAATACAAAAAAATTATCCAGGCGTGGTGGCGGGCGCTTGTAATTCCAGCTACTCAAGAGGCTGAGGCAGGAGAATCGCTTGAACCCGGGCGGGGAGGCAGAGGTTGCAGTGAGCCAAGATCGCGCCACTGCCCTCCAGCCTGGGCGACAGAGCGAGACTCTGTTTAAAAAAAAAAAAAAAAAAAAATCCAGATCTCACACACGCTGAGTCATGATTGTTCGGGACTCCGTAATTCTTAGTAAGAGAAAACATTTGGTTCTGCTTGCTACCTGTTCTTCGGACTTTCTAGTTTCGTTGAATCTAAAGATGCTTGCAAAATGGAACTGAGTTTCTCCTTAGCTATACGAACTGTCATGATATTCGCTTTATTTTACCCATGCGTTTGTTTCCCACTTCTTTTTGTCTAGTGCATCCAAATGGATGATCTGAAAAAGAAATCAGCCCCTCCAGACAAAGACCAACAAAATCGAAGGATTTAAGGCATGAGTGGGGATCACAGAGGTCGGAGCGTACAAATTAGGAGTGAAATAACGTGGAAATCCCATGTTTTTCTCTGTTTCCCATGAATATTGGCCCAAACTCCTCCTGAAAGCCGATGCTCCAGCATTTCCCAACTATTGGTTCTTTTCAAAATTGGGCGCCAGGGTCCCCAGGCCAATGCCATCGAGGAAGGCGCCGGGCCCCCTGGAAACGCTCCTCCCCTTTGGAGGCGGATTTCGAGGCGGGGCTCCCACGCACGCTCCGTGCCCGCGGGCCCATTGGAGTGGCCGCTGGACGCGTGCGCAGGACCCGATGGGTGCCCGGACGCGGAAGAACTGGCCCCGCGGAGGTTCCCGCTTCTGAAGCTGGAGGCGGAGGGGAAGGACTGCAGGTTGTAGATTTTGGTCTTGGCCCCAACGTGTTCCCCCAGACCATTAGAACCCAAGAGAGGAAGAGGAGGCACCGCGGCGGCGGCTGAGAGGCCGAACCCCCAACCTGTCCTCGAGGCGGGAGGGGGGCAGGGAGGGGAGAAGCACCGATCCCAGGGCTGAGGAGCCTCCGGGACCAGGTCCGGGCGCATGGGGGGCTGGACCGGGTCCCCGAGCATGGGGAGCTGGAGTCACCAAGGCCGCCCGGCCGGGTCCTACCCGACTGTCAGGTCCTCGGTGCTAGCGCTGCCCGGGCAGCCGCAGCATCTGTAGCCCGGCCCCGCTTGTGGTCCTCAGCCGGAAAGATAGCAGCATGAGTTCCGCCGCTGCCTAGTTTCCTCCCCCTCCTCTTCTCCCTCCTCTCTCCTCTTCCCCAGACCACCTCCTCCTTTCCCGCCCCTGCGCTCCTCTTTTCCCTTACCCTCTGTCCTCCTCCCTCCCCTCTACCCTCTCCCTTCCCCTCCCTCCCCCGCCCTCTTCCTCTCCCTTTTCACCCTCTGCCTCCTCCTCTTATCCTTTCTGTCCTCCTGCTTTTCCATCTATCCTTTTCCCTCCCTCTTCCCTCCTCCCTCCATCCTTGTTTTCCCTCCATCCTCTTCTTTCCTGCATCCTTTCCCTTCATTCTGTCGCCTCCACCACTACCTCTGCATCCTCCTCCCCTGCCTCACCATCATCCTCCCTTCCTCATCATCATCCTCCTTCCCTCCTCCTCTCCTACTTTTCTCCGCCCCCAGCCCCCGCCCCCGTCCCCAAGCCTCCGCCCCTTAGCCCCCGCCCCCAGCTGCCCAGTCCCCAGCAGCTCAGTCCTGCAGTGAGAGTCTTGGGAGTCCATAGCTAAGCACCAGGAGCTGAGCACTGCCCGCTGTGCCTGCCTGCAAGTCTGACATGGCTCAGGAGAAAATGGAGCTGGACCTGAGCCTGACACATCTTATGGGGGAACCCTGAGGAGATCCCAGCGCCCCCTAATCCATGGGCTCAGGTGAGCAGGGTTGGGGAGAGGGGAGTACAGGGTTCAGGGGCTCCTTGCCTGCGTGCGAGCAATCTTCCTTCCTTAAAGTGCACGTTTGAGCTCCTTTGGGCTCTTCGACCTGAGGGGGTGGCGACTCGTTTGCTTGATAGTGACTTGGGTCCCAAGGTGGAGTGAAAGTTTAATCTCCAACTTTGGGCAGTGTGGAGAAAACGGCTCCCCCTCTACCTGGGGCCATGTTGTCCCACTGTAAAAGGAACTGCAGAAAGCTTCTGGCTCTTCTGACAGGTTACTTGCCCGACTAACTTACACCGGGGAATGTCAGATCGAAGCCCCTGGAACTAGATGTGCAACTTGACACCTGTCTCTCAGAGCTGCTATTTCTAAGCTTAGTTTAGGAATCCCGGTATTAACAGAGGTTTACTTTAATAAATCACACTTTATCTAATAACTTGTAATTAAGTGGTATGTTCACATCATAGTACGTGATTTGGATTTGCTCTAATGTTTTCAGGTTCCAAAACTGCCTGAAATGCATTGCGGTGAATAAAAAAGAAGGGTAGTCTGTAGCTTAGGGTCAGTGAAAAGGCAGGTTTTAGAAAACGATGGAGAGAATCGACTCTTCAGTTTCAGTGGTAGGGTCTTGTGTTTTCATGTGAATAAGTCATCGAGGGTCTATTTTAAGGTAGCATCTTGTAATAGTGAAGGTTAGGTTGGTTCACCTCCTGAGCCTATTGTATTTCACTTTTATAAGGAGACAATTCATCTTAGGTAGAGAGCCAATTTGCGAGACCCTGTAGAAATGGCATTAGTCCAAAAAAGGAGATGAGAGTACAATTAGCCAAAAACGTATTAATCAAGCACAGTGAAGGCAAAGAAAGAGATAATCCTTGCTGTTGAACTGATTATAACATCCATATTTTGGGGAAAAAACAGTTTGACTTTTTCATTTATTAAATATAATTTTGAAACTGAGGGAATGTAGGAGTGACTTTTTGCTTTCCTGTTGCTGTCCTTGGCCCTGAATTTCTTTTGGTTACTATAACAATAAACTGGTCTTTTTCTGATTGTCTTTTGAAATCTCGTAAGCAAGCAATTGCTAGGGACTTCAGCAATTCTGTTGACCTGCATTTAGACTATTGTGGCAAAAAACATACTGTTTTTTGAATCATGATTTAAGTAACGTAGCATGATGTGACACAAGAAGGGGCGAGGAGACCAGGCCTGGTCCCAGTTTTCACTAACTAGCTATGATCACGAATGAGTCATTTAACCTTTCTGAGTCTGTTTTCTCATTTGAAAATTGAGAGAGCTGAATTAGGTGATCTCAGTGGGCCCTGAAAGCCAGTGCAGTTCATTTCTGAAAATCCTTCTGGAATTCTCATCCTTATCGTGGCGTCGCCCTCTGCTAGGCACTGCAGGGATATTATAAAACATGCATAAAAAACCTCTCTACCAGTGGTTTAAGACACATCCACATCTCTCTTTATTAAGAGACAAGTAGGTGTCTCAAGAAGCATCTCATCTCCCAGTGTACTCTTTGGGTTCAAAGGAGAGAGTGATTGCATTCCGTTTGTGGATTGAAGAGAGGTTTGTGCCATGCCTTCACTGAAGGGTATGGCATTCAAGATGATGTAGAAGGAGAGGAAGGATTTTAATAGATGGTGGCAGGAGGGAGAGCATTTGAGGCAGAAGGGCAACAATCTCTGCTATGTTTATTCCATCCAACAGCAGAGTTCAAAGGTAGAACACATGTTTAGGGTGAAGGGGGAGATGTCTTGATCCACCTCGTATTGTAGAACAATGCTCCTCGCCCCTTTTCGCATCATGGCAAACACAGAAAACAGTACTCATTGGTTCTCTGGGGTAAACAGATGAGGCTGCTCAGGTCTGGTGGTAACCGGTTTGGGGGCGTAGCTCTGACCAGAAGCAGCTAGAGTCAACCAGTCTGGAGCTCCGCCTGCACCACTTCTCCCAGCTGCCCCCGACCACTGAGATCAGTATCTCTGCAAACCTGTAATCCATAGCACACCACTTGGGAAGCTCTGCAGAGAGGACGGTGAGGAGTTCATTCTCTGTATGAAATGAGGAGCCATGGAAGATTTCGTTGTTAACTAGAGAACTGATGTTAATATATTTGAAAGAGATCTTCCATTAGAAAAATGACTAATTTTGGTTTTTTGTTTGTTTTTGTTTTTTTCAGTGACCTTTCACAGGTTTTTCAACCTTACACACTTAGAACTCGGAGGAATAGTACAACGGTTATGAGCCGTCACAGCCTGGTAAGTATAGAAGTAAGTATCTGAAGTGATTTAGATTGGAGAAAATACTTTGAAATGGAGGTCTTTCTTAAATGATGTGCTATGCACAACTGTTTAAGAAAGAAAAGATTGATTTTACCTATCTTATTTACTGCTTATGCTGTGACCATTCAGCTTTTGGTACAAAAAGGATACATGGTTAAAAATTTTTCTTTGCTGTGGGACTTTGTATTTTTTAAAATTGTTCATTATTATTTGTCACTACTTGCATCAGGCTTGTGAGGTAAGTCAGGATTAACTTCTAATTATACCTGAGAACAGTGGTCTTCATTTGTCCTAGGATGCACAAATCACTTAAAGGTAGCACAGTGTTTGTTTCTGATACTTACCTGTTAAACAATGCTGGTTTTCCAAAATGAAGACTACTTTAAAATGCTTGTATTTATATTCTCTGAAGAGTTACTGAATGTGACTGATCTCTGTAGCCAGAGCTGTCAGGGATTGCTTTATTAGTTGGTCACATTGGGATACATTATGATGAGGTTTTTTATATGGTAGCAGTTCACATGTGAAACTCACTTATCCAGCAGCTTCAATTCTCTGGAAGACATCTAAGATGAAAGAAGACAGATCCCTAAATGGCAGAACTAGATTTCCATAGTCTGTGCACAGAAGTTCATCGGTTTATTTATAGGAGAGCCTCTGACCTCTGAATCATCTAAAATGTATGCACAATTATAATAAGCTTCCAATCCAATAGTGTGTGAGAAGCAGCAAATTAGAAGGGATGCATTTTGGTTAAAAGTATACTAATAGCTGCTAGCAAGGGAGGAGAGGGAAAAACTGAAAAACAGACATTTTTAAAAATTTGTTTGTGGCTAATAGTATAAGGGCTAAAAGCCTGTTAGTACACCCCAAGCATGTCACTGGTGTAGAATCATATAATAATTCATGTTCTTAAGGATACCTGGGTCATTAACTTATTCATAAAGTCTAGTAATACCTACACTTGTATAGTATTTTACCCATTACAAAGTACTTTCACATATTTAATTGTCATAACAACTCCTATGAAATAGGGAGGGCAAAGATATTTTTCCCAATTAAAAGAAGCAGCAGCTAAAACTCAAGAAGTTAGAAGTGACTTGCTCAGAATCGCACAATTAGTAAGTGTAGAACTGGGATTAGAACAGAGATCTCCCAGTGCCATTCTGTTTGGTATAATTTGTTTAAGAAAGGGAAAACTAGAATGCATTTTAGAAAGATTTCCAACTGAAATGACTGAAAATACTTATGGGGGAAATGTTAGCTATCTGGAAGCTTTATTCATTTCACCTTCTTCTCTGAGGATACTGGAAAATATTACTTATTTTTGCTGTATATATGAAAAATGTTTATACATGTTATACAGCCATGCTCCTGATAACAGTAGCATAGCAAAGAAGGGAAAGTGAATTTGCCTCTCTACACTTCACTTACCTCTTTTGTAAGATGAGAAGATTCTTATCAACAGTGGTCTAGGTTCATCTCTCACTGAAATACCTAGTTTTCTGAAAGGACCATGGTGACTCACTGCTCTTTGTTGATCCTGATGCATCTTTTCATTCCTGCCCCTCTCCTTTCTAGCATTTTGGTCTTCCAAAACTCAGTTTAATCCTTATATCTCCTCTGGGCAGGCTTCCACAACTATCATAATATTAATTACACTATATACACTCTATCACAGGATGTGCTATAAATCTTAATACATTTATCTGTGTCCCATGGTAACCTGTGATGAGTAAGGTGTTGACAAATGAAATGGACTGGATATGCAGATGTAGGATCTTCATGATTCACCAGCTGATTAGGTATAAGGACTAAGAGAAGGAAGACCCCAAGTGATGGAAATTTTGTGTGTTGGTGACCGGGGATTGGCGCTGCCTTTAGTAGGAGTAGAGAAATTGAGATGATTGGTAGTTTGAAGGGGAAGAAGATGAATTCTTTGGGACATAATTGGATTTAAGGTGCCTCTGGCCCCATGATATTCTTCAAAGCAGTATTCTCACTTTTTAAAAAAGATTCTGTCTGCTTCCAGTGTCACCACTTTTTACTTTGAGCAGATGACCCTTCTTACTTTACAAAGAAGACAGACACCTATCTTGTGTAAATGTCAGCTTTCTTTGCCTTGAAATGTCTTTAGCTTCACTATATGGCATTTCTCCCCAATGGTTCATATGCTTTTGACTCTCCTGTTGCTTTGCTTGGTCTATCATCTCCTCTCTGTCTTGTATCTTTTCCCTATTCCTCACGAGCTCTCTTCTTTCCACCTTCTCCAGACTCATGCATCTGATGGGGGAAAACAAACTGTTTTCTTTTTCGTAGGTCTCTCCTTCCCTTTTCCTTCCCCTCTCCAAGCTCTTTCAAAGCATAATCTACACTCCACTGCCTCTAATTCCTTGTCTCCTCTTTTCTGGCCAGTTTGTACTCATGCTGCTTCTACCACAACTCCACTAAAAAACTGTTCTTGCAAAAGTTACCAGTGCCCACTTAACTGCCAATGTCAGGGGCCTCATTTCTTATCCCCTTTGAGCTCTTTGCTCTATTTAACCCCATTAGCCAGCACCTCCTTGGAGTTCTGGCTCTTTTTGTGTGTGTGGTTTTTTTTTAGCTGATACATTGCCCTGTTGTTTCTAGTACTACACACAGCTTTGCTCTGTTCTTCTTTCTGGTCTACTTTCCGGTTTTGTCTAAAATTGTCAAGTTGTGTATTATGTAAATATAGCATGTAAATTTCTGACTTTGTCCGCAGTTAGTTTTTGGCCATCCTCATGTCAGCTTTCCTGATCGTTTCACTGCTTCTTCAGTTTCTTGGGTTTCCCTAACTGACACATGTGTGCTCTCTTCCGCAGTCTCCTGTTGGAGAGTCTTCCTGCTGTATTTGCTCACCTTGTAGCTTAGTGTTTTCTAAATGATCTTATTAAGAGTTCGCCAGTGGCCGGACACAGTGGCTCACACCTGTAAGCCACTTTGGGGGGCCAAGGCGAGCGGATCACGAGGTCAGAAGATCGAGATCATCCTAGCCAATATGGTGAAACTCTGTCTGTACTAACACACATTTATCTTATGCTCCAGTCTCCCTTAATGGTTGTAAAATTAGCTGCGCGTGGTGGTGTGTGCCTGTAGTCCCAGCTACTCGGGAGGCTGAGGCAGGAGAATGGCGTGAACCTGGGGGGTGGAGCTTGCGGCGAGCAGAGATCATGCCATTGCACTCCAGCCTGGCAACAAGAGCGAAACTCTGTCTCAAAAAATATAAAAAGAAACTTAGAGCATTTTATTACTATTTTATACTGCTCACTGCATTAGTATTCAAAAAAGTTTTAATAGTGCGGGGCCTCTTAAACAGGGTGATTGTTACTTGGTTTTATAGTATTACGAGTTCATTTGTAGTTTGTTATAGAATAAATCGTAGTAGTTTTTTTTTGTTGTTGTTGTTGTTGTTGTTGTTTTTTTTGAGATGGAGTCTTGCTCTGTCTCCCAGGCTGGAGTGCAGTGGTGCGATCTCGGCTCACTGCAAGCTCCAAGCCGCCCCCCCCCCCCCTGCTTTGTTCACGCCATTCTCCTGCCTCAGCCTCCCGAGTAGCTGGGACTACTTGCGCCCACCACCACGCCCGGCTAATGTTTTGTATTTTTAGTAGAGATGGGGTTTCACCGTGTTAGCCAGGATGGTCTCGATTTCCTGACCTCATGATCTGCCTGCCTCAGCCTCCCAAAGTGCTGGGATTACAAGTGTAAGCCACCGCGCCCGGCCAGTGGTTGTTTATATGACGACCACTAGAACTCTCTAAGACCTGTTGATATGAATTGTGTCTTACAGTTTGTGACCAGCTTGTAATTATTGTGAAGGAACATAATTTGTCCTCCAAATCATTTCTGCTTTGTGTTATTAAAAAATGATGATCTAAGGGAAAGCATCAGTTATTTTAAGATACACCTTGTCTTTCCAAGTTTTTTTTTTTTTTTTTTTTTGAGACAGAGTCTCACTCTGTCACCCAGGCTGGAGTGCAGTGGTGCGATCTCGGCTCACTGCAAGCTCCGCCTCCCAGGTTCACGCCATTCTCCTGCCTCAGCCTCCCGAGTAGCTGGGTCTACAGGCGCCCGCCACCTCGCCCGGCTAATTTTTTGTATTTTTAGTAGAGACAGGGTTTCACTGTGTTAGCCAGGATGGTTTCGATCTCCTGACCTCGTGATCTGCCCGCCTCGGCGGTGGATTACAAAGTGGTGGGATTACAGGCGTGAGCCATCGGGCCCAGCCCCAAATTGTTTTTTGTTAACTAGTAAGATTTGTAGTGATAACATGTGATGAGATTTTAGAATGGATTTGGATCGTGAAAGCAAAGCCTCCTTATTGCAGTTTTAAAGTGTTTTTGAAAAACATCAATCATAGACAGAATACTATGTACCAGACTTATTAGCTTGTCTTCCCCCATTGCTGCATTGGTAATAAAAATTAATAGCGTTGGTTTTTTTTTTTTTTTCTTTCCCTTCTCATGTAGTTCTCTATTTTAGATAAGTGGGATAATGGATATGTCTAAGGCCTATAGTCTTTATTTCTCTAAATTTACGTAGCTTCACATTCATTTGGGAAAAGTGCTGAAGTCAGTGTCTGTCTAGCAACAGATGGTGCTTTGAGGTTGGACACCTGGTGTACTTTTTGAAGACTAAATATACTGCCTCTAGTGCATTAATGTTCAGTGATCTAAAGAGCTAAATTTCGAAGAAGAATATGAAAACTTACCTTGGAAGAGGTTGTACACCAGTACTGACAGCAGACTGCTGCTTTGTGATTCGGAAAATAGTAAATGTTTACTTTTTCTTTCCAGTTGCTGTCATCCTCACCTAATCGTATTCCTAGTAGCAGACTGCATCAGATCAAAAGGGTAAATTTTACTTACTAGCTCAGATTGGAAATTTTTTGGATTTTACATTTTTATTTTTATTTTAAAGATTTAGATATTAAAATGAGTTGGGATGCAACTCTGGTTAGTTGGAGACAGATTATAATTCTTCTGGAGTGTGCAGATAAAATATACAAGCGGCATGAATATTCTACTCTACTGTGATTATGTCAATGAGGTAGAAAAGTCTTTTTATTTTATTTGAAGCTGAGAACTTTGTGGATAAAAATTACAGTGTGTGGAAGAGTTAATATTTTGTCAGTGATCCTACCTTTTTAGCACATATGTTTGTCTTTACAGGAAGAAGGCCTGGATATGATGAACAGAGAAACTGCACATGAAAGGTGAGTGCTTTGCAAGAGCAGGGCCTAGCCTAATAACTATCTTGTTTGTAAACACTCATGGCCCTTCCCTTTGTTTGTTTTAGGGAAATGCAAACGGCAATGCAGATAAGCCAATCATGGGATGAGAGCTTGAGCCTGGTAAAGTTTGCTTATTTCTGTTTGGTTTTCATTTTCTAGAAACTTTTATGTTGTTCACTGGCTTCATTAATTTTTTCGCATGCTTCTGTCCCCTTCTACTTCCAAATTGATACTTGTTTTTTGATCTCTGCTTTTCCAACAGAATATTAGAGTCTGTACCTTTCTCTTTGGAAAATCTGGGTGTGTTATAGTAGTAAATAAGAGCTGTGATGTGCTGAATTTATTATGAGGAGATGACACTTTATGTTTACAGAGTGACAGTGATTTTGACAAGCCGGAGAAATTATATTCTCCTAAGAGAATTGACTTCACTCCAGTTTCTCCAGCACCTTCACCCACCAGGGGATTTGGAAAGGTAGGATAATTGACAGGATATTAAGTCTATTTCACAAACGGAGCTGTTTACTCTAAAACACATACAAATCACACCACTTTTAAAGTACCCAATGCCTTGAAGGAAAATCAATGAAAACTATGGCAGTAATTTGGAAAATATACATATATATATGTAATTTAGTTATGAGACACACAGACAGCCAAGCAATTCTAAGGAAATTGTTTCTGTCATTTTGAAAAGAACCTTTTGAAAATGGCTGTGGGTCTGGTATGGTGGCTCGTACCTGTAATCCCAACTCTTTGGGAGGCCAAGGCGGGAGGATCACTTGAACTCAGGAGGTCGAGAGCAGCCTGGGCAACATGGTGAGACCCCATCTCTACATTAAAAAAAAAAAAGATACAAAAAAAATGAGTCGGGCATGGTGGTGCACACCTATAGTCCTAGCTCATCAAGAAGGTGGGGCAGGAAAATGGCTTGAGCCCAGGAGTTTGAGGCTGCAGTAAGCTCTGATTGCATCCCTGCACTCCAGCTTAAACAAAAGAGAGACCCTGTCTCTAAGAAAGAAAAAAAAGTAAGAAAGAAAACTGGAGTGCTAGAACTATTTTAATATTGAATATGTTTTTTTCTAGTAATGTTTTTCACCATTCTTACAGATGTTTGTGAGCAGCAGTGGGTTGCCACCAAGTCCAGTTCCCAGTCCAAGACGATTTTCAAGGTAAGCAAACTTGAATTTTAAATGTGGTTGAAGTACCATTCATTACATTTATCTCTCAGATTAGCTTTTTGTGGCTCGGTGCGGTAACTCATACCTGTAATCCTACCACTTTGGAAGGCCGAGGCTGGTGGATCACCTGAGGTCCAGAGTTCAAGACCATCTTGGCCAACATGGTGAAACCTCATCTCTACTAAAAATAGGAAAATTAGCTGCGCCTGGTGGCAGGCGCCTGTAATCCCAGTTACTCGGGAGGCTGAGGCAGGAGAATCGCTTGAACCAAGCAGGCGGAGGTTGCAGTGAGCTGAGATCGCATCATTGTACTCCAGCCTGGGCAACAGAGCAAAAACTGTCTCAAAAAAATATATATATATTTTTCCCAATATTTCACTGTGAAATTTTCAGACATCAAAAGTGAAAGAATTTCACAGTGAACACCCATATACCCACTGCCTATAATCTACAGTGAACACCCATATACCCACTGCCTATAATCTACAGTGAACACCCATATACCCACTGCCTATAATCTACCATTAACATTTTACCAGAGTTTTTTCTTTTTTTTTTCTTTTTAATTTGAGACGGAATCTCGCTGTGTTGCCAGGCTAGAGTGCAGTAGCGCAAACTCGGCTCACTGAAACCACTGCCTCCCGAGTTCAAGCAATTCTCCTGCCTCAGTCTCCCGAGTAGCTGGGATTACAGGCGTGCACCACCACACTCGGCTAATTTTTGTATTTTTAGTAGAGATGGGGTTTCACCATGTTGGCCAGGATGGTCTCTATCTCTTGACCTTGTGATCCGCCCACCTTGGCCTCCCAAAGTACTGGGATTACAGACATGAGCACAGCGCCTGGCCCCAGAGTTTTTTTTAGGGGGGATTTAATGCTGATTTATATTTAGTGGGGACACACACACACACGCACGCACGCACGCACACCACAATAATCCTTTTTAAGAATAAGGAAGAAATGTTAAAGTTCATAGACTAGTCAAATTCAATTTCGCTCCTGTTGCCCAGGCTGGAGTGCAGTGGTACAATCTCAGCTCACTGCAACCTCTGCCTCCCGGGTTCAAGTGATTCTCCTGTCTCAGCCTCCTAGGTAGCTGGGATCACAGGCATGCACCACCACGCTTGGCTAATTTTTTGTGTTTTTCATAGAGATAGGGTTTCACCATGTTGGTCAGGCTGGTCTCAAACTCCTGACCTCAGATGATCCGCTTACCTCGGCCTCTCAAAGTGCTGGGATTACAGGCATGAGTCACGGTGCCCAGCCCCAAATACTTTTTAAATAAGGTATCTTTTTTTCTTTAAACTGTTGTGGGTATTTTGTTATATGGCATATTTTTTTTTTTTTTTTTTTTTTTTTTTGAGACGGAGTCTGGCTCTGTCACCCAGGCTGGAGTGCAGTGGCCGGATCTCCACTCACTGCAAGCTCCGCCTCCCGGGTTCACGCCATTCTCCTGCCTCAGCCTCCCGAGTAGCTGGGACTACAGGCGCCAGCCACCTCGCCCGGCTAGTTTTTTGTATTTTTTAGTAGAGACGGGGTTTCACCGTGTTAGCCAGGATGGTCTCGATCTCCTGACCTCATGATCCACCCGTCTCGGCCTCCCAAAGTGCTGGGATTACAGGCTTGAGCCACCGCGCCCGGCCTGGCATATTTTTTAAATGGCTTAAAATGCTGTTGTATTATTCCAGGTTGCCATATGCTGGGTCAGAGCATGTATTGGCATTTCAGTTATTCAGTTACACAAGAAGTTTCCATTTTAGTCATTGATATGATTGTCCATTTTATTTATGTATTTGTTGGGCTGGACTGCTGTTTTATCTTGCATCTTGTATGTTCTTCACATTATCCTGTTTGTTTTTTCATCAAAGCAGGAGAAGTCAGAGTCCAGTCAAGTGCATTAGACCCAGTGTTCTTGGTCCTCTTAAAAGAAAAGGTATGTAGCAGCATGGTGACTATAGTTAGTGCTACTGTGTCATATACTTGAAATTTGCTAAGAAAGTAGATCTTAAGTATTTTTACCACACACATACAAAAGGTAACTAGGTGAAGCAAAAGATGTGTTAAAAACTTGACTGTGGCCTGGGCACAGTGGCTCATGCCTGTAATCCCAATACTTTGGGAGGCCAAAGCAGGTGGATCACCTCAGGTCAGGAGTTCAAGACCGGCCTGGCCAATATGGTGAAACCCCGTCTCTACTAAAAATACAAAAATTAGCCGGGCGTGGTGGTAGGTACCTGTAATCCCAGCTACTCGGGAGGCTGAGGCAGGAGAATCACTTGAACCTGGGAGGCGGAGGTTGCGGTGAGCTGAGATCGCGCCACTGTACTCCAGCCTGGGCAACAGAGTGAGACTCCATCTCAAAAAAAAAAAAAAAAATTTTTGACTCTGATCATCATTTCACATTATGTACATACATCAGATCATCACATTGTATACCTTAAATATATGTAAATTTGTTTGTCATTTATACCTCAGTAAAGCCGGGGGGGAAAGAAAAAGATAAGCATCACGCTTCTGGTCTTAAACCTAGCCAAGCTTGAATTAAAAACTAGAACTCCTGTCTGAAATGAGCTAACAGCATTGCTCTCTTGTGTTCTAGGGAAACTCAAAAGTATTCTTCCGAATGTTTGCTCTACTGATTTTCAGTTTTGTAAATGAGTTATTTGATACATCTGTATTTTCTTATACTTCATAACAGTTTTATTCATATATTCATTATCATTATATATTCAAAAAATTGCCTCTCGGTTATCTAAATATGAAAGAGATGCATAGTTTATAAATTGCAGAAATATATGCTAATACCGTGTCAAACATATCCATAAATGTGCTGTTTACTCAAATATAAGGTGAGGTTTACCCCCTCATCAAATTATGCCTCATCAAAGCAAGAATTGCCTTATATTCAATTCTACAGAGTTTTTTTTATATAACAGGGTGCTCTCAGTTACCTTGTTTTGAACCACAAAGCAGTAGACTAAAATAGTTTACTTTAGTATCAGTCAACACTAGTGCTAGATGCTTATAAAGGGCACCTGATGGCATCTCTTTAAAAAGGCAACACAGGTCTGTAATCCCAGCACTTTGGGAGGCCGAGGCAGGAGAATTGTTTTGAGCTCAGGAGTTTGAGACCAGCCTGGGCAACATGGAAAAACCACGTCTCTACAAAAAATACAGAAATTAAGCAGGCGTTGGTGGCTTGTGCCTGTTGTCACAGCTACTTGGGAGGCTGAGTCTGGAGAATTCCTTGAGCCCAGGAAGCAGAGGTTGCAGTGAGTCGAGATCACAGCCTGGGCCACAGAGTGACACCCTGTCTCAAAAAAAAAAAAAAGCAATACAGGTTTTTGTCTGTTTTTTGAGACCAAATTTCATTCTTGTTGCCCAGACTGGAGTGTAGTGGCGTGATCTTGGCTCACTGCAACCTCCACCTCCTGGGCTTAGCGATTCTCCTGCCTCAGCCTCCCGAGTAGCTGGGACTAGAAGCACCCACCACCACGCCTGGCTAATTTTCTGTATTTTTAATAGAGACAGAGTTTCACCATATTGGCCAGGCTGGTCTTGAACTCCTGACCTCAGGTGATCCACCTGCCTCGGCCTTCCAAAGTGCTGGGATTACCCCACCACACCCAGCTGGCAACACAGGTTTATTCATTATTCCTGGGGATATGACTACACGATTGCAAGTGTCAGGTGTTATTTTAAACAAGTCTTAACAATAACTCTTTTTTTTTTTTGAGGCAAGGTCTCGCTCTGTCTCGCATGCTGGAGTGCAGTGGTGTGATCTCAGCTCACCGCAACCTCTGCCTCCTAGGTTTAAGCTATTCTCCTGCCTCAGCCTCCCAAGTACCTGGGATTACAGTAGTGCGCCACCATGCCCAGCTAATTTTTGTATTTTTAGTAGAGACAGGGTTTCGCCATGTTGGCAACACTGTCCTCGAACTCCTGGTCTCAAGTGATCCACCTGCCTCGGCCTCCCAAAGTGCAGGGATTACACAGGTATGAGCCACCACGCCCAGCCATTAACAATAACTTTTTTTTTTTTTTTTAAATTGAGACGGAGTCTTGCTTTGTTACCCAGGCTGGAGTGCAGTGGTGCGATCTTGGCTTACTGCAACCTCTGCTTCCTGGGTTCAAGTTATTCTTCTGCCTCAGCCTCCCAAATAGCTGGGATTACAGATGTGCACCACCACGCCCAGATAATTTTTGTATTTTTAGTAGAGATGGGGTTTTTGCCATGTTGACCAGGCTGGTCTCAAACTCCTGACTTTAGGTGATCCACCTGCCTCGGCCTCCCAAAGTGCTGGGATTACAAGCATGAGCCAACCGCGCCTGGCCAACTGTACTTTTAAAAGCAATTCAGCAAGTGGTTTCTTTGTGCAGATCACCTTCAGGGCCAATAAACAGACCAACTTTTCTAATGTTAGGGGTACAGGTATTTGTGGCTTTGAAAACTTTCCAGTCATAGGATCATACACAGATTCCAAAAGTGCTGTATTTCAAACAACTTAAAATTAAAGATCGTGTGCTCTGGAAAATAGTTCCTGATATGGTGACAATATTTGTATTTAATATATAAATTTTGTTTTATAAACAGTTTTTCCTCGATCTTGTAGGGAGTTATTTGTAGTCCTAGGAATGTTCTCAGTAGCTAGTAAGTGAAAATAACAGCTGGAAATAAAGCTATTATTGTTATTATTACTAACTTAAAATTTGTTGCAGGAAGTTGAAGGAATTAGTATGGTAGTTTAGTTTTACAGCTATTCCAAAATACACCAGCAGATGGAGGAATTCTTTGCTCAAAAGAGCTAAAGGCTTTTACTAGTGAGGCAAACTCAAAAGCCCAGCAGCAACTTTTAAAAGCTGCATATTAAAGCATGGAAAATAACAACTTTTGCAGATTTTCAGCAATTTTCAGAATAGTCCCAGAGGAAAGATAATTAATTGATAACATGGACAAAATGAATGTTGCGTTTGTTCTTGCTTGATCTTTTTTCATTCTAAGAATCTTACACAGTTTTAAGTTCAAAGTTACTAATTTTCTGCTGGAGTATAGACAGGCTCATGAATTAAATTGTCTTGAACATTCCGTTTTCAAGCTCAGATGAAGAGCTTCAGAACCAAGGAATGTGTATGTTTTAAATAAAATCAGAGCCTGATTTTAAAGGAGATTATTCTAACTTAGGGTTTTACTCTTTGTACTCCTGGTAGCAAAATGTTAGGCAGTATCCCTGTTGGTGCAAAGTTTTTCTATTAGCAATTCCGAGAAAATCTGTAGGATTGAGGTGGTCAGTACAACACAAATTTTGTGAATTGAGTAAGATTTGCTTTTGATTACAGATGTGTTTTCAAACTTATCTTTTTAATCTTCATTTTCATTAAATAGTGTGAAAGCAACTTTTTACTTATACACTACTTATCATTTTTTAACCAGTTTGACACCATCTTAGGAAATGTTCAGATATCAAAATGTATAAAACCAATAGGCCTTGCTAACCATGTAGCATACAATATTCACTGTGAGTTTCCGCTATCTGGGAATTCTTTATCTCTACTGTGGTCAGCCTTGCTTCATTTTGCCTGATGCAGTCAGTATTCTACTGTCCTGTTAATGTGAATATGTCCATAGCACGCTGTGGATAATGAGTGAGAAGTTTTTTACGGCTGCCGACTTTTTGGTTGAGTTTATGTGGAAGCATATTTCTCCACGTTAAAGCACATGGGAAAATAGTTGTAAGCAGTGGTTTGAAGAAGTATTCTGAGCTTTGGTTAAACAAAGGTCATCCTATTTTAGTACCACCCTGTATTTGTAAAATTGTTTTATAGTAGCATCATCTCTTTCTGTTTCAGGGGAAATGGAGACAGAAAGTCAGCCCAAGAGACTCTTCCAAGGCACTACCAATATGTTATCTCCAGATGCTGCGCAATTGTCTGATCTCAGTTCATGGTAAAAAATGAAATAAAATGAAAAGTATATTAGAGTATAATCCATTTTAAAAGAGCCACATGGAAAGTATATTGGGATAATTTAAAATATTTTCAACTTCTTATCCATGCTCCCATGAAGGGGAAATCTCTGTGGAGGATAATGTGAAAAAACAGATTATTTTAAAGTCAAGAGTATTTCATTTGGAAATGTATATGTCTTTCTGACACCTTCGCTTTCGTTCCCAGCTCCTGTTAGGTCAGCCTGTCATTAGTTGCCAATGGTGTGGCAGTGCCAGCTGCTGGCTGGTGTGAGAAAGAGTCTCTGGGTGGCTGTGGGTAATGTGTACTGATTGTAGCTGCTCTGCCTGCATTTTGTATCCAGTCCTTTCAACTTAGCAGAGAATACCAGGATTCTCTTAAGCATAGTATTCTCTGATTAGCATTATCTATTGTTATCTTTTTGAAAATTATGAAATATTTTGTCACAGTGCTAAGGTTTCATTTTTATAATAACATTTCCTGATTCTTATGGTCTAGTCACACACATGTTTTTTAAATCTTACTCATCCTAGTTTAGGTCTTTAAGGGCCTTCAGTGTTTTCATGAGAACGTTAACTTCTTTTCCTATACCTGAAGTTGAGCACTTGCGTGCTTATATATACGTTGGAAGGAAGGGGAAGGAATAAGTAGCAGTGACCAGTTAATATTTTGAAATCTTTCAGTATGTTCTGATCAACTCACTGAATACTTGTGTAATCAATTGTGTACTGTTTTTCAGAATTGTTTTTGTTCCCTAAGTTTTACAGCTGAGGATTTTTTTTTTTTGGTGAGATAGACTCGCTCTGTTGCCCAGTCTGGAGTGCAGTGGTGTGATCTCGGCTCACTGCAGCCTCTGCCTCCTGGCTTCAAGAGATTCTCCTGCCTCAGCCTCCCGAGTAGCTGGGACTATAGGCACGGGCCACCATGCCTAGCTATTTTTTTTTTTTTTTTTTGTATTTTTAGTGGAGCTGGGGTTTCGCCATGTTGGCCAGGCTGGTCTCGAACTGCTGACCTCAGGTGATCCCCCCACCTCGGCCTCCCAAAGTGCTGGTATTACAGGTGTGAGCCACCGTGCCCAGCCTGAAGGTCTTTTTAAAAAACCCACGAGGGCACTCACTTTAAAAATAGCAAGATCATACCCTCTAAATGGAAAAAGTGTATAAGCCACTTATAAGCTATAAAGATGGACGATCCCTTCTTCCCAAATCACTTATTCATTGTTCCGTGTGAAATAACTTGTACTTCTAGTTGACCAAGAAGTCACAGATTATTCTAGTTTGTTAGTCTTTTTGATCAGTACTATTCTAACCTTGGAACAGATAGATGCCTTTTAGAATTGTTCTAGCTATTTTCAACCCCATAGTCTCTTTTTCCTCTCATCTCTGTAATCCTTGCTAGTTCAGTGTGCTAATTTTGGTAGAGTGCCTTTCCAGGTATGTAGATGATGGCAAAGAGAAAACTTCTGAAGCTTGTCAAGAGGACTATTGGGTGAAACTCTATCCTTAGTGGAAAGTGCATATCACTTTTATGGTAAAGTGTTTTAATATAGGCACATGACTATAAATAGGTTTGCTTACCTAGTTACTAACCAAGTGACCAAGTTAAGTAAAATATATGACAGCATTTTACCAAGCTGAAAACATACAGGGTGAGGTGACTTATTTTTAGATTGTCTTTGGCTGACAGTGCAGGATGCCGTAAAACAGGTTCATGCAAATAAGTAAGAAAGGAAAGAGAAGGTGCAGTGTGTACGAAGGTCTTCTCTCGTTGTCCAGACATTTATTCCTCTGAGCAGCACAACCTAAACCATCTCTAGCAGTGGCTGTTGTGAGGCTTCTATTTCCTTGTCACTACTCCTCTATCCTGTAGACCCATGAATGGCTAGGAGAGCCCTGGAAACGTCAACATTGGTGATGAAGGAAACTTTTATTTTTATTTTATTTTTATTTTTTTGAGACAGAGTCTCGCTCTGTTTCCCAGGCTGGAGTGCAGCAGTGCAATCTCAACTCACTGCAACCTCCGCCTCCTGGGTTCAAGCGATTCTTCTGTCTCAGCCTCCTGAGTAACTTGGATTACAGGTACGTGCACCACACCCGGCTGATTTTTGTATTTTTAGTAGATACGGAGTTTCTCCATGTTGTCCAGGTTGGTCTCAGGTGACCCACCCACCCTGGTCTCCCAAAGTGTTGGGATTACAGGCGTGAGCCACTGTGCCTGACCAACTTTTGATTCTTAAACATAAAAAGCTGTTGCGGCGTGGTGGCTCATGCCTGTAATCCCAGCACTTTGGGAGGCCGAGGCAGGCAGATCAGGAGGTCAGGAGATCAAGACCATCCTGGTTAACACGGTGAAACCTCGTCTCTACTAAAAATACAAAAAAATTAGCCAGGCATGGTGGCAGGTGCCTGTAGTCCCAGCCACTCGGGAGGCTGAGGCAGGAGAATGGCGTGAACCCAGGAGGCGGAGCTTGCAGTGAGTGGAGACTGCGCCACTGCTCTCCAGCCTAGGCGACAGAGCGAGACTCTGTCTCAAAAAAAAAAAAAAAGTTGTTGCTTCACACAAGAGACATTTGCTTTATTCACAGCCACTCATAGAGTGTCACAAGCCAAGTATGGTTCAAGTAATCTGCAAAAGAAATCTGTTACTCAAAATTCACAAAACTAAGTGTCAAAGATAGTTAAGTCATTAATTAAACGTCCAGATGATGTTTTTAGTCAGTCTGCAGCAATTGTACTTCTGAGGTTATTAAAGCTTAAAATTGTGCTGAGACTTTGGGGACACCTTATATATTAATGATGCTGACATTTTTGCCTGTAATTAAGAGATTTTAAAATATGATTTACTTCTTTTATATAAAAAATGGATCCTGGCCAGACATGGTGGCTCACACCTGTAATCCCAACACTTTGGGAGGCCGAGGTGGGCGGATCACTTGAGGTCGGGAGTTCAAGACCAGCCTGGACGACATGGTGAAACCCCTTCTCTACTAAAAACACAAAAACTAACTGGGTGTGGTAGCGCATTCCTGCAATCCCAGCTACTCTGGAGGCTGAGGCAGGAGAATTGCTTGAACCCGGGAGGCAGAGGTTGCAGTGAGCCAGGATCGCACCACTGGACTCCATCCAGCCTGGGCAACAGAGCGAGACTCCGTCTCAAAAAAAAAAAAAAAAAAAATTCTGGATCCTGCTTTTGCAGAAACTTTTTTTTGAGACATAATCTCACTCTTGTTACCCAGGCTGGAGTGCAATGGTGCAGTCTCTACTCACTGCAACCTCCGCCTCCCTGGTTGAAATGATTCTCCTGCCTCAGCCTCCCGAGTAGCTGGGATTACAGGCATGCACCACCACACCCGGCTAATTTTGTATTTTTAGTAGAGATGGGGTTTCTTCATGTTGGTCAGGCTGGTGTCGAACTCCCAACCTCGGGTGATCCACCCGCTTCAGCCTCCCAAAGTGCTGGGATTACAGGCGTGAGCCACCATACCTGGTCTTTTTTTTCTGTTGTTGAGAAAAGATCTGGTCTATTGCCCAGACTGGAGTACAGTAGTGTGATCATGGCTCACTGCAACCTCTGTTTACCGGGCTCAAGCCATCCACCCACCTCAACGTCCCGAATAGCTGGGACTACAGGTGTGCACCATCTCGCCCAGCTAATTTTTCTGTTTTTGTAGAGACCGAGTTTCGCCATGTTGCCCAGGCTGGTCTTGAACTCCTGCAGTCAAGTGAACTGCATGCCTTGGCCTCCCGAAGTGTTGGGATTACAGGCATGAGCCACCGCATGCAGCCTCTTTTATCTCTTTAATGCAGTTTCATTAATCAGAATCAGACATTCACATTCTTAGAAATGGGGCTAGAGATAGGAATCCAGCTGTGTTCTGGTTTCTGCTACCAAGGTTGGCAACCTACTTGATAACAAAACTGAGGAATCTGTGCTAGGCTTGATAGGGCTGTGGCTAATTTTTTATTTATTTACCTATCTGCTATTAATCTGATAGAACCCAGCTTATTGACTGAACAAGGCACAAAGTGGTTCAGCCAGATGGGGTGATAACATAAATCAAACCGAATATCTTAGTTTTGTGATTACTTTTATCATTGGATGGTTTTAATGATTTGCTATTTTAATGAAACTACAGAAACAACTGCCCTCTTTTAGAGAGCAGAAAAGGATCAGATCATTAGATGTTATCTTGTCATTTAAATATTTATAGTTTTTTCCTGCCCCACCCAACAAAAGGAGAGATGGCTTTTATAGCCTTTAGATTGAAGTTTATGTACTAGATAACAATCGTTAAAATCTGACATCTTTTGAAGCATAAATTAAGTTTGAAATTTGAGTGTGGACCCATTTGGAGTTTGTGTCCAGTTAGGCATACTTTTTCTTTCTTTTCTTTTTTTTTTTTTTCCAAATGAAAATTTCCAAATCTTTGCCAACCAAATCTGGAGGACATTATCAACCACAAGGCGGGAGTTATGTCATTCTGCATTTAGTCCTTATGGACATCAAAATTTGAGCATAACTCAGAAGTCTACCTTTGCCTGTGCTTTGATTCTTTCTGCATGTTGGGAGCTCTTAATCTGCTCTTCATTCTGTTGGGAGTGAGACTGTGTGTGTCTGCAGCATACTATATAAAATAAAGGAGTTTTCAGGGCTGCTGGCCATACGGTGACGATTAAATGATAGTGTCTTTTTTTTTATGAAAGGAAAACTTATGAATTTTCTTACCCCATGCATCAGTGTTAATGTGATAGTTTTAACACATTTTTTTGTTAAATTGGTCTTAGTGGTTCTAACACTATTTTTAATATTATATGTATCATGCCAAAATTTCATGAATATGTGACAAGTACAAAAAATAAGTTTTAATCATTAATAGGAATGTGTATGTCTGTACACATCTCTAAAGTACACGTGTATACACACACACACACACTTTAGAGATGTTTATGTGAGCCACTTAGACATCTGTGCTGATAGTTTAAAACTCCTGTCTACCTTCACCATAAAAATGAGCAAGTTAAAAAAAAAAAAAAACACTCCTGTCCTCAGCATGACTGCGGACTGATATTTAAATATGTGATCTTAAAAACTTAGAGGTTATTCAGAAGGATAATACTAGGACCCTTAAGGTAAGATAGTAGAGACCAGAGAACATGCCATATATATCAGTTTAACCCACAGCAAGGGGTGTGGGGATGCCCTACAGTCATACCTTATACCAAAATCTGTGCTAGGCTTGACAGGACTGTGACTAATTTCTAATGCATTTACCTGCCTGTCATTAATCTGATAGGACCCAGCTTATTGACTAGACAAGGCACCAAGTGGCTCAGCCAGATGGGGTGATGGCATGAATCACACTGGACATCCTACCTTTGTTATTACTTTATCATTGGACTGTTTTAATGAGTCACTCATACTTCATCCTTAGTTTTTCTAGACAGAGGGCATTACCTTAAGTCATAAGTACTTTTGGTTGTGTGGTTCAAATATTGCCTCAATATGTATATTCAGTGGCTGGAACACATTCGTTCCGTTTTGATTCAGGGATTCCTATGTCCAATTTGAATTGTCTAGATCCTTTTTTACTGTTGTCTGGCTTTCGGCCATTAGTGTAAGTAAGGTTCATTAGCACTTCCGTCAGGGCTTAAGCTAGGAAAGAAAGAAGAGATGAACTCAAATTAGTCCAGACCTCGTTGCTTTTAGAAGCTCTGGTAGAAGAGTTAATAGTAGACTCTGTGAAAATACTTTTGTGCAGTGATGTTGCTGTGGGTTAAAAAATCATGTAAGTCTTACTTGACATGGATAGAATAACAATGAGTGATTTGTGACGTGAAGTCTCTGCTTCCATGACCATGAGTAATTGTGCCAGATTAATTCAAACGGAAACTAGATTTTAGTTAAGTGAAAATGTCTGGTTAAAGATTTACCAAGTTCTGAATCTAAATTGCAGTGGAGACTAAATGTAAGTGTGCTATTTTCTGTTAATGAACAAAATTATATATATACATTTATATTTTAATAATAGGGAAGACATTCTGAAATGAAATATTCAGGGCTTTTTTTTTCTGCTTCTCCATTAGCTTATTTCTCTTAAGGTAAATCAGCAGTGTTAGAAGTCAGATTTCACTGCATCAGTCCTGTTGTGTGTTTTTGAATGAATACAGGATTCACCCAAGCAAGCAGGCCTTATTACAAATGGAATCTTTTAACCCAGGGCTCACCGTAAGTCTAGTGGTTGGAATAAAGAATTCTTTATTTATATTCAGATTATCTGCTTGGTGGCCAAGTTTTAATCTAAGCCCATTTCTTCCTGCCAAGTAGCATAGAGCGTGTCCTTCAGCTGCCCGGCCAATATGTGCTTTAGGAAAGTAAATTCATTTTAATATTAGTCTAGGCAAAAACCTGCAGGAGGAAAAATCGCATATGTTCCAAAGGCAAATAGAAAGGTCTTTTGATTTTCCAATGCCTTGGATTATCTGTGCAACTTTCTTTCAGTAGTTTGAGTAATTCATATTTTAGATCCATTTTGCCATTTGGTTGAAAAAATATCGGAGCCAGCTAAAATTTCCAAACTTCTTACTTAAAAGTGGTATTATTAATGATGCATTTGACAGCAGTGAGTGTAGAGTAGGAGTAGTGTGGAATATACTGTTTCCATTTTTACTTTTACTTTTCTGAAGCCTATTTGTAGTCTGTCTCCACCTAAAAACAATCCACAAACAAGAGAATGAAATGACATTTCAAAGAAAAGTAGACGAGTAGAGAAGCAAGGGTGGGAGTGATATATTTCATTGAGGGTAGTACAGGGCCCAGAAACTTTCTAATGTACCATAGATTACTTTTAACACTAGAAATACATTAACTTGGAAATTCAGAAAAATGATAATATTAAAGACTCCTAACATTTTCGGCTCAGCATGTTAGACTGGAATGGCCTTTTCAAAGGAGCTAGTGACCAAAGTTAAAACTAGAACACATGTTCCTGATTTCCATAATTCCTTCTCCAATTCTGTGCTTTTTTCATTTTCAAAAATAAAAAGTGTCTGTGTAAATTCTAAAACTGCCCAATTACCTCTCCCGCTTTGTCTGTCACTGTGTTTTCTTCACTCTCTATACCCCAGCCACAATAGTCTGCTTTTGTTTGGTTCCTAGAACTACCCTTGCTTCCTCCCAAGTCTTAACTAGTTAATGCCTGCTCATCCTTCAGATGATAGCAAATATCATCTCTGGGGAACCTTTTCTCATTCCTCCGAATTAGATTAGGTTACCCATGTTATATATTCTCATAGCCCCTTGTATCTTCCTTTATCACTTTTATTGCAAATTATAATTACATATTTATTAGCATGGTTATTTAAATGTCTGTCTCCTGCACAATACTGTAAATTCAATGAGGGCTGGGACCACGTCTGTTTTAAACACTGTTGTATTTCTAATATCTAGTGTGCGTCCTGCACTTGGCAGACACTCAGTACATATTAGAATAAGTGAATGATTGAATTCAGGGCAAATATAAAGCATAGATCTTATTATTGGATTGATGGAAATCAAAGCCAGAAAGACAGCTTGATGCCAGACTGTAAAGGCTCTCAGTTCCCTGCTGAAGTATGGAGCCAGATTCATGAGTCAGGCCAGGTTGATGGTTGGGAACAGTGAGCCCCTGGGCTGGATAGGGAAGGAATCCCTGGGCTGGGTATAGAGGTGCTTGATGTCCAGATCTGGAGTTTTACTGGAAGGATAGGAACAGGTGCCAGTTGTCAGGATAAAGAGGCAACAGATAATGGGTACTGAGACCATGAGTGTAGATTATTCATTGTAGAAGCTTAACTGGAGAATGACTGAAGGGATCAAAGAAAGGGACTCTTCTAGAAATAGACCTTTGGGTTTTGAAAGCAAGAAGAAAGGAAACAGTGTAAGGAATTATAAATCGCATAGAATTGGAGGGGGAACCCATTTAAAAATGTGTTTGAATTGAAGGCCCTTTGGGACTGGGGAAGTGATCAACTCTAGGGGAGTTGAAAGACTTTGTTTTAGAATAGAGGAACTATGAGGCAGTGTACTTCATCGAACACCTCTGATAGTCCGAGTATGGTTACCTCAGTAAGTAACTACTCCTCTTGCTCCAAGCCTGATGGGAAGATAAAAAGATAAACATAAGGATAGAAATTTCTTGAGCTGAAGTGAAGTGAAGGAACTCCCTCCCAAAAACCATGGCATGTCAAGAGGAACGTTTATTGTAGGTTGGATGGTCTGATGCCTCCAGGGGGGACAATCAAATGATACAGGACCTCGAAGAGTCTTACTTTGGATTTTTGTGGCTTTATAATGTAGTATATTATGTAGTTCATTGCTGTGGCTTTATGCTTTTTTATTATTTACAAGTGATTTACTGATTTGTGAGCTCTTGAAACTGTGTCATTGCATGTTACGTTTACCCTGATAGTTGCATTTGCTTATAATTCTTTTTGCTTTGTCTTCAGTTCAGATATTTTGGATGGCAGTAGTAGCAGCAGTGGCTTATCCTCAGACCCGCTGGCTAAAGGCAGCGCTACCACAGAGTCTCCAGTAGCATGCTCCAATTCATGCTCTTCGTTCATCTTGATGGATGATCTCTCACCCAAGTGACTTAACCATTTCTGATTCAACGTTTTAACTGCTGTTTCCTACATAAAATGTTTAGTGGGGAACGCAGAGAACTTTGATCCATAATGAGGATTAAAGTTTTACAGATTTCACCCATTCTGATGCTATTATTACTCTTTGGCATCTCTCTTCTCCAAAGTTCAATTTTGTGAGCCTAATGACCTTAGCTAATAATCTGGTTTTGCTGATCTCATTTTGGATTTAGTGATTAAATCTCAACTGCTCATTTTTGATTGCTTAGAGGAATTTTTTTTTCTTAGTGCCTCAACACCTATTTTGAGTTTATACATTTAAGAAAGGCACTGATACGTATTGCCTTTAATGGTTCTTTTCCGCAGCAGTGATATGACAGATTTGATCAGAAATTCTCTTGCTTGAGAGATTTTTTTTTTTTTTGTTCTTCGTTGACTACATAGTTTCAAATCTCTATTTCATAATATATAAATTGCTTTTAATTATATTAAATTTTATTTTTCTGCATCAGCTTAAAGTACATTATTTTGTTTTCCTTTCCTGTTTGAGCCGCTTATGCCATTTCTCACAGAGGGGAAGAAATACGTAGTTGCTTTCATTACCCTTATTGCTTCTTTGCTGTTGGGGTGTGTGAAGTGAGCATTGATTTTAGTGCTGAGAATGTAAATGGACTTACAGGATGCTTGGATTAGTCACCACAGGTTCTTATGACTTTGCTACCACAGTTGATATATTTCTCCTCAAACCTGTTGCCCTAAGGAATATATAAAATATTGTTGATATTTCTAGGTGGTGTTATCAAGGAGAAGAAATTCCTGCCTTGACCCGATGTGTGGAGCATCTACAAATGAATGAATAGTTATTTACACACAAACCACTGTGTACAAAAGCGTCCATGGAGCTGTCAGTGTCTCGGGTGGCATTATGAGGCCTCAGGTGCCTTGGGGTACATTGTCATGCTATAAGGGATGTATATCATAAGGTATGGTGGAAGAGGGGCCTTATGTGTATGATTGCCACATACTGTTTCTGTTGCTGCTTTTTTTCCGATTCCTTTTTGTCATTGGATTTGTTTGTTTTGTCATGTGGTGAATGGTGTTTCAGTTAATTGTGTTGCCGCCAGAATCAGAATCCAGTTCTTGTTCATACTGCCTTATAGTTATTGTGTTGCCACCAGAATCAGAATCCAGTTCTTGTTCATACTGCCTTGTAGTGAGGGCAGTTTAATATCTACAAAGAAGCTTTTAGGAGCTGAAGAAGTCAATGTGATTGTGCGTTCTGCTTTTAAGAAGCTGTTTCAGCTATGAACTGTGTACATGCTCTAAGTGTGAAGTACCATAAGTTATTTAATTTTTAAAAGAGGAAACTCCTGAGTGAGCTGTTTAAGAAATCTGAGTGTAATCTATTGTTACGTTATTTATAACTAGGTAAAATGTCTGTCGTGATAGATTTCCTTTAATGTTCAGATATTGTGGTTGGGTTGTCTATATTTAATATGCAGATTTGCCTGCTGGAATCATCATAATCCATTTTAAAGTGAATGTAAGAAATGAAAACTACTGCATTTGTGTCTTTTGAAGGCAAAGATCCTTGGATTTTAAAGGAAGATATGTGCTTTGAAGGCACTCAGAGACTAGTAATAGCATATGGCTTGAAGGGAAACCCATTCTCTTTCAATTACAAGAGAGCATCACTTAGCGTGCAGTAGTTCTATTATAGCATCCGATGTGTCCTTTATTTTAAATTGTAACCATAACAGCCATTAATGGCTTTATTTCTTGTATTGCTCTCATCTGGGAAAAGTCTACTTCTTCAAACGTAACATAAATATATCTATTATGAAGCTTGTCCCCTAGTATGCCATTATAAAGAAAAAATTCTTCGATGGTATGCAGTGTATCTATTCTGTTTGTAAAGGATCATGTCAAAATGTTCTGCCTCTATAATGATAATAGATGGTTTTGTCTTTCAGGAGATTTATCCACCTACTGTCTTCTTTGCCTTAAAGGGACACTTGGCCATCATTTTTAGACTCAAACTTAACACTGTTAAGAAATAACTGAAATATGATGGTACTTACATTAATTTTTGAAATTCAATGGTGGGATAGAATTAGGTCAGGAAATGGAAATTGTTCCAATGGTGTGAGAACTAGGAGATAAGATGATTCACTTTATTATTTAAACCAAGCTTCATTTTTAGTTTTTGTTGTTTAAATGAACTGGAAAGTTAAGTTTTTGCAGGGATTGTTTTGAAATAAAGAGATACGCTAACTCACAGATGAACTTTGTTGATAAGACCCCTTTATTTTTATATAAAGTCTAATATTTGAAAAGTGATTGTTATAAAGTAAAATTCTCTCTTCCTATTCTAATATATATCATATATTTCAGGCTTCTATTTGAAAACAGGTATAAAAGATGATATGATGGAACCCTATAATGTTTTTTGCTTGATTGACTTATATAATCACTGTTTCATGATTACTGCTTTTGGAATAATAGGAAGTTTTGTGAAATGCTGGCCTTGTGTATATCTTAGAATAAATTTAATAAAGTGTGTATACATGCATAAAATTTACTAATGTTTTAAAAATCTGTCCTTCGTTCTTATTAATAATCATTTTCTGCCCTTATATCCCAATAGTTTATTCTCTGTGTCCAGTTGCAGGTCAGCTTTTGAGTAAAAGGATATCAGAAACACAAAAGAACTAATAGCTATGTTGAAGTTGGGGCTGTTTGCAAAAATGAAGTGAAACCTCTCCACATAATCAAATTTTCAAGAGTATTTTGTCGAATTTGACAATTTAGAAGGTTCTTGCCAGGGTCATACATCTTTCTTCCTCGTTTTCAATTTAATTTATCTTGTTGAATTTTTTACATATTGATAAGCCTCTATAAATTATTTTTAGAACAAGATTGGGGTGGATAAACAGACAAAAAGGTCCGGGCATGGTGGCTCACGTCTGTAATCCCAGCACTTTGGGAGGCCGAGGTGAGCAGATCACGAGGTCAAGAGATCAAGACCATCCTGGCCAACATGGTGAAACCCCCGTCTCCACTAAAAATACAAAAATTAGCTGGGCATGGTGGCGGGCACCTGTAGTCGTAGCTACTCAGGAGGCTGAGGCAGGAGAATCGCTTGAATCTGGGAGGCTGAGGTTGCAGTGAGCCGAGATTGTGCCACTACACTCCAGCCTGGTGACAGAGCGAGACTCCGTCTTAAAAAAAACAAAAAACAAAACCAGGCAAAAAGCCTTTTATGTATGGTTCAGATTATTATGTTTTATCTTCAGTTTCTTTTTATTTTTATTTTTTTTGAGGCAAAGTTTTGCTCTTGTTGCCCAGGCTGGAGTGCAGTGGCACAATCTTGGCCCACTGCAACCTCTGCCTCCTGGATTCAAGCAATTCTTCCTTCCTGAGTCTCCTGAGTAGCTGGGACTACAGGCGCCCGCCACCACGCTCGGCTAGTTTTTGTATTTTTTAGTAGAGATGGGGTTTCATCATATTGGCCAGGCTGGTCTCAAACTCCTGACCTCAGGTGATCTACCTGCCTCGGCCTCCCCAAAGTGCTGGGATTACAGGGGCAAGCCACCGCGCCTGGCCCTATCTTCAGTTTTTAAGAAATACATGAACTACCTTATTTTAAAATACATTTTGGGCCGGGTGCAGTGGCTCACACCTGTAATCCCAACACCTGGGGAGGCCAAAGCGGGTGGATTGCTTCAGGCCAGGAGTTTGAGACCAGCCTGGGCAACATGGCAAATCCTCGTCTACTAAAATTACAAAAATTAGCTGGGTATGGTGGCATGCGCCTGTAATCCCAGCTACTTGGGAGGCTGACGCTTGAACCTGGAAGGCAGAGCTTGCAGTAAGCGGAGATCGCACCACTGCACTCCAGCCTGGGTGACAGAGCAAGACTCTCTCAAAAAAAACAAACAAAAACAACTTTACATTTTGAAATTTGAAATAATTTCAGATTTACAAAAAATTTGCAAGAGTAGCTCAAATAACTCCTATATATCCTTCACCCAGGTTCCTCAGTTGTTAACATTTAATCACATTTGCTTTGTCTGTCTGTCTCTCTCCTTCTATATATGCACTACCATTCTGCTTCTCCCTGTGTCTCTCTGTGTAGGGGGGATGTATACACACACACACACACACACCACACACACACACATATTTTTTTTCTGAATCATCTGAGAATGAATTATAGTTACGATGCCCCATTGCCCTTATATGCTTCAGCATAAATTTCTTAAAGACAAAGACATTCTACATAAGCACATTGTAACTATCAAAATCAGAAAATTAACTGACACAGAACTACCATCTATTAGTGGCTCGCACATGTAATCCCAGCACTTTGGGAGGCTGAGGTGAGAGGATCGCTTAAGTCCATGAGTTTGAGACCAGCCTGGGCAACATAGCAAGACCCTGTATCTATATTTTTTAAAATAAAAAGATTTTTTTAAACTGCCTCTAATCTACAGACCCATTGAGTTTTTGCCTATAGTTGTGATGATGCCGTTTTTGGCAAAAGGGAAATGATCGTTTTTTTTTTTCTTCTGGAGGAGGAGGAGACTTTCTTATCTTAGTAATTGACACCCTCACCCACTCAGCTACTCAAGCCCAGAACCCAGGAGTTAACCTTGACTTGTTGCTTACTTTCATTCCTTGCATATAATTCTTCAGCATGACTTCATTCTGTTTCTGAGATATATCTTCTTGCCCTTGTCAAGGAGGAACAATACCAGACATAGTTAGCAAGACAGATTTTATTCAGACTACTTCAGTAGGGAAGAGACCCCTGTTTCTTCTGGAGGAGGCACATGGTGTTACTTTGTCCTGTTACTAGTGATAACCTTGATCCCTTGGATAAGGTAGTGTCTGTTGTCTTTTTCCCATTGAAATTAAAGTATTTTGTGTACTTTGAGACTATAAATATCCTGTTTGCTCATTAAACTTTGACCCCCTAGTTTTAACATTCATTGATCTTTTTTGTCTGATGGTATTATGATGGCTGCCTGATAGTATCATGATGACTACCTAATGCTGGCTCTAATTCCATCATTAATTTATTAGTTGACATTCTACTGTAAAGAAGAACACACTCTCCTCCACCACTTTGCATCAGTGTGGACTCATGGACTCCCGTTTTAGTTAGTGAGTTTTAATTCATTGCCATGATTGTTTTGATATTCAAGTTGCCTCAGATTTGGAAAATGAGGGCCCCTCCAACTCGTCCCTATGTCCTTTGGACAAATCAGTTTCTGAGCAGTTTTTTACTTTTCTGACTCAAGATGTCCCAGATTCATACTTTCCTTGCCCCAGCCACTGGGATCAGCCATTTCTCTAAGTAGCCCCTTGATTCCTTTTAATAGAGAACAGTGTTTAAAAACCAAGGTGGGGAACTAGGTATATTATTGCTATTGGGGCATCATTGTTTAAAGGCCTCAGAGCACAGAGAAAAACACATGCATATATATGCCATGTAAATGTATATACACATCTATATTTGTTTAGTTCAAACTATACCTCTGAGTTCAAACTATACCTCTGATTCCAATTCAATACCACAGGGTTCATTCCAGTGTTTATCTTGGTGTAATTACTCCTCTCTCCTGTGTGTAACCATTTCCTATCCTGCCAGCTGGCTACCCAGCCTGCCTCCTCAGCCCCATCCATCTCCTTGGCTCTGACCCTGATGGTCTGCCAGTCTTGGCTGCCTGGATGGAAGGAAGGAAAGAGGATCTAAGTCCTCAAGTTGTGTTTTTTTTTTTTTTTTTTTTGAGACGGAGTCTCGCTCTGTCGCCCAGGCTGGAGTGCAGTGGCCGGATCTCAGCTCACTGCAAGCTCCGCCTCCTGGGTTTACGCCATTCTCCTGCCTCAGCCTCCCGAGTAGCTGGGACTACAAGCGCCCGCCACCTCGCCCGGCTAGTTTTTTGTATTTTTTAATAGAGACGGGGTTTCACCGGGTTAGCCAGGATGGTCTCGATCTCCTGACCTTGTGATCCGCCCGTCTCGGCCTCCCAAAGTGCTGGGATTACAGGCTTGAGCCACCGCGCCCGGCCTAAGTCCTCAAGTTTTAAATATCCCTGGTTCACACCCATCCCAACCACCACAAGCTCCTTTATCTTCTGTGCTTGACTGTTCACAGCTTGGGAATTTCTTACATTCATCAATTTAACAAATATTTATTGAGCCCTGTGCTGTGAACTGTAAATGCAGATTAACTTCATGCCTTTGGCCGGGCACAGTGTCTCATGCCTGTAATCCCAGCACTTTGGGAGGCCAAGGTAGGTGGATCACCTGAGGTCAGGAGTTTGAGACCAGCCTAGCCAACATGGTGAAACCCTGTCACTACTAAAAATACAAAAATTAGCTCGGTGTGGTGGCGTGCCCCTGTAGTCCCAGCTACTCAGGAGGCTGAGGCAGGAGAAATGTTTGAACCTGGGAGGTGGAGGTTGCAGTGAGCCAAGATCATGCCACTGCACTCTAGCCTGGGCAACAGAGTGAGACTCCGTCTCAAAAAATAAAATTAAAAAAAAAGCATGCCTTCAAGGAGAGCAGTAGAGCAGAATAGTCAGGTACACTGATTACTGGAAGCACTGACAGTGTGTGTTGGGGAGCATCAAGGGTGAACACTCCCCCTCCCCCGATGCTTCCCAGAAGAGGGAACACTAAGGCTGAATCTTGAAGAATAAACTTGGCATGAGTCAAGGAGTTAGGTAGAGTGAAATAAGATACAGGTGAGAAGAGCGCTAAAGCACCGTTACAGAAATGCTAGTAATTTGCTAATATAGGAGATGAGGCTGGAGAGGAAAACAGACCTTACTTGTTCTTTGGGGATTTGGGAGTCTTTAGCTTATGTAGGTGGAAGCTATAGCTGTAGATGTAAACAGGGAGATCATCCAGACAAGAAGGTTAGGGACAAAATCCCGACAATCATCAGCATTTAAGAGCTGACGGATCACGAGGTCGAGAGATCGAGACCATCCTGGCCAACATGGTGAAACCCCGTCTCTATTAAAAATACAAAGATTAGCTTGGCGTGGTGGTGCGTGCCTGTAGTCCCAGCTACTCAGGAGGCTGAGGCAGGAGAATTGCTTGAACCCGGGAGGCAGAGGTTGCAGTGAGCCGAGATTGTGCCACCTCACTTCAGCCTGGCAACAGAGCGAGACTCCATCTCAAAAAAAAAAAAAAAAAAAAAAAAGGCCGACTGAAGATAAGAAGGATGGCCTAGATGAAGCAGCTAACAATATCAGTGAACCATAAGGAGGGAGTGGTCTACAGAGTCAATTGAAATGAGGACTGAAATTTTCCCATTAGATCTTAAAATTAGAAGGTCCTCTGGAGGCTCTCATTAGTGTACTGTTAGTGAGGCTGAAGGAGCCAAAGTTGAACTGCAGTGGCTTAAATAAGCGGGGGCTTAGGAGATGGAGACAGGAGGGTATGTTATAGTCTATGTCCATCTGCCAACTTCCTTTTTTCCCTTCTTTTCTTTCCCAACCCTTGCTCAATCATAATACAAACTCTCCCGTTTTTTCCTTCTGTATCCTCAGCAGCTAGCATCCTATCCGAAATAGGATAGTCACTCAATAAAATTCTGTTGAACTAAGTAACCCCTCGCTATCCTATCGGAAATAGAACAGTCACTTAATAAAATTTTGTTGAACTAAGTAACCCCACGCTATCCTCTCTGAAATAGAACAGTCACTCAATAAAATTTTGTTGAACTAAGTAACCCCACGCTATCCTATCTGAAATAGAACAGTCACTCAATAAAATTTTGTTAAACTAAGTAACCCCACGTTATCCTATCTGAAATAGAATAGTCACTCAATAAAATTTTGTTGAACAAGGTAACCCCACGCTCTAACCTATAGAGGGAGTAAAAGAAAGTCACTCTCACCTATAGAGGGAGCTGAAAGAAAACCACAGGGACTGTTAACCTATAGGAGAAGCTGAAAGAAAATCACTAGGGAATGAACCTATAGGAGAAGCTGAAAGTAAATCTCCGGGGAAGTGTTAACCACACACTCTCACCTCTAGGAGGAGGGTGAAGCTTCTTGTCTTCCAGACATTCCCGAGGAAAACTTGCACGAGGAGTCTGTCAAGGAGTGCCACCCTTTGGTAATCTTTATTAATATATACCTAATATGTACCTTCTGTTTGTGGCATGTGATACTGATGTTCCATTCACTATAGTGATAGGAAGCTTTTTATTAGAGTAAACTCGGCAAGTCGTATAGTAAAGGAAAAGTGACTTAATTAAAATACATCTTGAGTAAATGATAGAACGAATGATCCATAGCCAGATATGACCCAAATCTTAAAATATACATAATTACTTCGATCCAGGAAAGTATTGGGTCACAGTGGTGTGTGGAACTGTCTGTATGAAGAAGTTAGAAGCTGTGGAATCTGTGTGGAATGCTCTTGCCGGGTTCTTTTTAGATTTCCTCTTTTTTGGGATTCTGCACTTTTCCTTTCCCTTTTCTTTTCTCTTTCTTTTTTCTTTTTTCTTTTTTTTTTTTTCGGAGTTTCTTTCTTGTTGCCCAGGCTGGAGTGCAGCAGCGCCGTCTCGGCTCACTGCGACCTCCGCCTCCCGGGTTCAAGCAATTCTCCTGCCTCAGCCTCCTGAGTAGCTGGGATTACAGGCACCCACCACCATGACCGGCTGATTTTTGTATTTTTAGTAGAGACAGGGTTTCACCATGTTAGCCAGGCTGGTCTCGAACTCTTCACCTCAGGTGATCTCCCTCCCTCGGCCTCCCAAAGTGCTGGGATTACAGGCGTGAGCCATCGCGCCCAGCCTGTTCTGTACTTTTCTTCTTCTGTGAGGCGTGGTAAGAGAGGTCAGGAACCTCTCTCCTTCAGCTTCTAGGGGGAACTGGAGTGTGGCTGAGGTAAAGTGGGGCTAAAGAGCACTTCAGGCCTGGTTTGCTTACCTATCTCTTCTGACTAAAAAAGTGGTTAGAACTCCAGAGCTAATGTCAGCATGCAGCCCTCAGAGAAAGAAGCTTCTAGTCTGGATCACTGAGGCCTGCCTTCTTTGGCCAAGAGGAATTTTTCGTCTAGTGCCCCTGATGACTACTGAAGTAGTCTGGGGTGAAAGCCCTAGCACTTTGAATCTGCCCTCTAAGCATCCATCTCCCTCAGAGACCTGTGGGTTGTGGGGAGGAAGAAGGGAAGAGGGGCTGTGGCTGTTGTAGGAGAGGGGTTAAGAATTCTAGAATTTGTAATCTTGATCATGTGTCTTTCTACCTCAGAGACAAAATTAACATCTCATAACAGTGGTTTAATTTCTTTGTTTTTTCATCTTTATTCATTTGTATTCATTTTTGAATTATGGAGGAGAAAAGCTTATTATAAGAAGTTGAACCCTCATAGAAGTATGCAAAGTAAAAATACTCCCCCTCCAGCCTTTTCATCTATAATGTAATAGTTTGATTTGTGTACCTAATTATCTTTTTCTTTTCTTTTCTTTCTTTTTTTTTCTTGTTTTTCTTTTTTTGAGATAGAGCCTCACTCTGTCGCCCAGGCTGGAGTGCAGTGGCGTGATCTCGGCTCACCACAACCCCTGCCGCCCAGCTTCAAGTGATTCTCCTGCCTCCCGAGTAGCTGGGATTACAGGCGCCTGCCACTGTGCTCGGCTAATTTTTGTATTTTTAGTAGAGACGGGGTTTCACCATGTTGGCCAGGCTGGTCTTGAGCTCCTGACCTTGTGATCCTCCCACCTCAGCCTCCCAAAGTCCACAGTGCTGCGATTACAGGTGTGAGCCACCGCGCCTGGCCCTAGTTATCTTTTTCTATACATAGGCGAACATATTTCTAATAGATGCACATGCATATTTTAAATTTTTTATTGAAATGTAATGTATATACAAAAAGTGTACCGGTTGATGAATTATCACAAACTAGATCTTCTGGGAGAATGTTCTGTGTGACCTGGGTGATGGTTACATGGGTTTATTCATTTGTGATAATTCCTGCAGAGTAAATGGCTGAAAATGAACAGTAGGGAGCAACTCAAGAGTTCTGGAATGTTCTCTATGGACCTGGGTGATGGTTACTTGGGTTGATTCAGTTTGTGATCATTCATAGAGTGAATGACTAGAAGTGGTCATTTGGGGGTGCCTCAACAGTTTTGGAATGTTCTATGTGACCTGACTGATGTTTGCTTAGGTTCACTTTTTCAGCATTCATAGAGTGAATGACTGGAAGTAGGTATTGTGGGGCACCTCAAGAGTTCTGGAATGTTCTCTGTGGACCTGGGTGATGGTTACTTGGGTTGATTTCGTTTGTGATCATTCATAGCGTGAATGACTGGAAGTGGGCATTAGAGGGTGCTTCAAAAATTCTCGAATGCTCTGCACTGAGGTAGGTGATGGTTTATGGGTTCATTTTTAGCAATTGTATGAACATTCCATAATTTAACCCTCAAATGATCATTGAGGTTCTTTATAATTTATTAGTATACACAAGTAAATGTTGTTATTCATTTAAATTTGTCTGCTTCTGTATGTATTTCTTCAGGAGAGATTCTTAGAAGTGATAAATTGTTGGGTCAGACGACATGTGCATTTTATTATTTTCTTTTTGGAAAGGTAAGACAAGTTCAATGTAAAAAAATCAAATAGCAAATAAAAAGGACATATAGGGAAAAGTCAGTTTTCCTCTTAACCCTTGACCTCCAGTTCCATCAGATCCTTTCTCAGAAGCAACCAGTGTTACCAGCTTCTGGCAGTTTCTAACAGAGATAGTGTGTACATTGCATATATATTTACATATTGTTATAGGCATTGCTTAAAGCCATACCACCACCCCATCGAGATTGTACCAATTATAATCTCATCAATAGGATTTGAGAGTTCCCTTCCCCCTGATCCCAAGCCCTGGCCAGGGATAATTTAGGGGTTCTGAAAAGATTTGAGTAAAAAGGAACAGGTTTTATTCATTCATCCATTGGCAGTACATTAATGTGCTTCAGAATTCAAAAGGTACAAAACGTCTGCCTCCCACTTTCATCCCCTAGCTGCCATAGCTCCTTTCCCCCAGAGCAATTGTGTTTTCAGTTTCTTGTGCATCCTTACGGAGAAAGTTGGCATATGTAAACAAATCCATCTATATAGTCTTTTTTTTCCTGAATTTTACACAAATGGTAGCATATTTGTATGAGCGATTACTACATGACCTCCCTCTCCTTTTCCCCTCAAAAACCTAAGCGGCTTAAAACAATTATTCATTTTTTTCTCATGAGCCTATGGGTAAGCTGAGAGTATTTACTATTCAGGGCCAGGCTCAGATCATTGTGGCTGGTTAGTTGATGGGTCAGTTGGGGATTGGTTGGTCTAGAATGGCTTCAGCTGGTCTTATTCAGCTCTACTTCATGAGGTCTCTTACCCATAAGCAGTCTAGTCTGGGCTTGTTCTCATCGTAGTGTCAGGACGCCACAAGAACAGAAGCACAGAAGGCCTCTGGAGGCCTAGACTTGGCTCTGGCACAACATAACTACTGTCTTATTCTGTCGACCAAAGCAACCCACAGGCTAGCTAGCCTGGATTCAAGGAATGTGAGGAACTGCAAAGAAAGTCACATTGCAGAGTGTATGGGCTTAGGGAGGGGAAGAGCTGGGGCCATTTATTCTATCAAATACAATACTATAGGTATTGTTATGTACCTTACCTTTTTTTTTTTTTAACCTAACACTGTATCTTGGAAATGACTTCATATTAGTCTACAAAGAGCTTCTTTGTTTTTTATTCCATTTCATTTTACCAGCCCCTTATTGAAGGAAACATATTGCTTCCAGTCTTTTGCTATTATCTAACAATGCTGCAATGAATAACATTGAACATATGTCAGATAAATTCCTAGAGGTGGAATTACTAGGTCAAAAGGTATATATATTTATTATGTTTGATAGTGAATTCCAAATTAAACTGAAAATTTTGTAATTTTTTTTCCACTCTAAAGAAATAGAAGTTCAGTTTTGTGCAGTGGCAACATCATAGCCAGTGAGGTTTGTCTGAGGAGTGATTATTGCTAATTGAAAACTTTTCCCGGCCGGGTGCGGCGGCTCAAGCCTGTAATCCCAGCACTTTGGGAGGCTGAGACGGGCGGATCACAAGGTCAGGAGATCGAGACCATCCTGGCTAACACGGTGAAACCCCGTCTCTACTAAAGAATACAAAAAACTAGCCGGCGACGAGGCGGGCGCCTGTAGTCCCAGCTACTTGGGAGGCGGAGGCAGGAGAGTGGCGTGAACCTGGGAGGCGGAGCTTGCAGTGAGCTGAGATCCGGCCACTGCACTCCAGCCTGGGCGACAGAGCCAGACTCCATCTCAAAAAAAAAAAAAAAAAAGAAAACTTTTCCCAATACCCCACCATGATGGCTTGAAATATAGTTGGCATTGGCATTTTTTGACAGTCTGTATGGAGACTAAACTAAAAATAGAAATTAAAAAAAGAAATGGAAGTTCATAATTAAATTTTTTTTTGTACAAGTTGATGGGGTATATGTGAAATTTTGTTACATGTATATAATGCATCGTGATGAAGTCAGAGTATTTAGGGTGTCCATAACCCAAGTACAATATATTTTTGTTAAGTATAGTCAATCTAATGTGCTGTCAAACACCTTATTTATTTCTTCTGTCTTACTGTATATTTGTACCCTTTAACCCATTTTTTCATCCTCCTCCCTACTCCCAACTCACCCTTCCCACTCTCTGTTATCTGTCTGTCCACTCTCTATCTCCATATGATCAAGTTTTTTAGCTCCCACATATAAGTGAGAACATTCAATATTTGTCTTTTTGTGCCTGACTTATTTCACTTAAGATACGACTTCCAGTTCCATCGATGTTGCTGAAAATGACACGATTTCATTCTTTTTTTATAACCATATAGTATTCAATTGTGTATATGTACCACATTTTCTTTATCCATTCATCTGTTGATGGACATTTAGGTTGATTCCATATCTTTGCTATTGTGAATAGTGTTGCAGTAAACATAGGAGTGCAGGTATCCCTTTGATATATTGATTTCTTTTCCTTTGGGTAGATACATGGGACTGCTAGATCAAATGGTAATTCTATTTTCAGTTTTTTGAGAAATCGCCATACTGTTTTCCATAGTGGCTATACTAGTTTACATTCCCACCCACAATGTATAAGAGTTCCTGGCCGGGCGCGGTGGCTCATGCCTGTAATCCTAGCACTTTGGGAGGCCTAGGCAGGTGGATCATGAGGTCAGGAGTTCGAGACCAGCCTGGCCAATATGGCGAAACGCTGTCTCTACTAAAAATACAAAAATTAGCCAGGTGTGGTGGTACACACCTGTAGTCCCAGCTACTGAGGAGGCTGAGGTAGGAGAATCACCTGAACCCAGGAGGTGGAGGTTGCAGCGAGCTCAGATCGCGCCACTGCACTCCAGCCTGGGTGACAGAGCAAGACTCCGTCTCAAAAAAAAAAAAAAAAAGTTCCTTTTCTCTGCATCCTCACCAACATCTCTTATTTTTTGTCTTTTTAGTAGTAGCCATTCTGACTGGGGTAAGATGATATCTCATTGTGGTTTTGATCTGCATTTATCTGATGATTAGTGATGTAGAGTATTTTTTCATATACCTGTTGGCTGTTTGTATGTTTTCTTTTAAGAAATGTCTATTCATGTCCTTTTCCCATTTTTTAGTGGGAATATTTGTTGTTTTCCTATTATCTGAGTTCTTGGTATATTCTGGTTATTAAGTCCCTGTTAGATGAATAGTTTACAATATTTTCTCACATTCAACAGGTTGTTTCTTCACTCTATTGATTGTTTCCTTTACTGTGCAGAAGATTTTTAGTTTAATTTGCCTATTTTTGTTTTAGTTGCCTGTGCATTTGAGGACTTAGTCATAAAGTTTTTGTCTAGATCAATGTCCAGGAGAGATTTCCATAGGTTTTCTTGTAGTGTTTTTATAGTTTCAAGTCTTATGTTTAATCCATTTTGAGTTGATTTTTGTATATGGTAAGAGATAGGGGTTCAATTTCATTCTGCATGTGGTTATTCATTTTTCCCAGCACTGTTGAAGAAAGTGTCCTTTCCCCAGGTAAGTTCTTGCTGGCTTTGTCAAAAATCAGTTGACTGTATGTGGCTTTATTTCTGAGTTCTCTATGCTGTTCCATTGGTATGTGTGTCTGTTTTTTTACCAATACCATGCTGTTTTGGTTATGATAGCCTTGCAATATATTTTCAAGTCAGGTAATGTGCGATGCTTCCAGTTTTCTTTTTGCTCAGGATTGTTTTGGCTACTTGGGCTCTTTTTTTTTGTTCTGTATGAATTTTAGGATTGTTTTTTCTAATTCTGTGAAGAATTATGTTGGTATTTTGATAAGGACTGCATGGAATCTATAGATAGCTTTGGGCAATGTGGTCATTTTAACTAGATTGATTCTTCCAAATCATGAGCATGGTTTTTTTTTTTTTTTTTTTTTTTTTCCCATTTGTCTATGTCATCTTCAATTTCTTTTATCGGTGTTTGTAGTTTTCCTTGTAGAGATCTTTCACCTCTTTGTTTGAAATTATTCCTACATATTTTATTTTTGTAACTATTGCAAATGGGATTGCCTTCTTTTCTTTCATGGCTAGATCATTATTGGCCATCATATACAAATGCTAATGATTTTTGTACATTGATTTTGTATCCTGCAACTTTTTATTTTAAAAGAGTCAAACCTACAGAAAAGTTGAAAGAATAGTACAATAAAAACCCATATACCCTTCATGAAGATTAAACACTTGTTATCATTTTGCCACATTTGTTCTCTCTCTGTGTGTATACATATATATAATGTTACATAGCACATACATATATATATACATATTTATGAACCATTTGACATTAATTTGGAGATATCAAGACACTTCTTCAGCCTGTATTGCCTAAAAACAAGGATGTTTACCTACATAATCACAATTTTGTTAGCACACCCAAGAAAGTTTTGACAGAATAATATTATTTTATTCATAGCCCATATTCAAATTTCCCAATTGCCCCAATAATGTCATTTAGAGCTTTTGTTTGTTTGTTTGTTTGTTTCAATCAAGGATCCCAAATTCAGGATCAAAGGTCATACAAATTCATGTACTTGTCATATCTCTAGTAGTCTTTCATATAAAAGTTTCCCACTTTTTTCATCTTTCATGAAATATTCATTTCAAAGACTCTAGGCCAGTTATGTTGTATCATGGCCTATAATTTGGATTTGTCACGTTGTTCCCTCATGAATATATTCAGGTTAAACATTTTTGGCAAGGATACCACATAGGTGGTTTCCATTGCATCTTGTCAGGAGGTATACAATGTCAATTTGTCCTATTGCCAAGTTTGATCACTTGGCCAAAGTAGTGTAATCTAGATTTCTCCATTGTAAAGGCACATTCTCCTCCTTTGTAATTAATATTAAATTAATATCTTTAAAGTATGACCATGTAAATGTTCTGTTCCCCAGCAATTTTCATCTGATAGTTTTAGCATTCATTATGATCCCTATCTGAATCAGTTTTTAACATAGTGGCTACAAAGGCATGTTTTCCAAATTCTGTTGTTCCTTCCACATTTATTAGCTATCCATTCTTCTGTAAAGGAAACTGAATCCCTTCTTTTTTCATGTCACTTCAAATTCTTTTTAAAATTAATCAATGTGTTATAACCTGTTACCATTATTGGTCTCGTGCCTAAATAGACTGACAAAACAAAGCAGAAAGTCCAGAAATAGACCCAAGTATATATGAAAATGTAATCTTTAATAAACGTGGTATATCCAAATTATTGGGGCAAAGATGGACTTTTTAAGGAAATTCTATTGGCATAACTGGATAGCCATTTGGATAAAAAGGTAATTTGGTCCCATACTTCACATTGTACCCTAGAATAAGCTCCAAATGGAGCTTATTATATAAAATTAAAAAAAAAACCATATATGTACCAACTGGTCCAAATTAAAAAAACAAAAAACATGTAGGCACTAGAAGAAAATGTGGATTAATTTCTTTATAATCTGGGTGTGGGGAAAGCCTTTTTAAATATGACTCCAAATCCATATGCCATAAAATGATGAGTATTTTCAAGTACATAAAAATTAAAGTAAAAGCCTTTTTCTGCATGGTAAAAATCAGATAGGCAAAGTCAAAAGAAAGATGATGAAGGCCGGGTACGGTGGCTCACACCTGTAATCCTAACACTTTGGGAGGCCAAGGCAGATGGATCTCGAGGTCAGGAGATGGAGACCATCCTGGCTAACACGGTGAAACCCCATCTCTACTAAAAATATAAAAAATTAGCCAGGTGTGGTGGCAGACGCCTGTAATCCCAGCTACTTGGGAGGCTGAGACAAAAGAATCACTTGATCCCAGGAGCCAGAGGTTGCAGTGAGCCGAGAGCACTCCAGACTGGCGACAGAGCAAGACTACATCTCAAAAAAAAAAAAAAAAAAAAAAAAAAAGATGAAACCAAGAGGTACCTAAATACTTATAATGCATATACTAAATAAAGGCCAATATCCCAAACATATAAAGAACTTTTAAAATCTAAAGAAAAAGGCTAAAAAGTCTCAGGAGGAAAATGGGCAAAAACATGAATACACAGTTCACAGAAGAAAGTATACAAAGTTCAGTGTATGAAAAGATAGTCAACTTCACACATAGTAAGAGATGCAAATATCTTTAAAATACACAGTCAACTTGACCATCTGGATTATTTGGAGAGGAAGAGCAATGCCAGGTTAGGTTAAGTTCTCCCGTTTAGGCGTTCCTTGATCTCCCTGGGTTTCACCTTTTATGGCACTTATCTGACTTGTAATTATAGTGTTTGCTTAATGTCTGTCTTCCATACTAGTTACCAAATGTATAAGAATAGTGACCAGACTATCTTGTTCACACTGGTATCCCCAGCTCCATGCATAAAGTAAATGCTCAATTAACATTTGTCAAATCAATGAACAAACAAATTACAGAGTACTTATACTCACCAATGAGAGCTACCACTTAATAGTTGAATGAATGAATGAGTAACGTGGAGGCAAGGAATTGAATCTAAATCTATGTTTTCTGTAGTTCTCTCTCCCTGCTTCTCTTTCAGTTCTTGCCCACTTTCCATGGCAAACTCTGTCTCCTATTTTTTTCTCCCTAATTTCCATCTAATTTCCACATGCTAGCTAAAGTAAAACCTTCAGCATGGCCCATGCTCATAAAATGTGTGCCTAGATCAAAAATAAGAAAAGTTGCAAATTTACGTGATAAATTGGATGTTAGCATCTGAAGTGCTTTAAAATGGCCTGCTTTCTTGTCTTTCTATAATTATTTTCTTATGCACCAAAATAAGAAAACTGAAAAATAATTTATTGTTAAAGTCATTCCAACATTTATCTTATTGCTAAAACTGCTTCCTACCGTTTCATTGCAAACCTACAGTATTTTAGCTTTACTTTTGTGAATCAAATTGGCACTCTAACCAGCATAATTTTGTCTCTTCAAGAAAATGCATTGTAGGCACCAAAAAAAAAAAAAAAAATAGAACAATAAATGTTTGAAATGTAGCACATTTGTAAATTGAAAGACAGCATGTTTATGAGTGCTTGTTGATTAAATTTGTTAATGAGCCCTTAAGAAATTGCCCCTTTTTCTCCTACCACTAGAAATCCTTGATGGATTTTTCTATTACATCTAATTTTCAACACATAGAATAAAGCCTTCCTTCTATGTTGACTTTTACCTCAGAAGTTGAGTGAGTTACTTGATTTTTACAAGTCCAGAAAAACAGGCTTCCCCCAGACAGTCACTGTAAAAGGAGTCTCTTGGTAGCAGATTCCATTTTTTTCTAGAACTGTAATTATAGATCGATCCAATAAATGTTACTTTAAAATTTTGCTCAGTGGAAAGGCACTATAGAAAAATCGCATGTATTAGACTAAAGCAGCTTGAATCTACTCCCTATCTTGTGAATGTTTAGGAGTTTTGATAGCCTATATAAATAAGTGTGCTGCATGGCAGCAGTTATTACAATAAAACAATATTCTGCCGGATTTTGTTGAAGTTTTGATTAATGTGAATATAAATTGATAGGGACAACAGAAAGTTTGAGGTTAAAATTTAGGTAGCAACCTTGCCATAACATATTGTAAAAGTACCATATGCTCATTGGAGAATATATGAAAAGTAATGAAAAATAGAAAAAAATGTTTAAAGTGAAAATAAAAATCACCATAATTACGCCAGGCAGAGACAGCTATGTGTATGTGGGGTTTTCTATGTGATGGAACTCATATGCTATATGCAATATTTTAGTCTATGAAAGTACTTAAACATTGATAGTATTTTTTAAAGAAATATTTTGTGTAATCCAGAATATTTAAGTTTTACGGTTTAGCACACTACTGTGGCGAATGGTTTAAGACTCCCGAGTCGAGAAATGAATTCACAGAAGTCCTGTTTCAATTACCTGCAGATGTCAGTGTGGATCTGAGTGTGATTCAACACTTTGTTCCAGGATGTGGTGGGACAGTTGAAGTCCAGTTGTGAACCAGTTGCTTATTAAACAAATAACAGTTTAGTTTGGATGAGAAATGTGAGCTGTAAGGACCTCAAGTCTCTGAAATTTCTTTTTATAAAATCTAAATAAGCATGAATATATTTTCCGGTTACATCTAGTTCACAGAAGATTATACCATCGCGTTCCTGCCCCTGATTGTTTAACCAGCCTCTCTAAGATTAGTTATAGTGCTGGAGAAGCAGAGTTGATGTCGTTGGGCTTATTAAATTTGACTTCAGCCCAGATGGCAGGTCTCAGTGATACATTAGGAGCTGTGTTGGTTTATTTTTTGCTGTTATCGTATATTTAAATGCAAAGTTTAAAACTGATGATTCCAACTCTAAAAGGGCATCCTCTTTACCATTGCTTCTGATGCTTATCTGCTTTTCTACATGATCCCGCTCTTTCATGCAACTTCGTGACATGAAAAGTCAATGTCGATTAGGCTAGGAAAATGTCAGGGAGACTTGCAGTGGCTCATTTTACCAAAACACAATTGTTTCTCGGGCCACGACACAAATCTACCATCTGTTTCATAAGCTTGCAAGCTTCCTCTCAGTGTAATTTGCTATATATACTGGTACAGAAATTGTTGGTAGCTTATGTTTACCTAGCAACATAATCTGTTTGGGAGAAGGCTGTGGGAAAGGAGGCTTTGTGGAGGAGGATTTTCTTTTTCTTTCTTTCTTTTTTTAAAGAGAGCAGTTTCTTCATCTACAAATTATCTTTAAGTGCAAGAAAGGCGGATGTGCTGGCCCAAACAATCTGCCTTTTATACCATTTTAACCCAAATTGCCTAGTAAATGCTCACTTTGGGGGTTATTTTTGCCATGTCAATTATCTCATATATACATGAATGCCCTCTTTTCAATTTGTTTTTCTTTTCCTACAAATCACTGTGAAATAACTGCCTTGACCTTCTAGCTGTAAAAGATCACCGAGCCTCGGGACTGCCTGCATCTGTCCAGTGTATATTTCTCCTGTTTCCCAGTGCTCTTAGTGTGACTTGTGGGTTTTGAATGTTGAATTTACATTTCAAGGATGTTTGTCAGGGCCTGGTAGTCTTTAAGTTAAATGTAACAAAATCAAGCAGCCTGCACTGTGTTGTCTGCATTACATTAATTTTCATTTAGTTGAATGAGCTGTATATTTCTACCTACCCACTTTCTTAGCTTTCTTATCAGCAAAGCAATGTGTCTGTTGAAAGAAAAAAAAGCCAAGGGGAGAAAAAAAAGTTCTGACTTTCCTTCATGTTAGTTATAGACATCATATGCTGGTAAAGGTTACAGTGTACTTTCTACATTCATTTTGAGAAGGGAAAGAAAGTGTTGTCCTGTCAGCTTCCTTCGTGTAACACCAAGGTATAATTTGCTGCAGGCTTATTGCATGATATTGCCCTTCTGAAAGTGACTGGTTTTCCATTTTAATCTACAGCATTATGTAGTTCTCAATGAAGAGGCAATGTGGAGGTTACTAACCCACTTCCCCCTCTGAAAAAAAACAAAAGGAAAAGAAGAAATGAAAAGAAAAACGAACTTCTGTAGCATCGTGAGACTTTGAAACTAGTCCTGAGAAAAAACTGTGGCAGAATTGTTATATGGACAAAGTTCCTTTGGCCAGAGCCATCCCATGTCTTTCATCTTGCAGCCTTTGTTTCTGGCCCCTTGAGTCCCTAACTCTTCACAAGCCCAGAAATCTCCTCACAATGCAGCCTCACAGAAGAGCACTGATAACTTCTTACAGAGTTGGCCCTGACAGTTTTGCAAGGAACATAGGAATTAACTGGGTTGGAGAGCAGATTTCCTTGCATCACTGGGGGCAGTCATTAATAATACAAACATTTATTCTTGGTGCTCTCCAGTAATGCTAGTCATGGAAGTGAGAAATTGACAGCTTGAGTTGTGAAACTGAGACCCATTTTTATACAGAGCAGATAGTTAAAGGCAAGTGAGAGAAGATGAGCTCATGAGAGAAGGGCTGACAAAAGAAGAGCAGAGGACCGGGCTTTTGCAACAGAAGGGAGATGTAGGATGAAGGATCCTGGAGGAGTGAATGATCAAGGAGGGAAGCTTATTGTCTTATTTAACCAACACTTCTTCAGCAATGGTAGCATGCCAGGGACAAGAGATGGGAGGAACAGGATAGAGAGAAGACATTTTTAGGAGGGTGATGAATGAAAATAAAATGGTAGAAGATGCCCAAAAGTCTTTGGTGGCTTTATTTCTGTCGAGAAGGTCAGAAGACAGATTGCAGAGGAGCAAGAAAGGAATGCAGCATTCATTCTAAAAGTTTGGCAGCATTCTAGAGACTGGTAGCTGGAAGGATAGGAGGGTCACTTGTAGAGCAGTTGTTGATGTTGTTGTTGTGGATGGTGATGCAGCTGTCTGCATGAGATTGAAGAGCCCATGGGATAGGAAATAAATCAGAGGTCCCTGGTGAGCAGTGCTGTCCACTAGAACTTTCCACGACGATGGAAATTATATACATTTGCACGGTCCCATTCAGGAGCCGCTAGCACCACGTGGCTGCTGAGTACTTGAAATGTGGCTAGCACAATCAATAAACTAAATTTTTAGTTTTATTTCATTATAATTCATTTACATTTTTCTTTTCTTTTCTTTCTTTTTTTTTGAGACACAGCCTTGCTGTGTTGCCCAGGCTGGAGTGTGGTGGCATGGTCTTGGCTCACTGTAACCTCTGCCTCCTGGGTTCAAGCGATTCTCCTGCCTCCCCCTCCTGAGTAGCTGGGACTACAGGTGGCGCCTCCACACCAGGCAATTTTTTTTTTTTTTTTTTGTATTTTTATTAGAGACAGGGTTTCACCATGTTGGCCAGGCTGACCTCAGGTGATCCGCCTGCCTCAGCCCCCCAAAGTGCTGGGATTACAGGCTTCAGCCACCGCACCCAATCATAATTCATTTACATTTAAATAGCCACACGTGGCAAGAGGTTACTATCTAGGACAGCAGAGGTCTAAAAGAAGAAAATAAATGTGGGAATGAGAAAGTGGGAAGAAATGAATTCTAGAGCAGAGTAGGAGGCAGTAACTTCGTATTTAGGAAAAATCTTCATCTAATTAGGGATGCTCTCGCATCTCCAATAGCTAGGGGAGTTCAGACCCATGGCATAAATGTCTTCAGCAACCCAATTGTCAAGCTCATCTACTAAAAATGGGAGAGTTGAGAGGAAGAAGATTTGGGGGCCCGAGGAGAAAGATTGGGATAGTCACAGCATACGGTATATCAGGAACAACTGGGCAGTGATGGGAACCAAACTGTGGTTGACAGCATGAGTTTGTGGTGGGCCAAGAGGCTCAACATGGGCCAAATTTGTACTGAGCCAAATGCGTGCAGTTCCATATAAGGTTCTTTCTGGAATAAGAAACAAACTAAAAGGATCTGGAAAAAGGATATTATGCAATTTAGGCTTAGAAAGTTATGTTTGAGTATATCCCAGCAGCTCTGTTACTCTCTCTTAAACATTTTCTGATAAATTGCATTGGTTTTTTTTTTCTGATGAATTTAAACCTTGATAGTATAAAATGTATTTGGAGGAATCTCACTAGACAGGTTAGGGCCCTTCTGCCTGGGTGGTGTTTGGTTAGGGTTATCTGCAAGATTCCATTGCTTGTTCTCCTCTTGTTCTCCAAGCAAAAGAGCTTTGGGGTAGCTCACCCACGCCTCTCTGGTGATAGGAGTGGGGATGGTGGGGGCTTCCTTATAGCTAGAAAAATTATAGCTCTGTGTAAGCCCATTGCTATTTAACTAACACTATTTCCAGATGTTCTTGGAATGGAGGCCAGGGGCAAGATATGCTTATTGCAATACAGCTTCTATTTGTGGGAAAGGAGAAAAATTAAAGGAATGAGCAGATAGAAATGGAAACTGATCAGCTAGTATTTTTCTATATGTTAATAACATGAAAAGAATTAATTATGAACTGAACAGTTTTCTTTAAAATCCAGGTATTAGGCAGCAATTAAAAATCTTGATTTTTTTATAGAAATAACAAGCTCAAATTTTTAACTTCAGAAACAAGTGCACTCTTAGACTACCTCGTCAGTCCTGTGGATATTTCTTTGTAGGCATTTGGTTCTTGTTTTCTTCTGTCGCCCAGGTTGGAGTGCGGTGGCACGAACATGTCTTACTTCAGCCTCAACCTCCCAGGTTCAAGGGATCCTCCCACTGCAGCCTCCCGAGTAGCTGGGACTACAGGCAAACGTCACCATGCTTGTTTGTTGTTGTTTTTTGTTTGTTTTGTTTTGTTTTGTTTTGAGTCAGAGTCTCACACTGTCACCCAGGCTGGAATGCAGTGGCACGATCTTGGCTCACTGCAACCTCCACCTCTCATGCTCAACAATCCTTATGCCTCAGCCTCCCGAGTAGCTAGGACTACAGGCAGGTGCCACCACAGCCGCCTACTTTTTGTACTTTTTTGTAGAGACAGGGTTTCATCATGTTGCCTAGACATGTGATAGCATAGAGAGAACCTGGAATTAGCGTATCTAAGGCCAGTTTTGTCACTAACTGACTGGATCACCTTGGTCTTAAACTCTAAATCCTCTTTGTTTTTCTGTAAAATGGAGATCATGCTACTTGTTAAACTGGCTTTCTCACAGGGCCTCTTGTCTAGGGTGGGAAGCCATACTGGATAATTTCGAAGTCCTTTTCTGGTTCTTAATATTCTATGATTTTATGGTAGTGAATCCAAAAGTGCTTTGAAAAGTGTTAAGTGGTGTACATTGTAATGTTTGTGGCATTATCATCATTATGAATGCCTCTTTGGGGTTCCGAGAGCTGATATTCTCCCTGCAGCTGCTAACAGGCCCACCACACAGCAAGTTTCCTGACTCTCAGGCCAGGGTTCTCTTTCTGATCCCATGATGTCTCTTTTAAAAATTAATAAGCTGAGTGACTAGCAGAGAATTTCCCAAGGAGGTCCCTACTATTTCCCCACTCCCACACACATTTATTTTCTCTTCCTTGGCAGAGTGCAAACTTCACTACAGGCCACTGAACAAAATAATGTCTTCTTTTAAAATCATTAAGCTGAGTGACCGGGCAACTCGAAATATAGCAGGGTGTTTCCCAGGGAGGTCAGGTCACCACTTTCCCCACCCCCTCCTCATTTATCTTCTCTTCTCCATCAGAATGCAAGCTGCCACACAAACCTTTGGGCATATGCTCTTTTGGCCTCCTGGATAGGCCCGTGTTAGCCACAGGAAACAAGCAACTAAACAGGCTGCTCTTGGTGCCGATTGGCCATGGGTTAATGAGAGGTTTCATTTAACTCTAGGTGGTCGGTGGTGTTCCACCCCACCTCTCCCAGAGTATGTCATTGTCCTGAATGAGAAGGCCTAAGGGCAATGCTTAGAAATGAGTTTAAGCTGTTACACATCAACTAAGGATAAAGTCCTCTGTGCTTCTGTCACCCTTATAGCCTATTCTATACCATTCCTCTTAGCATATACTGCCTTGGGCTGTTTTTCTTTTTTCCAAAGCATGTGGTCTGTATCCCTTACTGAAACCCTTGTAGCCCCTTGAACATTGAGCACAATGTTCTGTAAACAATATTCACATAATTTGAAAAACAAAATCCAAGCAATGTAGAAAATACGATCTTTTGAAGTATTTACAGTCCAAAAGAAATTATACTGATACTAATCCAAGAGACTTGGAAGTCTATTCACTTCCACCCTTTCACCTCAAATTGTACAGATTGGTTTAACAGCCCACCATGTCTCACTAATGTTAATGTATGGTTACCTCTGGCAGTCTCGATGCTGGGATCTGTGAGTGGAGCCTGGGCATCAGTTAACTTTGCCAATGACTGTGATATATCATCTATAATATATGATATGTGATATGGCCAGTGGAGCCAAACTAGTCATTGGAGAGTGAGTTATGGGCTTTCTGGACAGAAGAAGTATTGGGTCAAGTCCAAAAACAGCATTCAATTTTCCTACTCTGTAAGCAGCAAGAAAAATGAGGGCCAAGGTGACCACAATCCTATCTAGCCTCTACATCTGCCTTTACCAAGATGTTTTTAAAGTCCTTGATGTTAACTCCAGAAAGGCAGTAAAAATGGACCAACAGCAGAGAGATGTAAAGGGTGCCTTCCTGTCTCTTGGGACAATGAGGCAGCCAGCCAGCCTGGCCAGCTGAAGGAGAACAAGGCAACCTGCCCAACAAGACAAAGCAGAGGTCAGGCAAGGAAGTGAAACTATTCTGCAAGAGGGGTGGGAGTTTTGAAAAATTAAAAACAGGTCAAGGAGGAAGCTGATGATGGGAACTGAACCTCAGGCCACAGGCCTTTGATTGTATACCCTCCAGAACAGAGTGTCACACTGAGCACTGCAAGTAATCTGGCTTTGCCTGTGTCAATGTGTGTTATCCTCAACCTTGGCATGGGTGAATCTTCAATTCTCAAGCTGATTCATTTTAAATTCAACAAAAACAAGGGAGAGGTGGGGAGGGGAACAGATTTTAGGGATTACTTACCTCCCTCTGAAACTAATGCTGGGGTTTTCTAACCCAGCACCTTGCAACAAAGGGAGAGCATGTTAGCTTCCTTCTGGGAAAGGAAGGAACTGGACTTACTGTGGTTTGGGTAGTGCTTGCTACTGAGGCATTAATCAGGGTCCTGACATAGCTGGAAAGGGCTGGTTTCCTTTTCATGTATAGAATCATAAAGGGGGCACAATATTCAAACAAAAGGCCAAGGAAACCTCTCCCAAAGATCCTATCAACTGCAGTTCTGGACCAAGGAGTCTGGCCAGAAGGGAAAGCCCATTTTAGAAAAGGACCCTGTTTTTCCAGGCAGTGACATTCCTGTTACTGCGGATATGACTATAGTTCCAAAGAGGTCACTGAGATAGACCTTAATTTCAACTGGCTTTCAGGGACTGGCCAATTATTTATGGTAGGGTTATTTTTCATGATCTGTAACATTAAGAAGTACAGATCTCCTACGCTTAAGATGGTAGCCATTGTGGTTTGATATCCCACCATCCATTTTACCTCTTACATTGTTTAATATAAGTATAGTTTTGGGGATTGCTTCCAGCTCCAGTGGGTGGAGCCTAATTAGTCTGAGCCAATCTTGGTAATGCCATGTCCCTGGATTTTTCAGCTATATCTCGCTACAAGGATTGACTTGGGAATGGGCATATGGCTAAATTCATATCAATGACAGATGAAGGAAAGTGTGCAGTGGGTTTCTGAGGAAAGCTTCCTCATTGTTAAGAAAGAGATCTCTCTCCGTATGTTGTCATACATGGGTGTAAGGTCTGCAACTGCTGCAGACATCTCACTCAAGCTTGAGGGTAAAGTCAACTGGGGTAGGAGGCCAGGACAAAGAGAAGAGTGGGGAAAAGGAACCAAGGCTACAGAATTATGTCGGCCCTGAAGCCATGTGCCTCTGGATTTCTAGTTTTATGAGCCAATAGCTTCCTTATTTTGGAAGGTAGATGGTGACAAGAGAAGCTAGCTTGACCCTGAGACAGGAACTCCCAGATCACCCAGTGGAGACTCTGGGAGACTGATACACACACACTGGACTCAGAAGAGACTATAATCTGGAACACCGATTTATTCAATGACAAGGAGGATGTGTCTTTCCAGGACCTGAAATACTTGTGTCCTCTAACTTCCAATCCCAGTATCAAGGTACCTAGGAACCCAGGCTGGTAGTACAAAAATAACAAACAGCAAAAGTAATAATAACCAACAGCCTAGTTTGCCCAAAGTCACGTAGCTTGTAAACAGCAGAGCACAGGGAGTCAACAGGTAGACGCTGATCTATCTGAGTCCAAAGCCAAAACTCATAAGTAGTTTATCTAGCCTTTAGTGACAATCAGGAGGTTATTCCGATTGACAAAAACAGTATACTGAGCCCTTGCTATGTGGCTGGCCGTGTGCTAAGCACTCAACATGTGTTACTTCATTGATTCCTCACTATAACCCAGTGGGGACAGGTATTACGATAATTCCCATTTTATAGCGGTGGCAACAGAGGCTTGGAGAAATGAAGTCAATCCCCAAGGCTACATGGGTAATAAGTGGCGGGGTCACCTGATACGATTTTAGGGTATCCACTATTCTTTAAGGAATCATAACCAAGGGAGCGGGGAGAAGAGTAGCGTTTAGGTTGTTTCCTCTGGTCCCATCCAAAATATACCTTTTTTTTTTTTTTATTTCATTATTTTTTGAGATGGAGTCTCTCTATGTTGTTCAGGCTGGAGTGCAGTGGCATGATCTTGGTTCACTGAAACCTCCACCCCCTTGGTTCAAGCAATTCTCCTGCCTCAGCCTCCCTAGTAGCTGGGATTACAGGCGTGTGCCACACCTGGCTAATTTTTGTATTTTTAGTAGAGACGGGGTTTCGGTATGTTGGCCAGGCTGGTCTCGAATTCCTGTCCTCAGGTGATCCACCCGCCTCGGCCTCCCAAAGTGCTGGGATTACAGGCATGAGCCACCGCGCCCGGCCCAAAATGTCTCTTTCTGATGGCCTAAAGAACTTACGTCCTCTTCCTTAAACAATGCCACACACTTGCTGAGAACGTCTTACAATCCAGATGTCCTTATTCGATATTCACGTTCGGTTACCAAAAACTTTCGTCACAACCACATCAAGATAACTGATTTCGTATTGGTTAGCTCTTTAAATTGATCCCTTATGGTTGAGATTTCAGAAGCCACTCTCAGTCTCTTGCTGATTTTGAGATAGTACCCTAGTCTTAATAGCATCAATGGCTAGAGTTTTTCTTCTTTCAGAGAGTGACATTGGCTGACCTTGTCACTACATCACAGGAGTCTACCTTATTTGCATCCTGCAGACCTCTCCTTACTATTTTCAGAATTTTTGTGGTGGTTAATTATTCATTCTTGCCTGAACCATACATCTTTGCTGTAACTTATGTTTCTTTTGGTTCTTTACTACGTCTTTATTTTCTAATTAAATTATTTTAATTGTTTTATGTTTGGAGGCCTTCTCTCCCCCCCCAACAAAATGACAAGCTTCTTTCAGGCATTCACTGTATTTTCTGCTTTCTACACATTCCCCACAGCACCATACAGAAAGTGGAGCCCATAGTAAGCATTCAGTGAATGCTGATGGAATTGAATTATGAACTATTGTCTCATGTTCAGTCTTTCCCCAAGGGCTTTTGGTTAGAACATTTGGCCGGAATGTCATACAGACAAAACTGAATTAGGAAAAAAACATGCAATATACGTTAGAGTCAAGGTTTCAGGCTTAGAATTTTGCATTACCTAATGTTTTGACTTCTTTTCAAGTCAGTTAGTTATTATCTGGCCTCACAAACATTGCCTTTCTTGTTACATCTTCTAGGTGGGATATTTTTTTTCTCTTTGTCCCGTAATTTCACGTTTATCCCTCTCAAACAAATCCTTGAGCATGGTTTTTCTTCTTGCTGAAGAAGTCACTGTTGTGGCCATCCTAGAGTGGCCTGCTGTGAAACATGTGCTTTTGTCTTTATTTTTATTTTCTTGTCTTTCTGTTTCTGTTTTCTTTTCTTTTTCTCTCTCTTTCTTTCCTTTTTCTTTTCTTTTTACATTAACAGCTGCCTGTAGATGACAACAGCTAGAAGGCGACAACAGAAAAAGGAGGCCCAGCCCTTGCTGTAGCTTACATCCTAAAAGGGGAAAGACAGGACATCCAAATGAAACAAAACACACACATTTGAGGATTCCAATGCAGGAGGGGACAGAGGAGTCATCAATACGAACCTAATTTAGCCCCTTAAGGAAGTCAGCACTGAGACCATTGCCAAAACTTTATTGATTCCTACTTTGGACTTTAAAAACACCCTCTCAGAGTTGAAAGAAGACCACTGTTGTCTTTTTTTTCTTTTTTCTTTTCTTTTCTTTTTTTTTTTTTTTGAGACAGAGTCTCGCTCTGTCGTCCAGGCTGGAGTGCAGTGGTGTGATCTCTGCTCACTGCAACCTCCGCCTCCTGGGTTCAAGTGATTCGCCTGCCTCAGTTTCCCAAGTAGCTGGGACTACAGGCATGCGCCACCACGCCCAACTCATTTTTGTATTTCTAGTAGAGATGGGGTTTCACCATGTTGGCCAGGCTGGTCTCGAACTCCTGACCTCGGGTGATCTGCCCGCCTCGGCCTCCCAAAGTCCTGGGATTACAGGCTTGAGCCACCCGGCCTGGCCCACTGTTGTCTTCCTTACTTTGCACTCCATGCTCCAGGGTGTGCAGCCACAGTCCTGTGCTCTCGGTGCCTGGGCAGGGATAATCAGGAAGTGTCAACTCTGTTATCGAGGGAACAGTAAGCCTGTCTGCCCATCTTCAGTGATGACGTCTCTTTGAACTTACATATTCAATACCTGGATTTAGACAGCAGTGGCCGCCTTTAGACAGCCATACATAAGAACTGACTGCATGAGGATGGAAAAAGGCTCTTCCCACTGCCCATCCCCCACCCAGCCCCTGCACCTGTGACTGTTTGAAATCCCCACTCTGCCAGCTTTGTTCCTCAGTAATCCCTGCTGAGGGAATTCAGGCCTGCACTCCACAGCCACTTCCATCTGCACTTGGCTTTCTTCTGGAGTCCACAGTTCTGGCAAGGGCTAACTTCTTCCAAGTCAGTGAGAGGAGAGTGCACGTTCAAAATCATCTGCCTGAGATTGGAAGGAGTGGAAAATGGGAAACATGCTCAGTGTGGAGGCATCTCATTCTTTTGGAAAAATCTGAAACCTCCACTGGTTTACTGTTTATAGGCTGCCAAGTGTGTTCTTTTTTTTTTTTTTTTTCCAAGACAGAGGACACCATCTCTGCATCTCATTCTAAATAACAGACAAACTATATACAGTGCTTCTTTCACCCATTACAAAATTGCCAAATAAGGTGGGGTGGGGTTAGGAGTTGGCTTATTATCATTGTTGTTTACCACAAAGGGGTCACAGTTGAACTGCTTTGAGCAAACATAGGGTGTTGTTACTCTCTCCCTCCTCGGTGATTGGGTATGTCTGTTCCTTATCCAAAATTTCCAGACAGTTCCTGTCTCAGAGACTTGTTACCCCTAAACTACCTTGCTACCTAATTTAACAAAAAGGAAAGCATGAAAATTAGATGCTTGCTCATTGCTTCTAACATTTTTTCTTTCAAAGTTCTCCTCACCGTACTACAGTGGAGGGAAAGACTATGAACATACATTTGTTACGGGTATACTTTTTTGATTTGGTAAAAAGGCTCTGCTATTGTGAAGTATGTCTTAAACATAAACAATAAAACCTCATAAAGCCAGCTTCTGTTTATCCAAAGTAGTGGGTAATTGGAAACCGGATTATAGAATCATAGATTTTTTAAAATAAAATTGTTATCGAAGCATAATATCCATGTCAAAAAGTACACAAATCATTAGTGTACAACTTGGATTTTTACAAAATGAACATAACCGTGTAACCAATACTCAGATCAAGAAACAGAACACTTTCCTTACATTAGTTTCTGCGGTTGCCATAACACATTACTACAAATTTCATGGCTTAAAACAACAGAAATGTATTCCTTTGCAGTTCTAGAGGCCAGAAGTCGGAAATCAAGGTGTCAGCAGGGTTGTGTTTCCTCCAAGGGCTATAGGGGAGAATCCTTCCTTGCCTCTTCCTTCTTGGAGCTAGTGGCTCCAGGCATTCCTTGGCTTGTGGCTGCATCACTCCAGAATTCTCTGCCTCTGTCGTCACATGGCCTTCTGCTTCTCCCTCTTCTGTGCCTTCTCCTTGCCATCTCTTTTTTTTTTTTTTTTTTTTTTGAGACGGAGTCTCGCTCTGTCCCCCAGGTTGGAGTGCAGTGGCTGGATCTCAGCTCACTGCAAGCTCCGCCTCCCGGGTTCACGCCATTCTCCTGCCTCAGCCTCCCAAGTAGCTGGGACTACAGGTGCCTGCCACCTCGCCCGGCTAGTTTTTTTTTTTTGTATTTTTTTAGTAGAGACAGGGTTTCACTGGGTTAGCCAGGATGGTCTTGATCTCCTGACCTCGTGATCTGCCCGTCTCGGCCTCCCAAAGTGCTGGGATTACAGGCTTGAGCCACCGCGCCCGGCCGCCATCTCTTATAATGATACTTGTCATTGGATTTAGGGCCCACTCAGATAATCCAGGATGAACTTATCTTGAGAGCCTCAACTTAGTTACATCTACAAAGGCCCTTTTCCCAAAGAAGGCCATATTCACAACTTCTAGGACATGGACATATCTTTTCTGGGGCCGCCATTCAACCTAACACCCCTCCTAGCGACTTCGATGTCAAAGGTAACCACTGTCCTGACCTCTAAAAGCATAGATTAGCTTTGCATGCAATTCAGTTTTCTATAAATAGAATCATAGAGGATATACTCTTTTGTGTTTGTCTTATTTTGCTTAACGTCATGCTTGTGAGATCTCCATGGTTGCTTACAGCTGTTGATCATTCACTCTCATTGCAGTATAGTGTTCTATTGAGTGACTTTTTTTTTTTTGAAACAGAATTTAACTCTTGTTGCCTAGGTTGGAGTGCAATGGCGCGGTCTTGGCTCACCACAACCTCCACCTCCCGGGTTCAAGCGATATACCTGCCTCAGCCTCCCGAGTAGCTGGTATTACAGATATGTGCCACCACGCCTGGCTCATTTTGCATTTTTAGTAGAGACAGGGTTTCTCCATGTTGGTCAGGCTGGTCTTGAACTTCCGACCTCAGGTGATCCGCCCGCCTGGGCCTCACAAAGTGCTGGGATTACAGGCATAAGCCACTGCACACAGCCTGAATGACTTTATCACAATGATCCATTCGACTTTTGAAGGGCCTTTGAATTACCTTCAGTGTTACCATTATGATAATGTGGTTACGAATATTGCTGTATTTGTGTCTTGGGGCAAATGTGCATATATTTCCATTGGGTATACCTAGGGGTGGAATTTTTAGGTCCTAGGATATGTGTATGTTCAGCTTCAGTAGACAATGCCAAAGAATTATAGGTTTTTTAAGTTAGAATTAATCTTTGAAATCAAGACCAGATTTAAGTAATGCCTCACTTAAATAAAATGCAAATAATAATACCAAATCCACTAATCCAAAAAACAGTATTTCTCCTGGTTCCCAGACCTTTTGAATGGGGCAAATCTTATTGTACATTGCCATTCTGGCTCAGGCACCCCAAAAACATGCTGCATTGTCTTTGTCAGATCACACAAGTAAAAGAGAGCTTGGTAGCATTGGCCATGGAGAGAGGCAAGAGGTAAGCCATGTGGCCAAGAGCATTAGCTGGAATTAACCAGCTTCCTCCCTGCACTGAGGCTTCCTGTTTGCTCTAGCAGTCAGCTGGCTTGGGATAGTGTTGAAGCCAGGCTCTCTCATCCTCACCAGTGTAGGCATAGGGGTGATGTTGCCTAGGAAAGGGCATTGCGCATTAAGTTTGCATTTCAAGAAGTGTCTGTTTCAAAAAACAGTTCCCACTTTTGGACCCTGAGCTATGAAAAGCCATAGGTACCTCGAAGTTGAATAAAAAAATCAATTTAACAAAACAGTCCCTTTCACACACACTCCCACCCTGCTGTGTTATTTTTTAAAAACCATTTAGTGTCATTAAGTCGTTGCCTCGTAAAGTTGTTTCACCAGGAACTTCAGTTTCCCCAGGAAGAGATGAAAATAAACTGAACATTTCATGTCACTGTTCCCACGAGTCTTAAAACATCATGTTTGTCTTTAACAGCACGACATGAAACATCTCTTGTCGATAAGGAGTTATACTTCAGGATAACAAGGCAACAGAATCTACAATGATAAATTTTACCCACATTTTAAACCAGAATTCCTCATATAGATTACCAGGCATGTTTGACTCCAACCACATTTTCCCACATAATTATTTCTTTTAAATCTCCTAATTATTCCATTCTGTTGAATACCATCTGTCCTGCTGAGGGACAATGGTGTCTAAACAAATCAACAGGTTTTGCGTCATTGTCTAAATATGAGGGAGAAACAACAGCCCCAAAACTCTACTCTGGCACTTTGGTAGAAATGAAGAGTTCTAAATCCCACATTGGGAATGCCTCATCTCTGGCTCCCCTGGAAGCTAACTTTCATAACTTGTGGAGCCCAAAAACAAAGCCAAATGAATTTTGGAAAGGTCAGTGGGAAAGAGATTGGGGTGGGACTTTCCCAGAAAATGTTTGAGCCTTTGCTCCATGAGCTGTCTGGTCACCCGGACAGTTTGTACTTCCCAGAGAGGGTGGGGAAGAGAGCAGAAGCAATTCTTCTCTCTGGGTACCTGGGTCCAGGGGGGCTGGAAACCTGGGATTTGCTCAGTTGGCTTAGGTGCAGTTGTCTCACCCTGGGAACGAGCCCGTTTGAACCCCATGAACAGTGTAGTTATGTCAGGAACCTTGGAGATAGAACAGAACATCTGTGGGAATAAAATAGCTGAGGATTGTCTGCCTTGTGTCTTGTTTTCGAGAGAACTGCTGATGTGTTTCAAATAATTGAATACTGTGCACTGGGAAAGTGCTTCTCCCTGAAGCCAGTTCCAGGCACCTCAGAGCTCCAGTGCTTCTGCTAAGGGCTTGCAGACATCGCTGTTAACACGACACCTTCCAACAATAATTGACCTTTCTCCTTTTTATTTTCTTTTTTCTCACCCTCTCTGTCTTGCTCTCACTAGTCTCCCCCTTTCCCTAGTCTTAGTTTTCTCTTTATGTGTTTATTTCTTCCCTCAAAGATGTGGCCAAGAAGCCCCAATGGCTCTCAGAGTCACAAAGGAGGTTAAGTGCACTGGTGTGAGGATAACCGGCAGTTCTGAGAAATCAGCAAGTCCCTGAAGATTCTTTTCCTCCCTCTGTGATTGCATCAGCCTCACTCTCCCCTACTTGTCTGTGTTATCCATTCTCCTTTTATCCGTGCTCACTTTTAAATCAGTTCATTCAAACACCATAAGCATCTGCCTTCAGCAAATTAACTGCGATTTGGTTCAAAGTTCAATCAAAAGGAACCAGAATAAAGGAATAGAGTGGACTTTCCTTTCGGCGCCCCCACCTGACTTCCCATAAACCAAACTGGCTTTTTCGTAGACTTCAGCATGGTTAGAGCTTCCACATCTTTCTAACTGCCCGTGCAATGTCAGGAGGAAGGGTAATGGAGCACACCACTAGAATGTTGGGGATCAGTGGTGCTCCCAATCAGGGGCAGGTGCATTAGCACACACACACTTCCTGGCCTCTCCCCTGGTCCCTGTCCAGAACTCCAGCAAGCTAATCACAAGGAAACTGTGTGTGCCTGAATGTTAGGAGTGAACAGGCAGGTGACTTGCTTCAGAATTAGCCTGCAGCATCTCTTTTTCTAGCTGCCATCCAGTATTAGATGTGGTAACCACACCAGTTAACACCCCGGGTCGGCTTGGGATTATGAATGGAAGGAAGGGAGATCCCCATGCAAGCAAGCAGCTGTCCCTTTGCTTAATTATTGGGATCCACAAGTCCATCCCTATTGCCAGGGCTTCAGTGTCGAGATGATGAAATAGGTGATTAAGGGACTTGGAGGCCAGTCCACATTGCAGCTTTGTCTGAGTGTTCCAACGACAAGTGTTATTAGTCCACTAATCATAACATTGCCTGCAGTGGAATTTCCTTGGGAAGGAATGGGGCAGCGCTTCCATGCCAGAGGGCTGCGCAGCATGAAAATACTAACACATCACAATTGGCTGTTCTGTGGGAAGACGATTCCAACATCCAATTCAGGAAATAGGTCACCGGGCTGCTAGATGCACTGCTATTTTGATTTACTTCCTTAGACTCTTGCAGTCTTCATAGACTTCTCTCTGGGTAGAATCAATCTCCTCCAACTTACTGGCTTCTAGGTGCCACATGAGGAAAGATGCAAGCAAGTTCTGAAAACAGAGGCATGGATTTCTTGTGATCAATCTTGTGGTGTCCTGGTGTCTACTTGCTTCCAGAATCAAACACAATGCCCTTTGGGATACTCCTCACCTTGACCTCTTTCAGGGGAGCTTCCCAGAGGTCTGGGGCCATGGCTTTTAGGAGCCTGCAGCTGTGCCTGCCAGACAACAAATGTTTAGTGAGAGGTTGAAGAGATACAAACGGGTTGAAGGGCGCCAGAGCCTTCTCAGTAATGAGCATAGCAAAGCTTCGATTTCCAAGGATCTTGGGAGGACAAGATGTACTCATTTGGAGTATCACACTGCCAGGGCTGTTTGTACCAGCTGTCGGGTTCAGAGACCACCCTGTTGGTGGGGTCAGGGGCCCAGCCAACCCTTTCTTTGATTCTATACCTCTGGTCACTTGGGCCTTAAGAAGCAGGAGTCGGAGCAGGGGGGCGGTTTGGGGCTCTGTCACCAAGCAGCTGCTTCTTGCCTGGATCAGTCTAGAGTTCCCCCTGATTTTTCCTAAACCCAAGCAGTTGTCTACTGCCTTGGAGTGTCAGCAAAGGGTATTGTGGGTCCATGGTATTTGCAGATTTCATATCAGGCAAAAGCTTATATTTCCCTTTTCTTCTTCTTCTTCTTCTTTTTTTTTTTGAAACGGAGTCTCACTTTGTCACCAGGCTGGAGTGCAGTGGCACAATCTCAGCTCACTGCAACCTCTGCCTCCTAGGTTCAAGCAATTCTCCTGCCTCAGCCTCCCGAGTAGCTGGGACTACAGGCGCTCACCACAATGCCCAGCTAATTTTTGTATTTTTAGTAGAAACAGGGTTTCACCATGTTGGCCAGGATGGTCTCGATCTCTCAATCTTGTGATCTGCCTGCCTCGGCCTCCCAAAGTGCTAGGATTACAGGGGTGAGCCACCATGCCTGGCCCCTTTTTTTCTTTTTCTTTTTCTTTTTTTTTTTAAAGGTAGTCAGTTTATCTGACATTGGGGACTCTGAACTTACCCGCTGCCCACTTTTTGTTTTTAGCCTTTCAACTACTGGGTAATTCTGGATTTATAACCTCTTTCTTGGTGCGCAGAGGCATATTATATTATGTTGGGGCATAAATTTTCGGCTTCAGCTCACCTGTCCAGAGATGCCATCCCAAAGCAGTCTTTTAGGAGATGAGGAGTTGTACCTGTTGAGATACCATCGGAGAGTTTGAAGAGGTATCTTGCTGAGTAAGACCAAAGGGTGTTCTCTCTCTCTCTCTCTCTCTCTCTCTCTCTCTCTCTCTCCCCTTGTCTTTCTTGCTTTCTCTCTCTCTTCCCTATTAGCTATGACCTATATCAGCAAATAGGAAAGGGGAATCTTTGTGATAAACTCCTCCTGGCAAATCCATTTCTTTGGGCTCTGGACTTGAGAAGAGCTTTACTGCCTTTTAAAATTCTAAGTACTCTGTTAAACACTATTTCGACCCTCTAATTCTTTCTCCAGTTCTTTTGTTTTGTTGTTTTTTTTTATTTTTAAACAAATCTTTAGAGCAGAGGTTGTCACACTTAAGTAAGTGGAGTAGAATTTATAGTCACTGCAGAACAACCACATAGTTATTGCATATACTGCAGAGACAAGCAAAAGATACGAGACAAAATTCACAAGAGCAAGCACCTCCAAGTTATCCAGCAGCCAGTAAGGTTACAGAGGTTGCTACTGGTTACAGAGGCTCTGATGGGAGCTAGGCCTGAATTTGATCCCCAGCTGTGCTCCTCAGAGCCATGGCACTAGGCAGGTTCCTGAGCCCCTGCTTCCTACCCTCCAGATGAAAGCAAGAGTTCTTACTGCAAAAGGGTTGGGAAGGTTCAATGAGAAAATATAGGTGATACGCTTTCTCAGCCCAGTCCTGGAAATTAGTAAAATGGTCACAAAATGGTGACTTTACTCATTATGAAAATCATCTCCTTGGCTTTGTAGTCCCATTTCCTGTTTAATAGCAACTGAAATAGCCACAGGAGCCACCACCCCCATCTGAGTCTGGCTATTTTCGAGGCTCCATTTGGAAGGGGATGGCCCCAGCAGTCCAGGGGGTGGGAGGTGGTGGGGAGGGAGGCATTATTCTCTGGGTTGCAGCTGTGGCAGCAAGTACAGTATCCCCCACATGCCAGATGAATGAAGCTGAGGGCCAGATCTGGGCTGTGGGCCAGAGGTTCCCCACCCTGATTTATAGCGTGGACAGAGATGTGGGTGTTTTGTGAATATATTTTGATGATGATAAAAAAAGAGAGAGGGGAGGGAACGCCATTCCTTAAAAATGTGCTGAGGGAGGGAGGTTCAGACCTATCTTCGAGATTAGAGCAGCCTGGCTGTTCGCGGTAGCAAGTCATTAGAAAGAGGCCCATGGAAGAGCAGCCTGTGAGAGGCCTTGAAACACAGTGAATTGTGAATGAGGCCCCTGTATGCCAGCCATTGGGGGCAGATTAGGCTTGCTGTCCCCTCTGCAGGTGTGGAGTGGGGGACTAAGCCTGCATTTTAACTCCTGCAGGTCCCAAGAGCAGAGAAAGGGAGCATTGGGCCTGCTGAGCCGTGGGGAGCCCCCTGGCCCCATGCGTTCCCAGTGCTAATAGTTCTCCCGAAACCAGCAAGGCTTTGCCTTTGAGATCAGGCCTAGGTCATAACCAATGTAGTGAGGACAATAGGCTAAATGTGGAAGTTCGCTCTAGATGGAGTTTGGAGAAAACTCATGTGGAGGATTCATCCTGAACCTTCAACCTAACACATTTGAGAGGGCTGGCTGAGCAGTGGATGGGAGTTGTGGCTCCCTCCAGAATGTTCCCTTCGCAAACAAGGCACAGCTAGGCACAGACCTCCTTGTTTTACTCGTGGGATGTCAGGCACAGTTGTCCTGGTTTACTGTATTTCATCCAGGAAAGAACTTCAATCAGGTTTCCTAGGACCCATATAGATCTTTGAAGACAAGAGATTTATTCCCCAGAGGTAAGGCCACTAAACAGACAGGGTCCTAAAGCTTGCAGTTCATAAAATCACATCGGTCTGCAAACATTTTTTTTTCCTAAGGGAAGGGCAGTGAACGCTCTCATGCCAACAGCCTGCATATCTGACAAGTACAATCTGGTTTTTTTCCCTCTCACCTCTCACTGCTCCCAGCCTTGAGCCTTATGTTCAAACCAGGCCTCATCCTCATCCCTAGCACCCCTGCCAACCCACCCTGCTCAGATTTGCCTTTAGCTTTTGCTCCATCTGGAATCCTCTTGCCCTTTGAGGATCCAAAGCCTTTGTCCTTTCACATGACCAGTTCTCTGAGGAAACAGCCCTAGCTATTCCTGAGGCCCCCATTACTGCCTGACCAAGGGCTTTGGGGCACATACTGCCTGTGTGTCCATCCTCATGAACTCCAAATCTCCCCACTACTCCAGAGGACAAAGAAAACGAGACTGACAACGAAGTCTGAAGGAGAAAGGCAAGTATCTTTCTGCTGGACTGGCCCTGAAGACCTAGCACAAGTGAGTTTTTGGAGTTTTTTTCCTGTGGTTTTGTGTTTATGTATATGCTCACCTCTTTTCTGTGTTCACTTCACTGAAACACAAATCCACCACACCCATAAGGCCGACCCTGGGTTACTTTTTGAGCCTGCAGAGATTTCCCCCAACAGACAAAACTTCTAAGCCCCGGAAGTTCTCTGTTTTATATCTAGGATGTGAACTAAGACTCTGTGAGAGGGGTTCTGGTCTATATCACTCGGGGCTGCCTCCTTCAAGGGATGGTGAGAAGCCCCCTGAAATGAAATAAAATGGTTTCTCAGCCTCTTCCTTTTGAATTCCCCATTTCCTGCCTCAGGGCTCAACAAAGGACTTGTGTATGAGGGGGTGTGTGAGTGTGTGTACCATGGCAGGAGAAGGCACACAGGATCCTTGTTGTTCATTCACTTTTCCTGGGAGGAAACAGCAGTGGGTGTCTACTCCCAGCAGTATTAGGGAGCAGTGGTGTGGGCCTCTCGCCATCTCTTTTCCCAGCTTGCTGGGAACGTATTTTACTCCAAGGCTGGTTAAGTAACCACAAAGTTGCATCTCTGGCTTCTCTGACTACCTCCCACTCTCCACTTGATGCCCACAAAACCAATGTGTTCAGCTGATGCTTGGGTAACATTGTACATATTCCTAGCAAGGACATTGGACATATTCCTTGCAGATAAGGAAGGTAGGATCCGTTCCTGACTCAGGAGGCTGATGTTTCATTCTAATAAAGCTCAAGGTTTCTCCTCGCCCACAGTTGTGCTTTGTGATAATCTGGCAACAGCCAAACCTCAGTCACTGCTTTGAATGGCCCTATCTCAGCATTTAAGAGCATTTTCCAGGGGCTGACCTTCATAAAGATTGGGTTTTCTTTGAGATCCTGTTAAAAAATGGAGTAAGCATTGTGGGCACATGCTCATCACAACCCAGGGAACAAACTGTTGGCGAGGAGTGTAGTAGAGCCCCATACAGACCAAATGCGTTAATTATGAATGGTTCTTATCTTGTGATTAAAACAGATCTGGCAGGCCTGGAACTTGGCAGCCCTTGGTTAGCTATTAGTTCTATGCTACTGTACCGGCTGGGCAGTCATAAAACTGTATCTCTTTGAAAAATGGTCCATCATGTAGAACAGCCTCCTCTGCACCCATTAGCTCAAATTGATATGACTTGATGGCCCAGTCTTGGGCTTCTTAGATACTGGATTTAATTTCTGTCTGGAGCTTTAGGAAATCTGGAGGAAGGACACAAGGGCTGCATGCAGTGAGGTAGGGTCAGAGGATGTAGGCACCAGCCCCCACCTCCATCTACACCACTCCCCTTCCTGCTGGAAAGCATCCCTCTAGTTCACGGTGCCATTGTGTGCCCCCGCTCTGTCAAGCCCTGTTAAGGAATTAACTACAAGTTGGAAGTTCATTGGTAAGATCCTGGGGCATGACTTGCAGGTGCAATCACAGCTTACTGCAGCCTCAACCTCCTGGGCTCAAATGATCCTCCCACCTCAGCCTTCCATGTAGCTGGAGCTACAGGTGTTTGCCATCAATCCTGGGTAATTTTTTATACTTGTACATTGACAGGAGTCTCAAGGAGGCAAAAGCCCCCAAGGATGGAGGCCATAGTGCTGGGATAAGAACTCATAGGGTAGATATTTTGGACTGAGTCTTATCAGAAGACACTGTGGGAATTTCAGTGATCAGAAGGGTGTGATTGGGAAAACAGGGGCAGAGCTTCCCAATGCCCCGGAAATCCCACCAAATAGACCACACTGAGTCTCAATCAGATGGTGCCAATCTTTCTGCTCCACCCCGGCAGTAGTAGGCTTACGATATTGCTAGATAGCATTCATGAAGTTCCAGATAGGCCAAGTACTTTTGCAAGTTCATGAGCAGGCCCCTAGGGTAGTCTAGTTTGTAGTCTAGATGAGAAGGCTGTTGCTAATGCTTGAATGGGCTTTTATTTGATTATTTGATTTAAATATCTCAAACATGGAGCAAGGACCTAATCTATTGACAAAAACATAAATTTGGGAATCAAATCCAACTACTGCTCATTTATTCACCTTCAAAAGTTGGGCATTTTATATTGAGCATTAAATCTGTGCCAGGCACAGTGAAAAGCATTCATGTGACAGGTGGGTACAATTATATCCCCATTCTATAGAGATACAAACTGACGCTTGGGCATATTCATCTCGATTGCACAGCTCTAAAGTAGTGGCGCTGGAATTAAAAACAGTGTAGTACAGAGCATAGGTTGTGAAGTCAGGCTGCAGGAATATTCATATTCTTATAGATAGATGTGTAAAACTAAGGGATGTTTCTTTTCATAAGTGTTCTCTGGAGGAGCTCTCAGCCTCACGTGGGAAAATAGCTCTGTCACTCAGAGGAGAGCTTTAGGAGGAGGACACAGGCCGGGGTACCGTCAGCATATAGAAGGCAAGTGAAGCCAGGGAGATGAGAGGAAGGGCCAGAAAGACTTGCTCCAGGTCACACGACCATCAAGGACAGAGCCAAGCCCAGGCAACAGCACTCCCCATGCCGTTTCCTTCAGCTGCAACTTCCATACCAAGAGGCGACTCCATCCTTTCCTCCCCCCTCAAAAATGGTAACATTTGTCTATTGCAGCATACAAGCTCACACTTTTCTCTCATATGGAGCTTTCAGGTCCTCATGTGCTTGTGCTTTCCTCCCTGAATCGGAGTGCATCTTCATGTGCTGTCCACATGTGTACGACAAAACTATCTCTCTGGGGCCGGGTGTGATGGCTCACACCTGTAATCCCAGCACTTTGGGAAACTGAGGCAGGCGGATCACTTGAGGTCAGGAATTTGAGACCAGCCTGGCCAACATGATGAAACCCCATCTCTACTAAAAATACAAAGTTAGCCGGGTGTGGTGGTGCATGCCTGTAATCCCAGCTACTTGGGAGGCTAAGACAGGAGAATCACTTGAACCTGGGAGGTAGAGGTTGCAGTGAGCCGAGATCAAGCCATTGCACACCAGCCTGGGCAAGAAGAGCGAAACTCCGTCTTGAAAAAAAAAAAACCAAAAACAAAAAACACCTATCTCTCTGGAAAGAATATCATAATGGCATATATGCTCTTTTCTGCGCCTTTGTTTCGGGGGACAAGAATCTTAAGCCAAAGGAACAAATCCCTAACAGTGGAATTTCAGGCATCAGCCAGCAGGTGGGTGGGTTAATAAAGAGAGATTGAGAGAAGGCACAGTTCTGCCACTCCTGAAATCATACACCTGGCTCTGAGTTTCAGTCCCCTGTTTGGAAACCATAGCTAGAAAAGTCTCAGCGGCCCCTGACATGGTCAAATGGAAAGTGCATGGGCTCTGGAGTCAGACTGTCTGGGGTCGTGTTCTAGCTCTGCTACTTACTAGCTGTAGGACCTTTCATAAGTTACTCACTGCGTGGTGCCTCTGTTTTCTCATTCTATAAAACAAGATAAGAATAGTACATAATTCACAGGGTTCTTAGGTGGGTGAATCTAGATGACTTGAATACATATAAACACTTAGCAGAGTGTCTGTGTGCCGGGCACAATGGGAAGCACTTAATGAATAGTATCTAATCTTATCATTTCTTTGCTAAAGCGACCTCTTCTTTTAGGTCCCTTAATAGGTAGGTCACTTTAGAGAAAACTCAATTCAACTGGAATTATTGAGTGTCTGTTGTGTGCCTAGCACTGTGCTGGGGACACTGTGAGGAATACAGGAGAAATCTATGAAGGAAGAACTGTTCTCAAGGAGCTTTTTAGGCAGGGTGTTTTGAGCTTCCTCCAAGAGCCCAACTAGCAGCCACGTGGAGAGGCCCATGACTCTTCCTTACATAGTAGCATAGCAAGGGGTTTAAACTCATGGGCTCTGCAATCAGGCAGGCATATCGTCTCTGCCTCCTGACTGAGGTGTGATGTTGGGAAAGGTAACTACCTCCCTATTTCTCAGTTTCCTCATCTATAAAATGTGCATCATAATTACATCTTTATACATTGTGTACCCATCAACACGGATTTATAATTATTGATTTATGCAATTGTCTTTTCGATCAGATAAGAAAAAAGGGAGTTTCAAAATACCTTAAAATCTTTAACATTTACCTTTAAATATTAAATTTACTGGTGTTCTTTTCTTTCTTCCTGTGGATTCAAACTACTATCTGGTGTCTTGCCATTTCAGCCTGAGAGGTTCCCTTTATCATTTCTTGTAGTGAAGATCTCTTAGCAACAAACTTTCACTTTTTGTCTAGCTGGGAATGCCTTCATTTCTCCTTTATTTTAAACAGCAGTTTGATTGGGGATAGAATTTTTGGTTGACAGTTGTTTGCCTTTCAGTACTTTGAATATGTCATCACACTGGCTTCTGGTCTTCATGGTTTCTGATGAGAAATCAACTGTTAATTTTATTGGGGGTCTTTTGCATGTGATGAGTCACTTCCCTCTTGCTGCTTATAAGATTCTCTTTGCCTATGGCTTGTCACAGTTTGATTATGACATATCTAGATATGGACATTTTTGAGTTTATCCTACTTGGAGTTAGTGGTGCTTTTTGGCTGTGTAGGTTAATGTTTTTCATCAAATTAGGAGATTCTGCCTATATTTCTTCAAACATTCTTTATACTCCTTTCTTTCTCTCCTCTCCTTCTGAAACTCCCATTAAGTCTACATTGTTATGTTGGATGGTGTCCCACAGGTGTCTGAGGCTCTGACATTTTCTTTTTTTTTTTTTTTTTTTTTTTGAGGCGGAGTCTCGCTCTGTGCCCAGGCTGGAGTGCAGTGGCGCAATCTCGGCTCACTGCAAGCTCCGCCTCCCGGGTTCACGCCATTCTCCTGCCTCAGCCTCCCAAGTAGCTGGGACTACAGGCGCCCACCACCTCGCCCGGCTAGTTTTTTTTTGTATTTTTAGTAGAGACGGGGTTTCACCATGTTAGCCAGGATGGTCTCGATCTCCTGACCTCGTGATCCGCCCGTCTCGGCCTCCCAAAGTGCTGGGATTACAGGCTTGAGCCACCGCGCCGGCCTGCTCTGACATTTTTCTTCATTCTTTTTTCTTTCTGTTTCTCACACTGGATAATATGAATATCTTCAAATTTGCTGATTCTTTCTTCTACCCATTCAAATCCGCCATTGAACATCTTTAGTGAATTTTTCACTTTGGTTATTATATTTTTAATTCAAAAATTTCTATTTCGTTGTTTTAAAATAATTTCTATTTATATTTTCTATTGAGATACCACTCTCATATTTTAGTTCTTTAGACATGGTTTCCTTTCACTCTTTGAACCTATTTGAAATAGCTGATTTAAATCTTTGTGTCAAAAGTCCAATGTCAGGCCTTTCTCAGGGACAGTTTCTATTGATTGTTTTCTCTTCCTGTGTATGGGCTATTTCTTTGCAGATCCCATATGTTTTTTGTTGAAAACTGGGCATTTTGAATATTATAAGGTGGCATCCTGGAAATCAGATTCTCCGTCCTCCTGAGGGTTTGTTGTTGTTGCTGCTTGTTGTAGTAGTTATTTGTTTAGTGACATATTCTGTTTGAACTTCTACCAGAGTTGGCTGGCCCTATCTCGTAGCTACAATTTGCAAAGTATAACTCCCCCTACTGTTTGCTTTGGCTGCCCCACAACTCTTTTGATGAAACTTAAAGCCAGTCATTAAGAGAAGCGAGATATAAATATGAAGCTTGTCTTGATGCCTCTTAGATCTTCACGAGCAACCTCTGTTCAATTAACTCATAAATTACAAGGCAAATCAGCATTCATTATCTGCCTTATGTCAGAATGAGAAAAAAATGAGAGATTTACATGGCATGCAAGAAGATCCCATTCCACTCTTCTATGAGGCGTTAAAGGCTCCCTTTTAAGTGAATAAGCCACAATCAGAAGGAGAATGGAAATCCATGTCACTTGAGAGAGATGCCCCTAGCCCTTTCCTTCTATTTGCAAGCCTCCCTACTTTTGAGGGGGGGGAGCACACCCTGCTAACCGGAGTTGTCTAGGTCCTGTTGTAACCAGAGACAGGGGTGCCTATGTGAGGCTGTCTCTCCACAGGAAGGAGGCAGCCTTAGGAAATTGGGAGGTAATCAGAGACTGGGCCAGAAGGACTGGTAACATAGCCCGAGGAGCATGGGCAGAGTTTCTCCAGCATGATGGGGATAAGGAGGAGGGAGAGAAAGGGGGAAAGGGAGATAGGCAATGGGATAAAATATGGTCAGTAAATTCTGTGACACTAGAGCAGGCTTAGAGCAATGGGTAGTTTGCCTTTCCCGACTCCATATTTTCACCAGGAAGTTTTTTTGGTTTTGTTTTGTTTTTTAAGACAGAGTCTTGCTCTGTCGCCAGGCTGGAGTGCAGTGGTATGATCTTGGCTCACTGCAACCTCCACCTTCTGGGTTCAAGCAATTCCCCTGCCTCAGCCTCCCGAGCATCTGGGACTACAGGCACCTACCACCATGCCCAGATAATTGTTTGTATTTTAGTGGAGTCAGGGTTTCACCATGTTGGCCAGGATGGTCTCGATCTCCTGACCTCATGATCCGCCCGCCTCGGCCTCTCAAAGTGCTGGGATTACAGTCGTGAGCCACAGCACCTGGCCAGGAAGTGTTTAATATTGTTATTTTGTTCTTGAAATATTCCTTAAGCATCAACCTTATACATTCATTCAACAATTATGTACCAAGTGTCAGGCACTAGAAATACTGAGATGAATAAAACAGGTCCTGATTATAAGGGAAAGTAATGTATGGAAAATTACAGTAGTGTGAGAGCAGGAGTGTGACTGAAGGAAGGCCAGGGAGCTGGATCTGCAAGGAGACCCCTCACTCCAGCTTGGAGTAGGGGTAGGAAATAGCATTTGTAAGGCTTCTAGCAGGAGGTAATACTTGAGATGAATCTCTAACGATAAAGCTCAATAAATTTGTCAACATCACTGGCAAAAGGAGTGTGCGAGGGTGCAAACATCCTAGCGAGAAGGAACAGAAGCCAGAAGGAGCTTCTGGTATATTCTGATACATTCTGAGATGGAAAAATAGCTTTGGAAGATGGACATAGGGTGTATGGAGGGTCCAGAGGAGATTAGATTAGAAATTTAAATAAAGCCAGATCATGAAATGCCCTGCGTGTTTTTTGTTTGTTTTGCTTTTTGAGACAGTCTCACGCCATCACCCAGGCTGGAGTGCAGTGGTGTGATTTCAGCTCACTGCAACCTCTGCCTCCTGGGTTCAAGCTATTCTCCTGCCTCAACCTCCCAAGTAGTGGGGATTACAGGCACCCGCCACCACACCCGGCTAATTTTATATTTTTAGTAAAGACAGGGTTTCACCATGTTGGCCAGGCTGGTCTCGAACTCCTGACCTCAGGTAATCCACCCACCTGGGCCTCCCAAAGTGTTGGGATTACAGGCATGAGTCACTGTGCCTGGCACGCCCTGCATGTTTTAAGGAGGCATCTGTGCTTTATCTTGAAGGTTATGAGGGCGTCAACAAAGGATTTCACAGGGAATGACCAAGATAGTATAGTAAGGCAGTTAAGAGTGCAGAATCTATGTATCAGTGACGTTCAAAGTGTAGTTCAGGTACCAGCAGTCTCAGTGTCACTGGGAACTTGTTAAAAATGCAAATTCTTGGGCCCCATTCTAGACCTACTGAATCAAAAACTAGAGATAGGCCCCAGTCATCAGTGTTTTAACAAGCTCTCCAGGTGACTCCAATGCGTGCTCAAGCTGGAGAACTACTTCCCTACACAGACCACCTAGGTTGGAAGCCTAGCTCTCTCACTATATAACCTTGGGCAAATTCTAAACTCCAGTGAAGAGAGGGGGTAAGGGGAGGGGACAGGAAGTGAGGGAACGCGTGACACTAAACTAAGACCCACAGGCCATATAAACATGGTTGGTCATCCAGAAGGAATCTGAGTGACAGTGACATTCATGATAATAGCTCACAATTATTAAGAGCTTGCTGCAGACTGGGTATTATTCTAAGAACTTTACAGATATTAATCTACTTAATCCTTACAACAACTTTATAATCCTATTTTTCAGCTGAGGAAACGGGCTCAGAAAGGTAAAAATATGGAGTGATGTGGAGAGATGTTTACAATTAAAGTGGGAATTGTTTTTGTTGTTGTTGTTTTGTTTTGTTTTTGAGACAGGGTCTCACTCTGTCACCCAGGCTGGAATGCAGTGGCACAATCACAGCTCACTGCAGCCTCGGCCTTCCAGGCTCCAGCCATCCTCCCACCTGCCTCCCAAGTAACTGGGACTGCAGGCACACTCCACCATGCCCAGTTAATTTTTGTATTTTTTTGTAGACATGGGGTTTCGTCATCTTGCCCAGGTTGGTTTCGAATTCCTGGGCTCAAATGATCCTCCCACCTTGGCTTCCCAAAGTGCTGGGATTACAGGCATGAGCCACTGCACCCAGCCAAGTTTTGTTTTTATTGAAAGAGAAAACCCATAAATCATGGATATATGCATGGAAAAAGACTGGGAGGAAATAGCCCAACATACTCATTGTGGTGGTGCAATTGCAGGCATTTTTAATTTCTTTTTTGTAGTTATCTTTGTTTTCCAGAATTTCTATAAAAAGTTTATATTGCTTTTGTAATCAGGGAAAACACCCTTTTGAAAAAGAAAATAAATTGAACACGTGCACTTGAGGAAGATGTGAGCATCCTCTCAGTGCACAATGCAGACCCACAGAAAGAAAAATGCACCCTGCTTGTCGCTATTTCATGCAAGAGGATTCTGAGGGACTTATCACATTGGCACGCAGTGAGGGAACTGGTGGAGGAGTTTCTCTCAGGTCTCAGAACTGGGAAGAGCTATAGTGATTTGCTTTTTATCTTATAGTCACTGTTACTCATGTAACTCAATGATCTTTCAACTTTTTTTTTTTTGCCTGAGACTTCCTTGAGATTTTTAAACTTTTTGTTTCAAAGTAATTTTAGATTTACATGAAAGTTGGAAAAAAATCAGTGCAGATAGATAGTTCCTTAACACCCTTCATCCAGCTTTCGCTAATGTTAACTGAGTTAACCATAGCACAGTTTCCAGATCAAAACTAGGAAATCCACAATGGTGCAATAATATTGACTAAACCATAGAGTTTATTTACATTTTCCCAGTCTTTTCCACTAATGTCTTTTTTTCTGTTCCAGAAGTCAGTCTAGGATCCCACCTGATATTGCATTGTCATGTCTCATTATCCTCCTTCAATTTGACAGTTCTTCAGTCTTTGTCTTTTGTGGCTTTGACACTTTTTAAGATCCTGGTCAGCTACTTTGTAAAATGTCCCTTGAATTAGATTTGTTTTATGTTTTTTTCATGATTAGATTGAGGTTACAGGTTTTTTGAGGGAAATATCAGAGAAGTGATATTATGCCATTCTTAGCACTCCCTGGTCTTTTAATAACTGTGTCCCCTTAAACATTTTTATCATGCAATTTTAAAATTATAAGCGTAAATGGTTGCAAAGATGTTTATTTCCAATCTGTTGTAAATATCAGCATTTGAAATGCAATTACTTCACTCTTTTAAAAGTATTCAGTGGAATCTAAATACCAAAGTCATTTTTACGCACCATTATTTTATTTTAAAATACATGAAGATCTTTTTTAAACATGTAACATTTTACTCCTTGAATCTGTATTTCTAGTCCACTTTCCTCAGATAATTTTATCTTAAGGTAATACATTTTTAGCTGGGAGCGTGGGCTCATGTCTGTAATCTCAGCACTCTGAAAGGCCAAGGCAGGAGTGCTTGAGGCCAGGAGTCAAGACCACTCTGGGCAATATAGAGAGAGCCACGTATCTACAAAAGAAAAATTTTACAAAACCAACCAGGTGTGGTGGTGTGTGCCTACTGTCCCAGATGCTCAGAGGCTGAGTTGGGAGGATCGCTTGAGCTTGAGAGGTTGAGGCTGCACTGAGCCATGATCCTGCCACTGCACTCCAGCCTGGGTGACAAAGTGAGACCCTGTCTCAAAAAAAAAAAAAAAAAAGTAGTACATTTTTATACCTAAAAGGTAAGGCTTAAAATGCTCACCCTATGTGACTTCTCTGTAACAAAAAATATGCTTTATAAATTGAAATTGATTTATACTTGCTTTTTATCATAAAGCACTATTAGAATTATTATGATGATTATGCACAGTGATCAAAACAAGTATATTTAAAGTTTTTTTAAAAATAATTATTCCTCGTGAAAAGTAAATTTTTATTTAAATATATCTCTTAATGAAATGAATGGGATTTTCTTTTCAGGTATCCAGGATAAATAATACTTATTGCTAGAGACAGTATTCAGCATCACATCTTTTTTTTTTTTTTTTTGAGACAAGGTCTCATGTTGCGCTGGCTGGACTCAAACTCCTGGGCTCAAACAGTCCTCCTGCCTTAGCCTCCTGAGTATCTTGGACTGTAGACTCTCACCTTTCAGCATCAATTCTATTTCTAATTTTTTAATATATTTAAGGGCTGAATAAATTTGTTTACATAAGAACAAGAAAATTTAAAAGTTTTATTATAGCACTGTCATGTAATTCCATGAACCTCTGGGCTATAAACCAAAACTCAGAGTTATCTCCCTACAAAAATAACTTTTCCATTTTTTATTGAGATATAATTCACATACCACAGAATGCACACCTTTAAACTATATGATTAGTGGTTTTATATATTTAGAAAGTTGTACAACTATCACTACTATTCAATTCCAGAATATTCTCATCATCCCCAAAAAGAAACTCGTTACATGTTAGCAGTCACTCCCCATTTCCCCCTCGCCCCAACTCCTGGCAAACATTAATCTTTCTGCCTCTGGATTTGCCCATTCTGGTCATTTCATGTAAGTGGAATCATGTAATATGTGGCCTTTTGTGTCTGGCTTATTTCACTTATTTCACTTTGCTGAATGTTTTCAAGGTTTATCCACATTGTAGCATGAATCAGTGCTTTATTCCTTTTTATACCTATACAATATTCCATTGTATGGATACACCAAATTTTCTTTATCCATTCGTCAGCTGATGGACATTTGAGTTGTTTCCATATTTTGGCTATCCGTGAATAGCAATGCTATAGACATTCATTTATGCCGAGTGCAATGACATGTGCCTGTAGTCTCAGCTACTCAGGAGACTGAGGCAGGAGGGTCACTTGAGCCCAGGAGTTCAAGCCCAGCCTGGGTAGCACAGAGAGATCTCATCTCTAAAATAATAAAAAGAACACATTGATTTACAAGGTTTTCAGTGGGCACATGTTTTCATTTCTCTTATTGGGTAGCATGGGAACTCTGTGTTTATAGATTTTTGAGGAAATGCCAGACATTCTCAAAATAGCTGCACCACTTTACATTCCCATCAGCAACGTATGAGCATTCCAATTCTTCCGCACCCTCACCAACACTTCTTGTTATTATCTGCTTTTTTTTTTTTTTTTTTTTTTTGAGATGGAGTCTTGCTGTGTCACCCAGGCTGGAGTGCACTGGCGCAATCTCGGCCCACTGCAACCTCTGCTCCCAGGTTCAAGCAATTCTCCTGCCTCAGCCTCCCGAGTAGCTGGGATTATAGGTATATGCTACCATGCCTGGCTAATTTTTGTATTTTTAGTAGAGACGGGGTCTCATCATCTTGGCCAAACTCATCTTGAGCTTCTGACCTTGTGATCCACCTGCCTCAGCCTCCCAAAGTGCTGGGATTATAGGTGTGAGCCACCAAGCCTGGCCTGTCTTTTTTTTAAGAGACAAGTTCTCACTCTATTGCCAAGACTTGAGTGCAGTGGCAGCGATCATAACTCACTGTAGCCTCAAAATCCTAGGCTCAAGCAATCCTCAGCCTCCCAAGTAGCTGGAACTACAAGGTGTGTGCCACCATACCTGGCTAATCTTTTAATTTTTTTTTCAGAGATGGGGTCTTGCTATGTTGTTTAAGCTGGCCTCAAACTCCTAGCCTCAAGTGATCCTCCTGCCCTAGCCTCCCAAAGCGCTGAGATTACAGGCGTGAGCCACCGTGCCCGGCCTGTCTTTTTGATTAAAGACATCCTAATAGATGTCTTCACTAGGTATCTCTTTGTAGTTTTGATATGTCTTTCCTTAATGTCTAATGATGTTGAGCATCTTTCCATGTACTTATTGGCCATTTGTTTATCTTCTTTGGAGAAATACCTCTTCAGATTCTTTGCCCATTTTTAGTTAGGTTATTTGTCTTTTTATCATTTAGTCGTGAGAATTCTAGATACTCTAGATACAAGTCCATTATCAGATATATGACTTGCAAATATTCTCTCCCATTCTGCATGTTGCCTTTTCACTTTCTGGGCGGTTTAATTTGCAGTACAAAAGTGTTTCATACTAGGAAGGCACAGTGGCCCATGCCTGTAATCCTAACACTTTGGGATGCTGAGGCAGGAGGATCACTTGAGCCCAGGAGTTTGAGAATCAGCTTGGGCAACATAGTGAGAGCCTATCTCTACAAAAAATAAAAAAATATATATATTTAGCTGGGTGTGGTGGCACACTCCTGTGGTCTCAGCTACTAAGGTGGCTGAAGTGGAAGGATGGTTTGAGCCCAGGAGGTCAAGGCTGCATTGAGCTATGATTATGACACTGCACTCTAGCTTGGGTGACAGAGCGATACCCTGTTTCAAAAAACAAAAGTGTTTCATTTTCATATAATCCAATTTATCTCTCTTTTTTTTCCTTTGTCACTTGAGTGTTTGTTGTCCTGTCATCCTAAGAATTTCTTACCTAATCCAAGGTCAGGAAGATTTACACTTATGTTTTCTTCTGAGTGTTAGTTTTAGTTGTTACACTTTTAGCTCTGGATCTGTTGCATTACTGTGTACATTTTAAGATCAACATGTCAATTTCTGCCAAAAAAAAAAAAAAAAGCCAACTGAGATTTTATTAGACATTACATTGAATCCGTAGAACAATTGGGGGAGTACTGCCATCTTAGCAATATTAAGTCTTCTAATCCATGAACAAGAAATGTCATTCCATTTACTAAGGTCTTCTTTATTCTCTGTCAATGGTGTTTTGTAGTTTTCAGTGTACAAGTTTTGTACTTCATTTGTTAAATTTATTTCTAATTAGTTTATTATTTTATTGCAAATAGAATTGTTTTCTTAATTTGATATTCAAGTTGCCCATTGTTAGTGCTTAGTCATAGAATTGATTGTTGTGTTTTCCGGCATCCTGCAACCTTGCTGAACTTGATTATTAGCTCTAATAGATTTTTGTGGATTCTTCAGAATTTTCTGACTGAGGTTATGCCACCTGCAAATAGAGATATTTTTACTTCTTCCTTTCTGATCTGGATGTCTTTAATTTTTTTATCTTGCCTATTTAGCCCAGCTAGAACTTCCAGTACAATATTGAATAGAAGTGCTAAGTGTGAACATTCTTGTATTGTTTTTGATCTTAGGTGGAAATCTTACAGTTTTATACCATTAAATTTGATGTTAGTTGTGGGTTTTTCATAGATGTTCTTTACCAGATTAGAAGTTACTTTTTATTTCTTGTTTATTGAGTGTTTTTTTGTTTGTTTTTCATTGAGATGGAGTCTTGCTCTGTCGCACAGGCTGGAGTGCAGTGGCACGATCTCAGCTCACCGCAACCTCCACCTCCCGGGTTCGAGCAATTCTCCCACCTCAGCCTCCTGAGTAGCTGGGATTACAGGCGCCCACCACCATGCCCAGCTAATTTTTGTATTTTTAGTAGAGACGGGGTTTCACCATGTTGGCCAACCTGGTCTCAAACTCCTGACCTCAAGTGATCTGCCCGCCTTGGCCTCCCAAAGTGCTGGGATTACAGGCCTCCCAAAGTGCTGGGATTACACCTTGCCTAGCCTATTGAGTGCTTTTATCATGAAGGAATATTGAATTTTGTGAAAGACTTGTTCTGCATCTATGGAGATGAACAGGTAGTTTTTTTTCTATTAATGCAGCATACTACATTGACTGATTTTCTTATGTTGAACCAACCTTGCATCCCTAGGAAAAATCTTATTTGATCATTATGCATAATTCATTTTATTTGTTGTTGGATTCAGTTTAGTAGTATTTTGTTGAGAATTTTTGTATTTGTGTGATAAAATATACATAACATAAAATTCACCATTTCAACAGTTTCAAAGTGTACAACTCAATGACGTTTGTTATGTTCACAATGTTGTGCAATACTTACCACTATGTAGTTTCAAGACATTTTCAGCATGACAAAAGGAAACCCCACACACACTAAGCCGTCATTCTCCCCTCCCCCTGGCAACCACTGATCTGCTTCCTGTCTCTATGTATTTGCCTATTCTGAATATTTTTTGCCCAGGTGTGAGGTGAAAAGGGTTTGGGTGACATATCCTCTATTTAGAAAATGACTATCACAAATTCTTTATCAGTCAGCAGTCAGTCAGCAGCCTGTCCAACACAATTATTCACAGGCCCCCTTTGAACCTCCTGCATTTGGCAAGAAAGGGAGGTAAGCATGGAAAAGGAAGAGGGCACTCTTTCAACTGTCTCCTCTCCTTCTGCTAGAGAAGGGGGACTATGAGAAGAGGACTGCCCAGGATGGCTCCAGGCAAAATATAAACATTGTTTCTTTTGCCCTCAAATCTCCCCTTTCTGCTGCTATATCCAGGCCCTGGTGGCCTCAAGTAGCCAGGCCCTAGGATATCTCGAAGATCTCTTCCCTCCAGGCGGGGCTGCAGGACCTGAGACTACTTTTATAATTGGTTTCCTGTTGGGTGTCCCTTGCTTGCAAGCCTTACTTAACTGGCCAGATGGCATCCACTTGCTTGAGCCACGTGCTCTTGTTTGCTAAGACCTCCTAAGTTATCCTGTGCAAATTCCCTGAACGTGAGGAATGTCAAGCCCCAAAGCTGTAAAACTGGTGACTCACTGAAGTCCAAGAAAGAGGTACTTCTGGAGAGCAGGGTGATCTTTATGTACTTTTCAAGTAATGCCCATGGGCAAATCTGTTATTTGGTGAAGCAGGATCAGGGAGTGGAAAGAGAAAGGTGACACCCCCACCCTCACAGTACGCCTTACAGCCCACTCCACAGCTTTGTTAGGAGCTAAGTCTCTGGAGAGATTCTGGGGATTTTTTTTTTTTTTTCTCCAGGGAGGCTTTCTGGCTTTCACTTCTCCAGACCCCGAGGACACTCCCAGATGCAAGGTGATGTCATTGGAGTGTTTTCAGATAGAGAATTTAAGACTTGCTCTGACCTCATGTGCTTTGTGTTTCCAGTTAAACTCAAACTTTCCAAGACTTGAGTTCATTTACCTTTAATCAAAATTCCCTTTCTGGGCTCCACTTCTAATTACACATGGGCTTCTAAGTCTTCTTGGCCATCAGGTACCAGTTGATCAAAAGTGTCACACATTTAGGTAGGGCCAGTGTGGCTGACATGCCCTTTGAAGTTCAAATAGGGTTGGAAATGAGTGCAATATTGCTCACATGATGTCAAATCTCACGTGTTTGAAATAGAGTGTGTGACATTTGACAAATTCAAGCACATGGCGAGGCAGCTATTCTGCTTACAGAACAAAGATTCCACTAAGGACTAGGGGAGTGACACCTCATTGGGGCCTGCCTCTTTGTTGACAACAGACTCAGACTGGGGGCTCTTTGTGAGAATCAGAATGCTATTTCCAACCCTTAGGCAAGTAATGGGCTAATGAAGGCTCTAGAATTTTAGGAGACAGACCTCACTCTGGGGGACAGTCCCCACTAAAGGCAAAGTTCTTTCCTCACTCCCACATGTGTGGCTGATAAAAGCTACTTGTCTGGCTGGGTGCGGTGGCTCAAGCCTGTAATCCCAGCACTTTGGGAGGCTGAGGCTTGAGGTCAGGAGGTTGTAAACCACCCTGGCCAACATGGTGAAAACCTGTCTCTACTGAAAAGACAAAAATCAGTAGGGCTAATTTTTGGCATGCACCTGTAATTCCAGCTACTCGGGAAGCAGAGGCAGGAGAATCCCTTGAACCCAGGAGGCAGACATTGCAGTGAGCTGAGATTGCACCACTGCACTCCAGCCTGGGTGACAGAGCAAGACTCTGTCTCAAGAAAAAAGCTACTTGTCATATGTACACAATGTAGTTCTCCTTGAAGACTACTCCAAATGGTTTGGGTTTGGCCATCTACCCAGAACGCACACGTACCCAGCACGCACATGTACCCAGCAGGTGCCTTCCTATTTCTACCATCTTTACCCATAGTAGGCCTTAGAGTAAGCACTCTTTTTCACTGAGTCAGGTTTAGACCACAGAATCCTCAGGTCAGCACTCCCAGCAACCTCGGCCAGTTGCTTGGAGTTGGTATACAAGATAATGAAAATTGCCATCATTTTACTGAGGACTTATGGGTGAGATACTGGGTAAGTGCATTCCGTGCATTATCTCTTTTAATTCCTACAATAGTCTTGTTATGTACTATTATTCTCACTTTACAGACAAGGAACCAAGGCCAAGGGAAGGTAAGTAAACTTTCTCAAGGTCAAATTGGCAGAACTGGGCTGGAATTCCGGCCTGTTTGACTCCAGAGACTAACCTCTACCCGTTACGCTATGCCAGTTCATTCATTCACTCAACTAGTGTTTAAAAATCGGCACAGATTCTGTGTTAGCATGGTTCTAGGCCCTGGGGATACAGCAGTCGAAGATCTTTGCCCAGTGGAACATGACACTGTGTGGGCCTCTGGAAGAAGGCCCTCTGGGAATCAGTGACCTGACACTGGATAATACATCCATTTGCTAGCAGGATGAGGGATCTCAAAAATGTGGGAGCTCCACACTTAAACACAGGGAGTGTATGAAAAACTCAAGCCACGAGGCAAACCGGCAATGGCAAAGTTTCAGCTCAACCCTGACAGGGCTCTGTGTGCTTAGTATAGGCTATAGCCCATGCTCCAGTGTTTGAGAAGGATGACATGCCCTACTGATCTCTGTAACCCTGTGAAGGTCAACCACCCCAGGCCCTCCTAACCATAAGCCAACATTAAGTTTTTCAAGCGTCCCAGGTCTGCCTGTCTTTTTTACCATTAGCAGCTGAATGTGTGAAGCTCCTGGCTCCCCGCAAGGAACCCTGGGGGTGGGTCACAGGTGGGGCTGAGCTCACTCTTCCTATAGATACATTTCCCCCTTGTAAAGAGCAAAGGAGACGATCAAAGGCCACCTGGGCCCACTTGCTTGCTAGAGAGACCCGGGGGAGCTGGAAAGGAAAGGGGAGGAGGGGACTGGGGCAGGCTGGAGCTGTGCTGTGATTGATTGGCTTGTTTTGCTCCTGCACTTCTGTTTACCCAGCTGGGCCTGCTGCTGCCCAGAGGACCAGCATGTGCATGGCCACTCTGGCCGGCCTTTGGGGCAGTGTCAGAGTGAGCTGTGCACTCAGCCATCTCCTGGCAAAACTGAGGCAGGGAAGTTTGTGTTTTGTGTCTGCAACTTTCCTGCCCCACTGGGCCTTCTCCCATCTCCAGGGGCACCCCTCCGTAACACACACCCCCCAGTCTCAGCCACAAAATTCTTCAGGTCTTCTTCCTCTTAGTGGAACCTAGTGTCACTCAGGTATCTAAGACACTAACAGGTAAACATCTGTCAACAGCCTCTAGCTTAATTCTTTTAGCATTTCAAAATGCTGGGCTTCTCTGTAATTAATTAGTCCATTCAAGGCAGATAAGAGCAGAGGGCCCCAGGAGAGGGAAACAAATAGCTTATGAAAGAGCTACCGATCCAAGGACACAAATGAAGTCCCTGGTCTTCTAGGTCAGTCTTTCTGCTAATTGACAAACAAGGTTAAAACAAATCCCAGCATTTCAGTAATGCTGTCTGCTTGGTTTGAATAGCAGTAGCCCAAGGTAGAACGGTTTCAGAACTCAGTGTGTGTGGGGAGGAAGGGTGGCTGTGGGCAGGATTTGAAGATTTGAAGGACCCTTCCAAGTGCACGTGGCCAGTGGTTTGTCATTTGTTTAGAGCCAGCTCTACTTTTCTTAAAAACCAACCTAACCCCAGACCAGAAGCAAGTAGAGACTGGTGGCAAAGGGACCCTGGGCTTTGGGTAGGCACTAGAGTGGTGGTTTAGAGTGGGCTTTGGAGTCAGACAAGCCTGAGTGAGAGTTTCAAATCTCAGCTCTGCTACTTATAACTGTTTGACTTTGGGCAAGTTACTTAGCTTTTCTGAGTCTCAGTATAACCTTCTGTCAAATGAGGATAACACTTACCTCAGTGCATTGTGAGGATTACATGCCATAAAGTGTGCCAAGTGCTTAGCAACTGATCTATGTTATCAATATACGTGGAGGGGTGTGATGATCAAAGACAAGGATTGTGGAGAGAGGAGATGGGATACCTCATTCTCTTCCTGAAATGTTCAGCACTTTAGGTGTGCATTCCTAATGTTTACACAGTTCAAAGGTGAGTTCAAAATGTGGAAACAACCCGAATGTCTATCGACAGATGACTGGATAAACAAAACATGGTATACACATGCAATGGAATACTATTCAGCCTTTAAAAGGAAGGAAATTCTGATGCATACTACAACACAGATGAACTTTGAGGACATTATGCTAAATGAAATAAGCCAGTGACACAAAGACAAACACTGCATGATTTCACTTACATGAAGTTTCTAGGGTGGTTAAATTCATAGAAGCAGACAGTAGAATGGGAATTGCCAGGGGCTGGGAAAGAGGGGAATGGGGAGCTAATGCTTGATGGGTACAGAGTTTCTGTCTGAGAAGATGAAAGTTCTGGAGATGGAGGGTGGCGCTGGTGGCACAACATTGCGAATGTACTGAATGCCACTGAATTGTATGCTTAAAATGGTTAAAATGGTAAACGGTAAATTTTATGTTATGTGTGTTTACTGCAATTTTGGATGGATTGGGAGTATATATATGAGAAAAGCCATGACAGGTCAGTGCCCTGGTGAAAGCCTGGGATTCTATTTTCTACTCCACTATGAGAAGGCAGCCAGTTTCCATACAGGGGAAGGGGAGAGAGAGAGGGAGAGGGATGGGGGGATGGAGAGAGAGAGAGAAGCAGGAAAGGAGAGAGAGGAGAATGGCCTGGGCTGTCAGTGTAAAACAAAAAATACAAAAGTTGGAGGTTTTTCAGCTCTGAAAATGCAACAAGCAAGGAGAGTAGGCTCCATCCCTAGGTGAGCCCCAAAGCCCACTTGGGCCACAGCTATAGATAGCCTGGCTGGGAGACCACAAAAGGGAAGGAGGAGGTAATTTGGACTGGCCTGAGGTAAAAATTGCAGAGATTTGCAAGTGCAATCAGCTCTTCAACTCCCCACCACTTCCAAGGCAGAGTGGGTGGGACCAGCCTCTTCTCTTCCTCCAATCTCACTCCTTCCAGGCTACAAGGGGCCCCTCAAGGCTGCCCTTCTCATTCGGTTCCAGCTGCCTGATTTCCCTGGAGAGGAGGTTGTGGAGGTGGGGCTGCCAGTCCCTACATCCCTACCAGACCAACCTCTTCACGGGACCATCCGGACCCTGTACACGTGGACCCTGGCCGTGTAGACACACCTGAGTCCAGGAACGACACAAGCCGCAGGGATCCCAGCCTAGGCACGGAGGTAATTAGGCACGTCTTCTCTGCTCCTGAAGTAATGTTTATTTGTCTTTCAAATTCTGCCAACCAAAATGGCTTAGGCTGTGATTTACCATCACACCATTATGTCATACTTCCTTACTGCTTTATGACCAAGAAAGACTCCAGGCACAGTAGCCATATTATGTCCCAGCGAACTCCTGCCCAAATTAAGTCACTGTTTCTGGTCCCTATCGCTGGTCAAATATGACATCTAAGGGTAATTGCTGTTTTAGGGGCACATTTTAAAGCAAATGCAAAAAATAATGAATGTACCTATTTTGTGACTGAAATTTGCATCTGTCTTTTTAACCTCTCCCGGCAAATATGTTTTATGTTTATTTAAACAGCCTTTAATAAAAATGTACAGCTGCAAAGCATCTTACTACTCAATGCTTTCTGGTTAAGAAAATTGCCCATAATCACAGTGGACTTTACTATTCGTAACAGAATATTATTTTTCATCGGTGCATGGCTGCAGCCCAATGTATGAGTGTTGCAAATGCAATGTGAGGCTTATCTGAGGTCGGAAGCTCTTCATTCATTCATTTATTCAATCCATCAACAGACTTTTTTGCGGACTTACCATATGGGGTTTGGGACCTTTGGGGAACGGGGGAAAAGCATCGGCAGAGGCGTGAGAGAGCAGGTCACTGATAGGACAAGGGTAGCCATTGTCAACCACAGTTGATGTATTGTGATTGGCTGGAAAGTGTGACACAAGTAATTTGTTACTGATAATAGTTAATGTACCTGAGTTGCTGAATAATTTACTTTAGTTGTAAGTTAGAGTGGATTCAAGGTTATCTTTATAATAATAGCATCACTCTTACCTGCTTGCAATTTCAGTTTGTTTTAATGAGAGTTAGAGAAAAGGGTCCAATTAATAGTTGCCATGCCAAGTGGATTCCCCAAGGACACTCATGGGAGTGTGTCATGCATGTGCACATCATCTGTCAGTTATAACGTAGTTTAGGATTGTCCGAGTGGCCTACAAGGTGTGTGTTATGTGCGAGAGTGGAGAGGGATGAACCTGGAGAGGCAGGATGGGTAGATGCGACTTTTCAGAGCTTGAGTAAACACAGCTTCAGCTGGATTGGCCCCCAAATTTTGCAGATCTAATTGTCAGTAATGCAGAGCTACTGCTTGTTTATCTGGTTCCAGTATTTCCCCAAGTACAGAGATGTGATCTTAGGTAATTAAGTAGCGACTGTCAGCCCATGCTTGTGAATTTGACCTGTCTTGGAGAACCTGTAATTATACTTCTCAGAATCAAGTACTTCTAGCACTGGCTGTGTTGCACGTTCAGCTTCTTAGAAATGAGAATGTGACCCAAGAGGTAGCTTCCAGGATAGGTTTTATGGAGTGATTGTGCTGGGACCACATTTATCTGTCTTGAAAAACAGATGGAAATTCTCAGTCATGAGTCAAACTAGAAAAAGGAACTTAATAATATTGAATTTGATATGCTATTTCTACTGGGAAGCCAGATGGGGTATGGGGAGCCGTTGGGGTACAGAGAAGGAGTGTCTACTTTTCCTTACCTTTCCAATATAAAATGGATTTCTAGAATTAACCAGGAGATATTGGAAATGACACCTTTCATGAAAATGTAATAAATGATGGGCTTGGTGTTCTGGTTTGAAGGGTACTAGAACTCTTTCCCTGCCCCTAAAAATACTCTCCCACTGCTGCTTGATTTTCTAATATTAGAATTGTGGTAGAATCCCTTTTTATGTGTTTACAAACTATGCCTTGCTCTGTTTAACTAGTTTTCATTTTTTTTCAAATGTATGCTGCAGGAAAAGACGATAGTTCTTTTAAAAATAAGAAGCACATTCAAGAATGAGCTGGAAGCCTGCTGGAATTGTTAAGGAAACCAATTGTGTGTAGATGCGACCTCCGTAATTAATCAGTGAACATCTAGCAGCCAAATATCTGATGGGAGGGAGGAGGCCCTCTCCTTAGAGAGAGGGAAAATGACTACTCCCTTCTGATTGAAAAAGCACCATCCCAGACCTTCTTGCTGCTGACATGCAGATGTACATCTGGCTGTAATCTCTCACTCCCTGCTAGCCTTTGCCAAACTGTGTGGAACAGAAATCCAGTTTCTCCTCCATGTAAAGCGACAGAGAGAAATTGAATAGTTAGATAGTTAACATTCTGAGCACTGGCTAGGAAAAGGAACATGCCCAAAGCAATAAAAAGACTCTCACTAAAAAACTGTGGCTGAAGAAAGATTTGAGCAGTTTAAACAACTGGTGGAGTTGATTGGGGTGAAGGGAGTAGAAGTCTCAAAGCCACAGACAAGCCTTGATACTCTGCAGACAAGCTAAGAAATATTTAAATTGTGTGAAATCTACTCAAGGCTGATGAATAAGATAGAATAAGAGCTTGATAATATTTGAAGGAATTTATTTGCACTTAAATGTCCGTGTTTCTATAAATCTTGCTCTAAATTTTGTTTTATGTGGTGTTGTTTTAAAAACAGAGTTATTTATAAAGAATGAAAGCATAATTGAGTGGGAAGTGTGCTCTGTTCCCCCTCTCCGAGCTGTCCAACCTAAGGAAGCCTATCATTCTGTCACAGTGGTGGTAACTTAATCAAATTGCAGGACTAATACATAGAAGGAAAATGATGCCCTTTGAAGCTTTACCTTGGAAACCCACACTTCATAAATGACAATAAATCCAACAGTGCCTCAACTTTTGGATTAAACATTGCAGCCTTCTTTAAAAAATACCTCTGGGTAGGTTAACATATAGAGTTATTACTATCTTAGTACAGTGGTTTCCCAAACTGAGTATTTAACACACCTTTCATTTATATTGAGAACTTTTAAAATACAGAAAAGTGCAGGGAAGAATATAGCAAACACTTGTGTTCTCACCATGCAGAGGAGAAATACACTACTGTATTTACTTTGTCTTCCATTCTTTTTAAATTTAAAAAAAAAAAGTGCTACAGGAAAAGTGGAGGCCCCCTTTATCTCCTGCCTCGAGTCAACTCATTTTCATTAATTTGGTATGTTTTCTTCCACTATGATATACTTTTGTATTTTTTAAACTTAGCATTATTTCTTGAGATCAGTCCATGTGAGTGCCTATTGGTCTAGTTCATTCTTACTGCTGAACAGTAACCTATAGTACAACCACGGCACATTTAATTTATTCATTCCTCCTTTGGCGGATATTTATTTCCAAATTTTTAGTATTAGAAACAAACAACTTGCAGTAAACACTGAGGTATGTGTGTCTTTGCACGCTGGATTGGAATTTCTCTAGAGTATGTACCTTTTAGAAAGTAAGATTTCTGGGTTAAAGACTATACACACTTTTAGTTTTTCTGGGTACTGGCAGGTTGCTCTCCAATGTGGCTCTACCGAATAACAGTCTCATCAGTCGTGTATGAGCTCCCATGACACCATACCATTGACAACTTTTGGGTTTTAATTTTTGCTTGTCTGATGAGTAAAGACAGTATCTTGTTTGTTGTTGTTTTTGTTTCCTTGAGTACTAGTGAGGTTAAGTATCTTTGCATATATTTCTAGACCATTCCAGTGTCTTCTGCAGTTGTCTGTTGGTATTCTTTGCCCCTTTTTCCATTGTGTTGATTGCCTTTTAAAATTGACTTATAGCATTATTTTATGTCTTTTTTGACTCTGTTTCTTTTTCAGTTTTATGTGTGGCAAGCATCTTCTCCCACTGTATGGATTATCTTTAACTTTATACTGTCATTTTTTCTTATAGACATTATAATGTTTAATGTGGTCACATTTATCAGTCTTTTCTATTGAAATTTATACGTTTTGTGTGTGTGATTAATGAATTCTTCTATTCTGAGGTCATAAAGGTATTCTATATTTGCATCACAATGTTGTAAAATTTTGCTTTTAACAGTTAGATCTTTAATTCATTTTGAATTGATTTTTATGTAGGGTTTGAATAAGTTATCTAATTGTATCTTTTATCACATGGATACTTTCAATACCATTTATTAAATAGTCTATATCATATCCTCCATGATTTATAATCAATCTCTGTCCTTTACCTAGTTCTCATAGACTTATCTGAGTTGTTTGTAGGCCCTTTTTATATTCCACTTGTCTATTTGTTTATCCATCTGCCAATACTATATTGTTTTATTTTTTATTTTTTGAGAAGGAGTCTCACTCTGTCTCCCAGGCTGGAGTGCAGTGGCATGATCCCAGGTTCAAGTGAATTTCCTGCCTCAGGCTCCCTGGTAGCTGGGACTACAAGTGCATGCCACCACATCTGCCTAATTTTAGTATTTTTAGTAGAAACGGGGTTTCGCCATTTTGGCCAGGCTGGTCTCAAACTCCTGACCTCAAGTGATCCGACCGCCTTGGCCTCCCACAGTTCTCAGATTATAGGCACGAGCCACTGCGCCTGGCCTATGTTGTTTTAATTGCCATGACATTATAATAAGCCTAACAATGTGCCCTTCACTACTTTCTTCACAATTGTCTTGTATATTCTTGATGCCTTACTATTCTGTTAAAATCTTATTCTCTGTGTAAGTCTTCTGTGTAAATTAGCTTATCAAAATCCGGAAAATCCTGTTGTGATTTTGGTTGAACTTGCATGAATTTATAGACCAATTTAAAGAAAATTGCCATATTTGTGTTGAGCCTTGCCATACATGAACATGGTATGTATCTCCTTTTTGAGGTTACTTTATTCTAAACTTTTTATTTCAATATAATTATAGATTCATGGGAAGATGCAAATTATGGTACAGAGAGGCCCCCGTACCATTCACTTTTTTCTCCCATGATTATATTTTACATAACTAGAGTACAGTATCAACTAGGAATTCGACACTGGTACAATATGTGTGTATATAATTCTATGCCATTTTTATCACAGGTGTAGATTTGTGTAAGATACAGAAGACCAGGCGCGGTGGCTCACACCTGTAATCCCAGCACTTTGGGAGGCAGAGGCGGGCAGATCACCTGAGGTCAGGAGTTCGAGACCAGCCTGACCAACATGGGGAAACCCTTTCTTTACTAAAAATACAAAATTAGTCAGGCATGGTGGCGCATGCCTGTAATCCCAGCTACTCGGGAGGCTGAGGCAGAAGAATTGCTTGAACCCGGGAGGCGGAGTTGCTGTGAGCTGAGATCACGCCGTTGCCTCCAGCCTGTGTAACAAGAGCGAAACTCCGTCTAAAAAAAAAAAAAAATAGATAAAAAAGATACAGAATTATTCCGTCATCACAAAGATGTCCCTCATGCTACCTTTATGGTTACACCCAACCCACCCTATCTCTAACCCCCAGAAATCACTAATCTAGTCTCATCTTACAATTTTGTCATTTCAAGAATGTTAAATAAGTGGAATACAGTATGTGCCTTTTTGAGATTACTTTCTTCATTCCCTGGAGATTCATGCAAGTTGCTGTGTTGTCAATAGTTAATCCTTTTTATTGCCAAGTCTGCTAGTGATGAATTCTGTTAGTTTCCTTCATCTGAGTATGTCTTGATTTCCCCTTCATTTTGAAGAATATTTTTGCTGGGTGTAGAATTCTGTGCTGGCAGTTCTTTTCTTTCATGGTGTGGATGTACTATAGTTGGTTGAACCCATTCACTTGTTGAGAGACGTTTTGGTTGTTTCTGGTTTGAGTGTTTTCTGTTTGTTCTTTCTGTTTTTTATTTCTCTATTTTCATTTTCTTGCCTTCCTGTGTGTTACTTGAATATTTTTAGAATTCTATTTTGATTAATCTACAGGATTTTAGAGTTATCTCTTTGTGTATCTTTCTTTGTGGTTGCTCTAGGTCTAACACGACATACACATAACTTATTACAATCTACTGGTGTCATCATTTTACCAGTTAAAAGTATAGCAACTTTATTCCTTTACTTTCCCCAGGTTATAATTATCTTAAGTATTTTGTTTACATACACTGAGAAAACTATCAGACAATGTTTTACTTTTTGCTTTAACCATCAAACATAATTTTGAAAAATCAATAGAAGAGGACAGCCTATTGTATTTATCCATATTTTTTGTTCTTTCTTTGTTCTTTCTCATTCCTGATGCTCAAAGATTCCTTCTATCCTTATTTCTGTTTGGAGAACTTCCTTCGGCCATTCTTTAAATGTTAGTTTGCTATCACAAGAACAGAAAACCAAACACCGCATGTTCTCACTCATAGGTGGGAATTGAACAATGAGAACATTTGGACATAGTGCGGGGAAAATCACACACCAGGGCCTGTCGAGGGGTGGGGGGCTGGGAGAGTGATAGCATTAGGAGAAATGCCTAATATAAATGACAAGTTGATGGGTGCAGCAAACCAATATGGCACATGTATACCTATATAACAAATCTGCACGTTGTGCACATGTACCCTAGAACTTAAAGTATAATTTTTAAAAATGTTAGTTTGATAGTGACAAATTCTGTTAGTGTTCCTGAATCTAAGGATGTCTCGATTTTCCTTTCATTAAGAAGGATATTTTTGTTGGTTGTAGAATTCTGTGCTGGCAGTTCTTTTCTTTCAGTACTTAAAAAATATGTCACTTCCTTGTAACCTCCACAGATTTTGATGAGAAATCTACAGTCACAGGGATTATTCTTCCCTTATAGTAAGGTGTAGTTTATCTCTGGCTGCTTTTAATATTTTTTTTTTCTTTGTTGTTATCAGAAATTTGACCATGATGTGTTTTGGCCTGGATTTCTTGGGTTTAACCTATTTGGATTTACTCAGTTTTTTGAACCTGTAGGTTTGTCTTTTGCCAAATTTGAGTAAATTTCAGCCACTATTTGTTTGAATACATCTTCAACCTCACCTTTTACTCCCTCTCCTTCTGTGACTCTGATGACATGAATGCTTTGTTATAGTCCCACGGATCCCTGAGGCTCTGTTCATATATATTTTTCAGTCTACTTTCTCTTTGTTGTTTGTCCTTGGTAATTTCTATTTTTGTATCTTCGAGTTTACTGCTTCTTTTCTCTATCTCCTCCATTTTGCTATTGGGCCCATCCATTGACGTTTTAAAATTTTGGTTGTTTTCTCATTCTAAAATTTCCATTTGGTTTTCTTTATATCTCCTATTTTCTTTGCTGAGATTTTTTGCCCTTTGTTTCAAGTGCATTTACAATTACTTGTTCAAAGGTTCTTATGATGGCTGCTTAAAATCGTTGATAGGTAATTGTAATATCTGTGTCATTTCAGTCTTAGCATCTGTTGAATGTCTTTTCTCATTCAAATTGAGATTTTCCTGGCTTTTGGTATTATAAGTGATTTTTTATTCAACTTTGACATTTGGGTATTGCATTATGAGACTGGTTCTTATTGAAATCTTCTGTTTTAGCAGGCCTCCTCTGACACTGCTCCAGTGGTGGAAGAAGAGGCACCCCTCATTACTGCCAGCTGGAGATGGACGTACAACTAACTCCCTATGTGGTCTCTACTGTCACTGTGGAGAGAGGGGATTTATTACAGTCCCAGCTTCCCACTTGGCCCTCTCCAACACCACACTGGCTAGGTGATTGGGATACTTCCTTACCGCCTAGGGAGGGGAAAAGTCAGCCTCCCTACTCAGCCTTTGCTGGCATGAATAGGAGTGTTTTTTTTCTGTAGATATTTGCCGGGAGTAGAGAGCAGTTATTGTTGAAGGTGTTCAGTTCTACACGGTTGTTCTTTTTCTGATACATTGACTAGCGAGAGCAGGTTTATGTTGGGGATATTTTGTCTGTGCTTGTTGGTATTACTGGGTTGCTAGCTTCTCTAGCACCCAGTCTGGGATATATGAGGCAAAAAGGGAACAGAAGAAACTCACCAATACGTTGCCTCAGTTCCCAAGGTCCCTAACCAGTCTGCCCGTTTTTCTCTACCTGTCAGAGACATCTTATGTCTGCCTTATGCATAATGTTCAGGGTTTCTAGCCGTACTTGGCAGAAAGAGTAGGGAAAAGTACTTTTATTTCATCTTGTCTTGAAACTGAAGTATAAGATCTTTTATGACTTTCAAAAATTTAATAATTTTCTCCATAAAGGTCTTATACAACTGTTGTATGTGTAGATCTATATACTATGTTGTTAACAGTGTTAATTCAGTGAATGGAAATGTGCCACTCTGTAATGCATGTAATAAAGCACTTACATATACTTGTTTACAAGCTGTTTCTTGGAATGCTACTTACACACTGCTCACGGTCCTAGCTCTTTGCTAATAATATGTATTTTGGATGATATCACTCCTCTTTAAGAATTACATATTCTAATTTATTGTTTCTGGTATATTGAAATGGTACTGATTTTTTTCATATTAATATATCCAGCACTTTTGTTGAATGCTCTTATTAGTTCTAGCAGTTTCTAGATACTCTCGCATTTTTTTTTTTTTTTGAGATGGAGTCTTGGTCTGTCACCAGGCTGGAGTCCAGTGTTGCGATCTTGGCTCACTGCAACCTCCGCCTCCCGGGTTCAAGCAATTCTCTGCCTCAGCCTCCCGAATAACTGGGATTTTAGGTGCCTGCCACCACACCCGACTAATTTTTTGTATTTGTAGTAGAGACGGGGTTTCACCATCTTGGCCAGGTTGATCTACCCTCCTCGGCCTCCCAAAGTGCTGGGATTACAGGCGTGAGTCACCGCATCTGGCTGATTCTCTTGCATTTTCTGTATAGGCAACATATCATCTGCAATTATGATGATTTTTTCCTTTTTCTAATATAAATATATATAATACATTTATATATTTTATATATTTGTGTGTATGTATATATATTTATTTAATTTATATTTATTTTAAGTTGGAGTCTCACTTTGTTGCCCAGGCTGGAGTGCAGTGCTATGAGCTCAGCTCACTGCAACCTCCGCCTCCCAGGTTCAAGTGATTCTCCTACCTCAGCCTCCTGAGTAGCTGGGATTACAGGCACACACCACCACACTCGACTAATTTTTGTATTGTTTTAGTAGAGACGGGGTTTCACCATGTTGGTCAGGCTGGTCTCAAACTCCTGACCTTGTGATCTGCCCACCTCGGTCTCCAAAAGTGCTGGGATTACAGGTGTGAGCCACTGCGTCCGGCCATATATATATATATTTTAAATGTTTAATACTTTATGTCATATTCATATAATATAATTTAATATTATATATAATAAATATATAAAAGTACATATACTTTAATATGTTTGTATTTATTGTTATTTCTATTATGCTTAGATTTATTTTTTCATTTCATCTTATATTTCTATTACTGTGTTTTATTTGTGTTGTTGTTGTTTTTTTTTTTTTGAGATGCAGTCTCGCTCTGTTGCCGGGCTGGAGTGCAACGTTGCAATCTCAGCTCACTGTAACCTCCACCTCCCGGGTTCATGTGATTCTCCTTCCTCAACCTCCTGAGTAGCTGGGATTACAGGCATGCGCCACCACACCCAGCTAATTTTCGTATTTTTATAGAGAGCGGGTTTCACCATATTGGCCAGGCTGGTCTCGAATTCCTGTCCTCAAGTGATCTGCCCACCTCAGCCTCCCAAAGTGCTGGGATTACGGGTGTGAGCCACTACACCCAGCCTATATTTCTATTACTGTGTTTTACATTGCTTTTTTTATTCTTTTCTGCCTTGATTGAGTTGATTAATTTTTTATTTCCCTGCCTGCCTCTGAAATTTGGAAGTTGTATTTCTGTTAATTTAGTGGTCACCTTTAAAATTTTACATACACCCCGGACTGCACACACAGTGTATATTAACTTGAAGTTTTGTGCAGTCTGTGGGTGTATGTAAAAATTTTAAAGTATTAACCAGAGAGAAAAAACAGATTGCATAGAGATATATCTCCATTTAGAGATATAGAGATATATTTCTATTTATCCTTTGAGTAATAAAATAAGCTAAATATGTTTTAACTCTAATCTCTACTTTCTATCTTGAGTGGTACTGTTGGGCAATATTTGGGTGCCATTTTCCTCTTCAATACCCCACAGAATAGGTCATTGTAACCTTATTTTATTGGGATTCTTTTTAAGAAAAAACAGCTTTATTGAGATATCAATTGTCACCATTTTGGAACATCATCATCTCAAAAGAAACCCTATTTTTTACAGTTGAGGTTTATTTAAATTTATCTATGTGTTTACCAAGTTTTTTGCTCCATTGTTTCTTGAACTCCAGATTTTTATTTTAGGTTCAATTTTCTTCTTGATGTACATCATTTAATATTTTTTAGTGAAGGCTTATCACTGACAAACTCTCATAGTCTTTGTTTAAAAGACCTCATTTTAATCGCCTCAGTTGTGAATGATAACTTCTCTACGTAAAATTTTAAGTTAATGGGTATTTTCCCTCAACTTTGTAAACTTATTCCATGTTTTCTGAGTTCTATTGTTGCTGATGGGAAGTGTATTATTTATTATCTATTGTCAGTCTATTTTTAATGTTAGTTTTTGGATGCCATCTGTCTTTTCTCTCTGGTTAAGAGTTTTCTGTTTGTTTTCACTATGATTTGTCTAGGTTGTATTTATTTTTATTCATCGTAGGATCTGGGCCTCTTCAATCTGAGTTCCTATTATTTACATTAGAATACATTCATAATACATTGCTTTCAATTTACAGTTTCTATTTTTAAATAGTGGATCAAGATCTAAAGGCACTAACCATAGCAGCCTTCCCATCATTGTTATTTCCCTCTATCTTTTATGGCCATCTTGCCGATACACAATTTAACACCTTTTTTGGGGTTGTGTTCTTTTCTATTATGCCTCTCTAAAGTATTCAACTTTCTTAGAAATAACTCTTCATTTTCATACCCATATATCATCTGTTTACAGAATATTTATTTAAATTACATAGCAAAACTATCATAAACAAGATTAGGAACAAATACAATTGACTCTTGGTAAATATGCAACTTAACTGGTGTGAGCAAAAGTGCATGGGGTGTATTAGAGAATGGCCTACTAGCTTCAAGCATTCACAATGTTTTCTAAATAATTTCAACTTGTGTTTTAGATTCAGGGGGTACATATGCAGGTTTGTTGCATGGATATGTTGCGTGATGCTGAGGTTTGGGATACAGATGATCCCATCACCCAGATAGTAAGCATAGAACCCAACAAATTTTCAGCCCTTGCCCCCCTCTCTTCCTACCCCCTCTAGTAGTCTGCAGTGTCCATTGTTGTCATCTTTATGTCCATGTGTACCCAATGTTTAGCTCCTACTTATAAGTGAGAACATGCGGTTTTTGGTTTTCTGTCCCTGCATTCATTCACTTAGGATAATGGCGCCTCCAGCTGCATCCACGTTGCTGCAAAGGACATTATTTCTTTCCTTTTTTATGGCTGCATAGTATTCCATGGTATATATATACCACATTTTCTTTATCCAGTCCACCACAGATGGGCACCTAGGTTGATTGCATGTATTTGCTATTGTGAATAGTGCTGCAATAAACATACAAGTGCATGTGTCATTTTGGTAGAACATTTAGTTTTCTTTTGGATATGTACTCATTAATGGGATTGCTGGACAAATGATAGTTCTGTTTTAAGTTCTCTGAGAAATCTCCAAACTGCTTTCCACAGTGACTGAACTAATTTGCATTCCCACCAACAGTGTATAAGTGTTCCCTTCTCTCCACAGTCTCACCAGCATCTGTTATTTTTTAAATTTTTAATTAATAGCCATTCTGACTGGTGTCAGATGGTATTTCATTGTGTGTGTTTGTTTTTGAGACAGAGTCTCACTCCCTCACCTAGGCTGGAGTGCAATGGCACAATCTTGGCTCACTGCAACCTCTGCCTCCCGGCTCAAGCATTCTCATGACTTAGCCCCCCAGGTAGCTGCAATTACAGGTGTGTGCTACCACCCCAGTTAATTTTGTATTTTCGGTAGAGACTGTGTTTCACCATGTTCACCAGGCTGGTCTCAAACTCCTGACCTCAAGTGATCTGCCTTTCTTGGACTCCCAAAGTTCTGGGATTATAGGCGTGAGCCACTGTGCCTGGTCTCATTGTGGTTTTGATTTGCATCTCTCCAGTGATTAGTGATGTGGAGCATTTTTTCAAATATTTGTTGGCCGCTTGTATGTCTTCTTTTGCGATATGCCTGCTCATGTTTTTGCCCACTTTTTAATGGGGTTATTTGTTTTTTGCTTGCTGAATTGTTTAAATTCCTTATAGATTCTGGGTATTAGACCTTTGTTGGATGCATAGTGTGTGAATGTTTTCTCCCATTCTGTATGTTGTCTGTTTACTCTGTTGATAGTTTCTTTTGCTGTGTAGAAGCTCTTTTGTTTAATTGGGTCCCCTTGTCAATTTCTGCTTTTGTTGCAATTGCTTTTGAGAATTAGTCATAAATTCTTTCCAAGGCAGATGTCCGAATGATGTTTCCTAGATTTTCTTCTAGGATTTTTACAGTATGTGGTCTTGCATTTAATCTTTGATCCATCTTGAGTTAATTTTTGTATATGGTAAAAGGTAGGGGTCCAGTTTCATTCTGCATATGGTTAGACAGTTATCCCAGCACCATTTATTGAATAGGGATTCCTTTCCCCATTGCTATTTTTGTTAACTTTGTCAAAGATTAGATGGCTGTACCTGTGCGACTTTATTTCTAGGTTCTATTCTGTTCCATTGATCTATGTGTCTGTTTTTGTACCAGTACCATGCTGTTTTGATTACTGTAGCTTTACAGTATAGTTTGAAGTTGTGTAATGTGATGTCTCTGGCTTTATTCTTTTTGTGTAGGATTGCTTTGGCTATTCGGGCTCTTTTTTGGTTCCATGTGAACTTTAGAATTTTTTTTCTAATTATGTGAAATATGACATTGTTAATTTGACAGGAATAATGCTTAATCTGTAGATTCATTGGGAAATATGGAAATTTAAGATATTGATTCTTCCAATCCTGAGTATAGTATGTTTTCCTATTAGTTTGAGTCATCTATAATTTCTTTCAGCAGTGTTTTGTAGTTCTCATTGTGGAGATCTTTCATGTCCTTGGTTAGATGTATTCCTAGGTATTTTATTTTTTGTGGCTATTGTAAATGAAATTGCATTCTTGAATTGGCTCTTAGCTTGGACATTATTGGTGTATAGAAATGTTACTGATTTTTGTACACTGATTTTGGATCCTGAAACTTTGCTGAAGTCTTTTATCAGTTCCAGGAGACTTTTAGGGACTCTTTAGGGTTTTGTAGGTATAGAATCATGTTGTCAGTGAAGAGTTTTGGATGCCATTTATTTCTTTCTCTTGCCTGATTGCTCTGGCCAAGACTTCCTCAAGCATTCATAATGTCATACAATGTATTTTACAGGAGGAATGGAAAGAGTTGATTAATCAGGAGAGTAATGAATGAAGAAGTTAGATAAAAGAACTTCTACTGTATTGAGTACCTTCTATGGGCCAATTACTGAAATGGTATATTTAAGTTATAATAGTAAGTAAGATAGACAAGGCTTTTGCTCTCATGGAGTTAGGGGAGAAGAAACAAGTAAATAAACCAGATAGTTAATTTCAGATAATCATAAGTATGATGAAGCAATCAGACAGAGCTATAAAATAGAGGTAACTGAGGGGTGGAGGCTAGTCTACATAAGGTAATCACTAAAGACCTTTCTGAGCAGCGATATATGAGGTACAATCTGAAAAATTAGGAGGCAGGAACCTGAAAATTCTGAAGGAGAGTGTTCTAGGCAGAGGAATATTTCTGGTCGGAGGCAGGAATGAGCTTACTGTGCTGAGGAAATAGAAAGGACTTTGTGGCTGGTGTTTCACCAGCAGAAGAGAGTGCATATGAGATGGGGTAGATTAGTTATACAGGGCTAGAAGAAACAGGGGTTTGTAGACTTGTATTGATTTTTTATTTGATCTTGAGTATGATTTGAATCAAGGGATTTCAGGATGGGGATAACAAGACCTGATATTTACTTTTTAAAAGATAACTTTGGCTGATGGGTAGGGTCAGGACTGTAGAAGGGCAACAGGTGAAGCTGAAAGACCAGTTAAAAAGCTGTCTTAGTCAATTTGTGCTGCTATAACAATGTACTGCAGACTGGGTAATTAACTAACAACAGAAATTTTAAAAAATAAATTTTATTGTGCACATAGGTTTACAGCATGGTGTATGGGACACATATAGATAGTAAAATGGTTATTGTGGTGAAGCAATTAACATATCCATCACCTCAAGTAGTACTTTTTACAATAGGCATTTGTTCTCACAGTTCTGGAGACTGGGAAGTTCAAGATCAAGGCACTGGCAGGCTTGGTGTCTGTGAAGGCCTTTTTCCCACTTCCAAGATGATGCCTTGTTGCTGCATCCTCTGGAGGAAGGAACGCTGTGTCCTCATTAGGCAGAAGGGCAGAGGAGGCAATAAGGGACAAACTCCCTCTATCAAGCCCTTTTTTGAAAGTATTTAATCCCATTCATGAGGGAGGACTCCTTATGACTCAATCACCTCCTAAAGGCCACACCTCTTAATACTGTTGCATTGGGGATTAAGTTCCTGCATGAATTTTGGAGGGGACAAAAACCATTCAAACCATATCAGAGGCCAATATTGTAGCCTGGATGAGAGATTGAAGTGGCTTGGATTAAGATGATAGTAAGTGAATATCATGGTAAATGTAGACAGAAATGTAGAGATTTGAAGTATATTTTGGAGATAGACTTGAAAAGACTTGATAGATTCAATATATGGAGGCTGAGGGTAAGGAAAAGAGGAGAAACAGGGCTGGTGCCTTATTTTGGGCCTAAGTGGGTAGATGGTGGTGCCATTTTCTGAATTATGGAAGACCAGCATGGGAAAATATTTTAGGGGCAGAATTAAAGGTTCTCTTCTGGTCACATTATATTTGATATTCTGTAACAGCTATCCAAGAAGATATTTTAAGAAGACAGTTGGATATGTGAGTCCAGAACTCAAGGGGAGATGTCAATATTGTAAATATCAATTTAGTAGTCATCAGCATATAGATAATGACTAAAGTCATAGAATTGTATGAGATCATCTATGGTGTAATGATGCTAGAAAAGAAGGCTAAGGACTTAGCCTTGGAATATTTTAACATGGAGAGATCAAGCACAGAAGGGGAAGACAGCAAAAGAGACTGAGAAGAAACAGCAAGCAAGATAGGATAGGACCAGCAATTTATCCTAATAAGATGACTGGACAAACATGTAAAGATATAAATGCACAAGTATATTCATCACAGTATTTTTTTTTTTTTTTTTTTTTGAGATGGAGTTTTTGCTCTTGTTGCCTGGGCTGGAGTGCAGTGACGCTGTCTTGGCTCACTGCAACCTCCCCTTCCCAGGTTCAAGCGATTCTCCTGCCTCAGCCTCCTGAGTAGCTGGGATTACAGGCGTGCGCCACCACACCCAGCTAATTTTTTGTATTTTTAGTAGAGACGGGGTTTCATCATTTTGGCTAGGCTGGTCTTGAACTCCTGACCTCAGGTGATCCACCCACCTCAGCTTCCCAAAGTGCAGGGATTACAAGTATGAGCCACTGCACCTGGCCCACAGTATTTTTGTAATAGCAAAAATTGGAAATAAATGTCTATAGGGAGATAGTTAAATCGTGGCATACACACACACCACACACACACCACACACACTACAGAATATGCTAGGCAAACATTAAAACGATGATACCAATCAATATTATTGACATATAAATAATTCCACAATACCTTCTTACATGCAAGAGCAGATTACAAAGTAGTCTATATAGTATGAAGACATCAATGTAAAATTTTATGTGTGTATGTGTCAGAGCATGTATGTAAATAGGGTCATGATGGTAGGTTCCCCCCCCCTCCCTTTTTTTAGATAGAGTCTCACTCTGTTGCCCAGGCTGGAGTGCAGTGGTGCAATCTCTGCTCACTGCAACCTCTGCCTCCCGGGTTCAAGTGACTCTCCTGTCTTAGCCTCCCAAGTAGCTGGGATTACAGGCATGCACCACTATGCCCAGCTAATTTTTGTATTTTTAGTAGAGATGGGGTTTCACCATGTTGGCCAGGCTGGTCTGGAACTCCTGACCTCAAGTCACCCTCCCTCCTTGGCCTCCTAAACTGCTGGGATTATAGGTGTGAGCCACCATGCCCAGCTGGTGTTTTGTTTTTCCACTTTGTTTATAGATGTATCCCTTGAGCCTAAAACAGTGTTTAGTATCCAGTAGACACAGATGAATATTTGTTGAAGGAATGAATAAATGAATGAACAAATGAATGAATATAAAACATTAACCAAAATATTGAGTGGTTATGTCCTGTGATAAAAGATCTTTTATTTTTCTTTCTTTTGTATTGTGTTAGATTTTTTCTTTTTTTACAATGACCATACATTCTTTTTATCAGGAAGAAATTCTTTTAATTTTTGAAACCATCCTCACCTTTGTCAGTTATCTATGACTTCCAAGTACCCCTATTTGGCTGAATTCAGAGCAAAGCAATTGCTTTGCTACTGAAAATCCATATTTAGGCAGGTATATCAGAATGATACAAGGAGATATGTTGTCTCTTGAGAGCTGGAGGCAGGAAAATGTGAACTAGGAGTGAAGACCAACAGCAACTGTGAGAAAGAAAGACTTGTGCCTGGAAGATAGTTGAGCTGAGATTTTCTTTCTTTCTTTGTTTTTTGAGACAGAGTCTCGCTCTGTCGCCCAGGCTGGAGTGCAGTGCAGTGGTTGTGATCTCGGCTCAACCAAGCTCCGCCTCCCGGGTTCAAGCCATTCTCCTGCTTCAGCCTCCAGAGTAGCTGGGACTACAGGCGCTCGCCACCATGCCTGGCTTTTTTTTTTTGTATTTTTAGTAGAGACGGGGTTTCACTGTGTTAGTCAGGATAGTCTCAATCTCCTGACCTAGTGATCCTCCCGCTTTGGCCTCCCAAAGTGCTGGGATTACAGGCATGAGCCACTATGTCTGGCCAAGCTGAGATTTTCAAAGCAGAGCAACACAGAACAAGAAACTGAGGGCCCCTTGCAAGCCTGACCTTGGGGAGAAGAGTCTGTGGAACACTTACAGCACAGTAAAGTTTGCAATCTAAATTCTTGATTCTCAGTTGTGGATCGATAGAGGAGTTAATAAAGGAGCCAAGCTATGACTCCCAGATTGTGCTGTTTGGTATAGAAACGCCTCACTCCCTTTGATGGTTGCAGTGGAAAATGAAGGCAGTCTTCATTTTCCTGCCTTCAGGAAAATGAAGTCCCTGGTTCTCTATTTTTCTCTGAGGCTGTAAGAAAAACAAGTTGGATTATGTTTTTTGAATAACTGATTGGATATTCTTTGGGATTCTATGTATGTGTTTGCCTAATTTCTCTCTATCCTCCCCTCCATTCCCCCTCATTACCCACCCACTCCCCATCATCAGAAAATACTTAGATTTCTCCAGTATGGGAGATTAGTCTCCTGCTAGCATTTCTCCTGTACTGTACCATGCAAAATGAGTGCTCATTTCCTTCCTGGCCTTCAGTTACAAAAGTCCCTCTGCTATTGCCCAAGTCTTGGAAAGTGCAGGCTCCAGGAAAAGGGTGGTGGTAGATAGAGTTGCCAGATAAAACACAGGAAAGCCAGTTAAATCTGAATTTTGGATAACCAATGGATTTTTTTTTGTGTAAGTATATCCCAAATATTGCATGGGACATACTTATACCAACAAAAGTCATTGTTTATCTGAAATTAAAATTTAACTGGATGTCTTTTTTTTTTTTTTCTAAATCTGGCAATCCTAGATAGAGAAAAAAAAAATCCCTCATGTGATACAAGGGTTTTCTCAGTGCTTTTCATCTAAAACTTACCAGATGTTTCTTAGATGGCCTTTCAATTTACAAAAGGGAAAATAACTAACTGATTAAGTCAAGGTTAGACTGCGAATCAGTGCTAGGGCTGAAAATTTAAGTTTTCAAGTTTTCCAACACATGATCTAATTCAGCAACTTTTATCAATAATTTATTGGCTCTAAGGAAATAGGATTAGAATGATCACAAAGGTACATATTCCCATGAAAAGTAAATTTTTAGAAGATTCTAAAGGTGACAAGCATTAAGGTTTTACTTTCCTCCATGGTCATGACTGGGCTTAACCTCTAAAGAAGTGTTTTTCACAGTGTAGTCTTTATTCTACCTGCATCAGAATCATCTGGGAAGCAGTCTGTAGATATAGACAGAACGTGAAGGTAATGGGTCCTTTGAAAGTTTGAGTTCCTGGTCTTTGTCCTGTAGGCACCACAATCACTTCCTCCATTTCCACAGGCTTTAGTTCCACTAACAGCTTTTATCTGGAGGGTCTCAATGCTAGAGAGCTTTCTGGTTATTTTAGTTTTTGTTTCTCCCATTACATATTATAAAAGGTAATTTATTAAAAGGCAAAATTGAAGAGGGATTTGATATCCCCCGTCCCCAGCACAGCCAAATAAAGGAATCCATTAGATGTACAAGAAAATAACCATTGGATGTAAAATAAAAAATGATTGACCTGGCCTCTATTAAATCACCAAATTTAACTGGATCTTGGAAGCCGAAGAATTCTCTATCACCTACATCTCTTGCATTGGGGCCTTGCCATTCCACAAAATTTATTCTCTACTTTTCCTGGGCCTGACTCCAAGAGAACTAATCGTATCTTAATAATTTGGTACAGAGTCACAGTGTAATTGCTCCAGGTCAGTATTGTATCCTATCAGACTGGAGTACAGAAATGATTATCAAACATTAAAAGAATGAGGTCAAGAGGTACAACCTGACTTTCAAAACATCCTTAGGATGTATGTATAGCCAGAATGACTTTTTAGTTGAGGAATTAAGTGATCTCTAATAGAACAAAGCAAATGTATTCAGTCAATCTGTCATTTCAGATTTATAGCAAACGATCTCACATTTGGTCAATTCCTCAATTGTATGCTAATAGAAATGATATAAATAGTTTGGTAACTCACCCTATGGTACTAAAATGCAAGTAACCCAAGATGGGTTGGCTATGTTGTTCTCATCTCCTTTTATCACCAGATACTTGATTCTTCTTAGCTGGCATTATATGCTGCCAGTTGATACTTGCCTAAATATTTCCTTCGTACTCAGAACATTATAGTTACTTTTTCAAGCTTCAAATATTTCCAAGTAATTCTAGAAATACGTGAGGTACGCCTGAAACGCTGACAGCTGTAGCTTATACCCAAAATAATCAGGCCTGCTCAAGGAGACGCTTTGAGCAAACAGAACCAGGAGTTTGAAGGTGACAGCTGAACAGGCATCAATAGGAAATTGCCAGGTGCTCAGTTGATCCAGCTAGGGATGGCAACAGACAGATTCCATTTCTAGAAATAGCACAGAGGATGCCAACAGGTCATAGGATATAAGCTATTGCACAAATCTTCCCTTCCATCTTCTAGGGAGCTTGAAGGGTATCTTAGGAACCTTAAACTTGCTGAAAAAAATTAACATGTCTAATAAATAATCTTTGACATTGACTTGTTGAGCCCCTATTAGTTTCAAGTCACTTTCCTAGGCACTGTTAGGAGCAGGGATACAAAGAAGTTTAGATACAGGCTCACACACACAGAGTTTTCACACCAGTTGGGGAAACAAGACCCATATGGCAGAGTCCTGTCTTATAAGGGTTTCGATTCTTGATGATTAAAAAAATCATTTATAGACAAAATGCACCTCAAAAATTTCTTTGAAAGGTGCCATATTAGAGACAGACATACTATTTTTCAATAAGTCAAACACAGTTGTTTTTTCCCCTACAACCTTATACCAGATCGCTTTTTCTTTAATCAAGAACCAAACCAATTGGCTTGCACTTAGAGGCTGTGTTGAATTTTTTAAAGCGCACATATTTAAGCATGAGAATCTTACCATGAGAAACCCACAGGAACTGACACCATCTGAAGGAACATCAGATTCACCTCTCTCAATTCAATTTAACTCAGGGCAAAACTTGTTGAGTGGAATAATAGTTAGGATTTCCCACATAATTTTCAACTGCTTACATACACTCTCTCTCTCTCTCTCTCTCAATTTCTTCTGTGTATCAGCCAACTCATATAAGAATGGTGTACTTGTGATGTGCCTCTCTATACCCACGTAACAAGACAGGAGAGGCTATGCGAAGGAGAGCTTCACCACTTACTGACTGTATGACCTTGGCCCAGTGAACCCCTCTGAGCCTTCATTTCCTCATTAGTAAAATGAGGATAATAATTGCATCTTCCTTGCAGGATTGTTCTGTGGATTAAATGCAATATTTGCAAAATGCTTAGTCTAATGCCCGGTAGCATAAAAGCCTCAGTATTAACTATTATAGCAAGTGGTTTATATGTGGTATGTCAAATGAAAGAGACATGCCTTATGTGTTATAACCTACATAACTGAATAGTGTATTGGCAGGGAGGGGTTCATGGGTGAGATCACTTTTGAACTTGGTGAGGTATGGGTAATACTGGAGAGTTGGAGGAGGAAGGGAGTGATGGTGGAAGCAGGGAGAAAGTCAAGACATGGATGAGTTGGGATGTCTGGAGACCCGAAGTACATGGGGATGGGCAGTAAAGCCTGTGGAAGGGAATATTAAAATATGCTGTTGGAGGAGGAAGGCAGGGCCATGTGATTGAAGGCCTTGAATGCCAGGATGTGGTGCTGGAAGCAGTGAAGAATTGTTTGAGATTTTTCACTCAAGGGTGATGGGATGATAAAACATTTAGTATACTTTCAAATTCAGCTCATCTGTCAATCCAGCTCACAGCCACTTCCCCCTACTGCATCTCACTCTTCCTTTTGCAAACATTGTTGACATTGATTGCTCCCCTTCCCCCTAATAATTTTGCCCTTAATCTACCGCCTTATCTCAAGGCTAAATGTTTTCTCTGAGTTGTGCGTGTCGGGGGAGAGAGAGAGAAATATTTTTCTCCAAAGACAGGGCCCTGCCTTTCACTTCCTCTGTCTGCCACACAGAGTTTAGCACATTGTGGACTCTGAAGGAATAATTTATGAGTTAACGCAATGATTGATTATGGGCATGCCTAATTGGAGCACCAAAAACAAAGTGTCCCTTTGACAGGATGAGTACTGGCTCTGTGAGGAATGTAGTAAAACGAAAGGTGGACGGGGTTATAGGTCATGGGCTCATTCCTGAAGCCCCAGAATCAAGTTTTTTGAACATCTTCCTAAATGTCTTTGCCTAAAGACATTTGTTAGCCAGGAATCTGCCAAGGCAAACAAAGGCTGGCTGGCTTGCTGGCTGGGCTAACTAGTGTCCTTACCAGGAAATGCAGGAAATGGAGGACTGTCCAGAAAGAGATGCCCCAAATGCAGCCCTGTGGGGGAGACCAGCTTCCTCAGAGCCCAGAGAAGGAAGAGAAACAGCCTCTATCTTTAATCACAGCTATTCAAGAAACAGGCTCTGCTGAGAGCAGCAGTCTCTAGGGGAGAAAAGGACAGTCTTTGCAAAGGAAACTTTTTTCTAACCTGAGGTCAAGACCAGGAGTCAAACTTTGAAGGGACTGGGAAGGATAGCCTGGCTATGTAATGAAAGGAAAGAGCCTATTACACCCTGGTTCCGAAGAACCACAGCTCCATGCCTGTCACCATCCGTCTTCCCAAATGCTCATCAAATGAAATAACCCATCTGTGACAAATCTTCATTTGTCCAATGTGGAAGTGCAAGGCTTTTCTAATATACGTCTGCATGTTATCCTGGTTTGCAAAAGCCTCCAAGCACATCAATAAAAGAAGTTGCTTGAAATGGATTCTGGTCGGGACTTGTCCCTTGCTCATGATCCAAGTGATGTCATTGCTGACAATTCAGAACTGTCCTACTTGCCACCTTCTCCAGGCTCCCAGGCTGTTTTCTGAATTCCCAGAAGAAACTTTCCATGGCTCCAAAATGACCCCTTCTTAGGCCTCTGCCAATCAGAGTCTCATCCCTCAGCTCCCCCATCTCATCTAGCTGCTAGAGAGAATGCATTCTTATTTAACTAATGCACACTAAGGTGTAAGTGAGGTCATACACGAACTAGCCAGGTGTGTTTGCATTTCCAGAAGGGCCATCCTAAGGAACAGAATTCTAAACAGTCAAATTTCCAGAGTTATTTCGGCGCGTTGTGTGATGAGGCAAGCCTTATTGGGCCAACTCAAATATACCACATGGGTAACCGCCTCAGCCACGTCTGATGCCGTTCCTTTCTCTGGAATGTTCTGGCCTCTCCTGCTTCTCTCTCCAAATCTTATTTTTCCTTCAAGGCTCAGCTCAAGTCTTACCCATGAAGCCTGCCCAGAGCACACCTGGCTTGAATTCCTGCCCTGCTCGGAAGTCATTGCTCCTCATTTGTTCCATCTGGGTTAGTTTGGTTTCCTCGAACAGATCCTGAGCTCTGTGAGAGCAGGAATCATGTTTTAAACTTCTTGCCGCTCTTCCACAACTCCTGGCGTGATGCTGGCCTCAGAGGATATGTACGAGAAGTGTTTATAGTAACAGCCATTGCTTTCCCACATGTATCAGATTTGAGTCACAGCAGCCCTGTAAGGTAGGTGGTATTACCCCCATTTTACAGAGGAACTTGTGAAAAAGAAAAGAAAAGAAAAGAAAAAGAAACACTGTTCAAAAGGAAGAAGTTAAAGTCTTGTCTCCTTTCTATTTCTGGAGATTCTCAATATATCAGTCAATATTTTATATATATATATATATATATATATATATTTTTTTTTTTTTTTTTTTTTCTGTGATGGAGTCTTGCTCTGTCACCCAGGCTGGAGTGCAGTGGCACGATCTTGGCTCACTGTGACCTCCGCCTCCCAGGTTCAAGCGATTCTCCTCCCTCAGCCTCCTGATTAGCTAGGACTAAAGGCACGTGCCACCACGCCTGTCTAGTTTTTTGTATTTTTAGGAGAGACGGGGTTTCACCATGTTAGGATGGTTTCGCTCTCCTGACCTCGTGATCCGCCCGCTTCGGCCTCCCAAAGTGCTGGGATTACACGCGTGAGCCATCAACATAATATTTTTGAGTGTGACCTCTGTGCCCTGCACTATTGGAAATGTAAAAAAGGTGTAGACCTGGAGCCCTGTCTTCAAGTCAGCCATGGAGCGGTGACTTCCAAACCTGGTTGATCAACAAAAATACCTGAGGAGCTTGTTAACACAGAGACTTCCAGGTCATCCCCAGAGATTCTGACCCAGCAGGTCTGGGATATTGCCTTGGTATTTTCTCAAAGCCACCTGAGGAATTCTAATAATCAGCCATGTTTGAAAACCACTGCCCCCAGTGATCCATATCTTCTCATATATGTGAACAAGTCAGGTGTTTCTGAAAGAGTGGGAGGCATAGTACTCTTGGGACTGGGAACACACAAACTTCATATTTTAATTATATGTTTATTTCAGTGTGTATTTAGAAAGACTATAACCATTCCACAAAACTATGATTTCCCAGATATGATACTTTTCTTTCATTAAGTGTATTTAATTCTGACACATGCTACAACATGGATGAACATTGAGGACATTATGCTAAGTGAAATATACCAGACACAAAAGGACAAATACTGAAGGATCTCACTCATATGAGATACCTAGAGTAGTCAAATTTATAGAGACAGTAGAGTGGTGGTTGTCAGGGGCTGCAGGGAGAGGGAAATAGGGAGTTAGTGTTTATGAAGACAGAGTTTCAGTTGGGGAAAATAAAAAGAGTACCAGAGATAGATGGTGGTGATGGTTGCACAACATTGTGATGTACCAAATGCCACTGAATTGTACACTTAAAATGTTTTAAATGGTAAATTTTATGTTATACGTATTTTACCACAATAAAATGTACTTTAAAAAGCAAGATAGAAAAGTTTAAAGTTGGTAAAAGTAGAGACAGACTGCAGATATGGCAATCAGGAAGGTGCTGTGCAAGTAACTGGTGTTTGAGAGACGACTATAGTTTGACTCCCTCGTTTTACTTAGGAGGGCACCAAGGCTCAGAGAAGGGCAGGGACTTGCCCAACATCACACATTGAGTCAGTGGCAGGGCCAGTACTGATATCCAGGTCTCCCAACTCTGTCAGTATTTTCAAATTTATATCATCTGATTCATTGCTCAAATATCACGGTGTCAGCAACAGACACAGGAGGCACCCGTGGGTGCTAGAGAAGTTGGGGAGGGCTTGATGGAGGAAGTAGGACTTGATGAAGGCCCTTAAAGATGGAAGGATTTGTAAATCAGAGGAGATGAAAACGGGCATGAACACAAAAGTCTATCAGCAAAAATGAATTTGGTTTCTGGTTTGTATGGAGATAGTGAAAATGGAACCCTAGCTGGAGCAGTTATATTTTGAACTAATAGAAGCCTCTCGAACAATACATTAATTTGGACTTGATACAGTAAGCAATAGGCAGCCCTTATAGAATTTTGAGCACAGGTGTGACATGGTGAAAGCAGGCTTGTAGAAAGGTTAATCTAGCAGTGGCCAACAGGATGCATATGATGAAACCAGACCAGTGAGTGGGCTCTTCTAGGAATCCAGCCATGGTATGACAGGGACCAGAAATGGGATGGTGGAATGAGAACAAAGAGGCAAAGGTAAATCAATGACTCATTCAAAGGCAAGTCAAAGGCAGAACAGCCAGAACTTAGTCATCCATGAAAGGACAGATTCAAGATTCTTAAGCCTGGACGACAGAGTCATAGTAGTGCCCTTAACTGAAATGAAAAACAAAGGAAGAAGAGATAATGTGGGGCAAAGGTGAAACATTTGGTTTTGGACATAAGGAGTTGGAGGTGGTAAAGAAACATCCAAGTAAAGGTAGTTTCCAAGCAGCTTGAAATATGAGATTGGCCCTTGGGTTACAGGAAAGAAATTGTTAAACTCTCATTTTAAATACGGATACTTTACACAAGGATGGTGTTCTAGTGACATACTCATTTTTGTTTAGCATTAATTTGAAAGACATATTGTTTTCATAAAGAAATGTGGTGTAAGACTTTGAACACAAGAGAACAAGCATTTAAGTGCTTCAAAGCCAGAAAACATCAAGGAAAGGGTGGGAATGGCCCAAGTGAGTAATTATAAATTTTTTCTTCTGGAAAGAAAAAAGAGAAAAACCATGGTGTAATTTCCAGTTGTCCTTTCTTGGAGCTTTAATGCATAGAAGGATTTAGTGTCCTTGTCACCCAATACAACCTTTCAAAGAACTGCTGGATGAGTATTAGTAATGAACCTTTGGGAACACCTTGTATGGAATCCAGCTCTTCTGCAATTAATGCAGGATGGCAGCTGTTTGAATGATTCATATCAGGACATCATGTAATACCACATAATTTGACAAAGTGAGAATGGGAGAGTGGACAATATTTGCTCTGTTGTCTGTTACATACTTGCTCAGTGAATGAAAGACTATACCTCCTTAAGCGTAACTGACAAAACTCTTGGACTTGCTAACCCAAAAAAATTCATCTCTGAAATCTGTGAGTCAAACTACAATAAACTGTCCGAGTTGGCGAAAACAGCAGGTTTCACAGGGGTTCTGGACATTTTTACAGAGAGAAAGGCTGTGGGAGCCTTTTCTTTTACTTCTCTTTCTTGGAGTCTGAGCCGGTCATCAGGGAAACTTGTGAAGTTTCTCTTTTAGCTCTTCCACCATTCTTCCTGTCTTCTCTCTTCTCACATCTACTTTTGGTAGTCTACAGGCTCTAAGTTCCAGAGCTAGCACAGCTCCAGGTCCCCACTGTGAGGCGTCCCTAAAACTCATAATAACAATTGTGTATTGAGAATTGACAATGTGTCAGACGTTGTGTTAGGTGCTTTATATATATATGTTATCTCAGTCTTAAAACAAACTTATGAGGTAAGTACTATTATTCCCTTCATTGTACAGATTAGAAAAGTGAGGTTTAAAGAGGTTAAGTAGATTCCACTGAGGTAGAAACCCGAGTCTGGCACTCTTTCCACCACATCAACCTTCATCATAAAGTGACAGGAAAGACAGGGGTATAACCTAGCTAGCCAAAAGCACCCAGATCAACCCTAGCAACCAGCAGACTCTCACATCATTTTTTTGAGCAGTGAAGTTCCTAGAGGCCCTTACATCTGCCCCCTGAGGCAGACTCCACTGATGGCCTAAAGCAGGGGTGTCCAATCTTTTGGCTTCCCTGGGCCACATTGGAAGAGGAAGAATTGTCTTAAGCCACACATAAAATACACTAACACTAATGATAGCCGATGAGCTAAAAAAAAAAAAAAAATCACACACACAAAAACTCATAATGTTTTAAGAAAGTTTATGAATTGTGTTGGGCCCCATTCAAAGTCATCCTGGCCACATGTGGCCCACAAGCTGTGAGTGGACAAGGTTGGCCTAAAGGAAACTGGAAAGATGTTTTCTACCCTTAACATGGGCAAGGGGAGAGTTTTGTTTTGGCAGGAAGTTTACAGTCACTCTTTAGATGCTTTTGAATTAAGAATTGTAACACACATTTTTTTCTTGGCATTTCCATGATTTTGAATTTGCACTTTGATTCTATCTAGCCCTGCCATGACTGATCTGTGACAGAGCCATGATGCCAATATCCCTTTCATAATCTCTTTCTACTAAAACATTGATCTTAAGAGTTGCACAGGATTTGAGGGGCAGTGAGAAGCTTTATGATTTGCATTTACCCCTTGTTAAATTGCAAGTCTCTTGAAAGAGTAGACTATCTTCTTGCATTACCACCCAGTTCTGTGTTGGATTAATTCATCCCATTGGTTTCCAAGATGAAGCTAAGAAATATAATTCTTTGTCATATTGGAAGAAGAACAGAAAAGAGACAAGGAAATTGGGGCTCTAGAAGGGGGCAACCAAGAAAGCTAGCTTCTTCCCAAATTTATCAAGGCTCAGCACTGCTCTGAGCACATGGCAGTCTGTACAGGTGGCCAATGCAGAGGCTTAAACTAAGACCCATTGCCTTCTGCTATGATTCACAAGAGGTTGAAGGAGGATTTTTAAAGTTATAATAACATAAGTGCTGTCCTGCCTTAACAAAGCTAATCACTGCTGACCTACCCTAAGCAGGACTGGGTTTCAAGGGGTTTTTCCATTAGAGGACAAGACTCAGACTGAGCACGTCACTCTCTCACCTAGTATTGTCTGTGCCAAATAAGATGGCTAGCTGAGATGAAGGAGGGTTTCTAGCCAGGGAAACACATTTTTCTTTGTTTATTTACTTTTCTTTCTTTTTTTTTTTTTTTTGAGGCGGAGTCTCGCTCTGTCGCCCGGACTGGAGTGCAGTGGCCGGATCTCAGCTCACTGCAAGCTCCGCCTCCCGGGTTTACACCATTCTCCTGCCTCAGCCTCCCGAGTAGCTGGGACTACAGGCGCCCGCCACCTCACCCAGCTAGTTTTTGTATTTTTAGTAGAGACGAGTTTCACCGTGTTAGCCAGGATGGTCTCGATCTCCTGACCTCGTGATCCGCCGTCTCGCCTCCCAAAGTGCTGGGATTACAGGCTTGAGCCACCCGCGCCCGGCCGTTTATTTACTTTTCAATAACTACTATCCCACAGAAGAGTCAAACCAGCAATTCTGCCCTCTTTAGTATACCCTGGGTTTGTCATTATACCCTGCAAGAGATACTCTTGATCATCAACTTTCCCATCTTCAAACCATAAAATGACAGAACTGAAAGAGAATTCCAAACTCATCTCTTCCCACACTTAAGAGGCCTAGAGAAGGAGATGGATTTTCTCAAAGTCAGGCAGTGACTTAGTTATGGGCTAGAACCCAGATTTCCTGATTCCTGGATGAGTACTCTTCTACCCCACCACAAGGTGACTCCATCATTAGCGGACATCTGATTAAGGGCTTCTTGGTTTACATGTGTGTCAGGTTCCAAAGTATTCCTTTACCGGCTTTTTGGACTCACTTGATAATCCAAGGCTGTGTGGATAGTGCCTAAGTGTCATCCTGGATTGTTCTCCCCAAATCATTGCAATCCAGGCCAGAATGGAACATGCCACAAAATCAATCCTCCCTGGCCTCTGCACTGTGAGTAAACGAAAATGAATGTCTCTGTCTTCTGTCTGGGGCTTTCAGATTGCTGAGCAGATGTCCTGTCTCAAAACGACTCCTTAGATACTGGACAAGGAAAAATTATCAGTTACACAAGCCCTGATAAGGGAACACAAGCTTTTAGGGTGTGAAAAAGCTATTGTTGCCTAGTTGCCGCTCTCCAACAAGACCAAATGCACAAAATATTGAATTTCCTTTTTAAAGAAGATGTACATAGAGTCCTCTAACTTGAAGAGCCTTTTAAGCCTTGCGTTTTTAGAAATTTGGCTTTTAAATCCAAGCTTGAGCTCCTCTGAGGAGCTCTTAACCTGTTCTTCCACCAGGCATTAGATTCTAGATACCATTTTTTCCATTCACATGAAGTGAGCACTATTTCCTAAGTACTAACAAATAAATAAATAAATAAATAAATAATAATAAATATACATAAATAAAGGACGCCATTTTGTCCAGCCTGCTATATTCCATATATTTCCATGTTTTACCTCCCCTTATTCACCAGACTGTGACCCAGCATGGGCACTATTTTTGGAGCTAACCTAAGCAATAGAACTGCGGCATTGGATGAGGAATTTGAGAAGGGATTCCTATGTATCTGGTGCTAGGCTCAGCTCTTGTTTCACTGCAAGTCTCAGCCCAGTAAAAGTTATGATCTGTTGTTGCTGCCTAATGCTGCAGATGTCTAGTTCCTGTTTGATCCACTTTCAACAACTCAAATATAGCAGGGGACACAAGTTGGAGCATGTTCCTCAGGAAGGGAACATGACACACGGCCACTCACTCAGCAGGGCTAAAGCTACTTCTCTGTAGAGACTGACAGCTGCTCTGCCGAGGCCCTCTGGAGCAGCTAGTCAGCCTCCCAAGACAGAAAAGCCATTTATTCTCCTTCACTACCTTTTGCCATGAATAGAGAAACTCGGGATAGGACTGTCTTTCTCCTGCGTAGTCCAAGTCAGGGATGGCCCTGTGTACACTTTATGGGATTTGAGGGATGTGCCTAGGGCCAGCTTTAGGTGTAGCTGAAATAGATGACCATCTCCACATTTTAATGCAAGAGCTGTCCAATAAGGCTCTAATCATCTCCCCCCTCCAGCCATTATGCTGGCAGAAATCCTAGACCAGTCATGTCAGTCATGGAGACTACCATTTCTACCATTTCCTTCTAAGGGAAACTGCACAGTCCCTTCCTGAAGAAAATAGCCCTAAATTATTACTTGAGAATGGAGTGGTAACTTCTTAGATTATAGATGAGTACCTGACCCAAGCTAATGGATGACCTTTGTATGAAGTGGCCTAACAAGAAAAAACTTAGTAGGACAACGGGAAGTAGCTAGGACAGATGACCTCTCTTCCGAGGATATACGTATGAAAATACTGAGATTTTTAGTTTGTTGGCAGCGGAAATGTAAATGAAAAGACACTAAATAAAAGCAGAGACCAACCTAGAGTGTTTTTTTGTTGTTGTTTTATTTTGTTTTTAGTGGCAGAGCACTCAGTAACATTCAGAATGTTGAGGAGGTAGTAAGATTCAATCCCTAGAACTCTTCCTTCCTGAATGATGCTAATTCCTGAGTTTCTACTAGGAGTTTTAGAAGGACATTCTTTTGCCTTCATATAGTTGGGGGTGAGGCTGAACTATGCAAAAGGTAGTTTTTCTATTGAGGGTTATATGGAGAAATTTTTAGCACCGGGTGGGCGCCTTTCCTTCGGAACTTGACTGAGACTTTGGTAAGCCTACCAATCTCTCACACACCCTATAGAAGAGTCCCATTCTCAGTCTGCTTCTCCCATTTCACCCCTCTTCCCAAAATGTAGTCCCAGATTGATCATTACTTGATGTGGCCAGTTTCCCATTAGGACCACAAAAGATCACCCCCTCTCTTTCTGACTGGGCATTCCAAGCCAGGCCAGTCTAGCTAGAGAGTGTGCAAGGGACTTCTGATACCTTGCCTGTAGTGGGCATGCCAACTTAACTTTTTCTTTCAGACCTAGCCTAACATGATTGCAGATGCCCAGCTCAATTTTCAGGCCTTATGCATGGTACCTACACAGACTGATGCTGGCACAAAGTGAGGTTGCACACAGAGCCAGTATTGACTTTGTGGCAACTCCGGAAGCAGACGGCCTTTCATGAAAGTATACATCATTCCAAGTCTCTTGTCACAATAGCTAGTGTGGATGGTTTCATAGACACTCCATGTTTGGGCTCCGTGTCAGGGACAACACTCTGGAAGAACCACATCCCTGACTTTACCAAAAGCCATCCCCATCATCTGTTTTCAATCGGGCCGAATTAGCCTGTGATGTGAAGCAGAGAAGATAAATGATTCAAGGCCACTGTTTGCAAACCCCTGGCAATCTGTGATGGAAAAGATTTGTGACACTCAAATCTTTGTGCCATCACACAGTGAGAGCAGACCAGAATCTCTTCTAGTCTCCACTGAGTAGGGCCATCTGAACCATTTGTGGAATTCACCTCTCTATTTTTGTTGTTTATGTTGGAGATGAGTAGGCCCTCAATAATAGAGAAAAGGTACCCTAGCTGACATCTCTAGAATCTCTGTAGATGGAGGCAGAAATGGCCATGGAAGGCTTGAGATGATTCCAAGGCCCACTAGATTAGCCAAATCTCATTTTATTGCTCAACCCACACACCCCAATCAATTGCAGCTTCAATCACAGGAGAAAATGAAAACTTTAAAGCTATCTACTTCTTGATTTTTCTTTGTGTAATGAGACTTCACAGAAAATTCTGGAGATGGAGGGAAGGATGAAGAAAGTGTTGAAACTGAACAAATAAATCACACACAAAATAATATTGCACGTGTTTCCTGGGCTTGTCTCTACCACTTATAAAGTGGACAGGGATGAAATAACATCTTGGTTTCACAATTGAAGAGTCCATATGCTCTTTTACTTTATCTCCACTTACTGAGTTTGGCTTTTAAGGGACACTTCTCCTAGGCCATCTGATTAAGTGACATCCTCTAGTCAAAAGCAGACAGAGGCCAGGCACGGTGGCTCATGCCTGTAATCCCAGCACTTTGGGAAGCTGAGGTGGGCAGATCACCCGAGGTCAGGAGTTCGAGACCACCCTGGCCAAAACGGCGAAACCTTGTCTCCATTAAAAATACAAAAATTAGCTGAGTGTGGTGGTAGGCGCCTGTAATTCCATCTACTCAGGAGGCTGAGACAGGAGAATTGCGAGACAGGAGAATCACTTGAACTCAGGAGGCAGAGGGAGGTTGCAGTGAGCTGAGATCGTGCCACTGCACTCCAGCCTGGGCGACGGAGCAAGACTCCATGTCAAAAAAGAAAAAAAGAAAAAAAAAAAAGCAGATACAGAGGTACTTGAGTCACCCATGGCAGACCAGGATCCAATAACTGTGAAGAAAAGAGGAGGAGTCATTTGGCCAAAAGGCCCTTCCTTTCCCCTTGAGCCCCTCAGAACACACCTAAGCTTGCTTGTCTCCCTGGGTGGAGCAGAAGCTGAGGCTCCTTGCCCCATCCAACTGCCCTGTGAAGAGCATAATTTGTCAAAGTTCCTATTCTTTAAAGTTTCTGCTACCAGACAAACTAAATCCTGTTTAATTATAGAAGCACAGAACATCTGAGTCAGAAAGGGCCTTAAAAATCACTTTGCCCAGAAGAATGCCAATGCATAAATACAGAAGGAATCATAGAATTAAAATATCACCATTTCGCAACCATCATCTTAATAATGGATTTAGACAATGATCATCAACGTATGCTGAAACTATAGGGTGCAAGTCTGTGTTAGTTTGGTTTCTTGGTTATGGTGGTATCGACTCATTTTTTCCACTATAAAAGGATCTTTTCCCCTTTGAAATTACAACCCTAACACAATAATAAATAAGCCTACAATGGAGCAAACTTACATAATGTGTCTCCTGGATGTGACTCAATATGAGGACACAACATCATTTTAAAACAAAAAGCTGGAGAAAAAACATCTTGTCACACAAATTGGGAAACTGATACACAACAAGAAGAAGGAACTGAGCCTGAAACTGGGATTAGAATCTTTTTCCAGTGGCGTCTTGATGCACCATCTAGTTCCAACCATAATGATGTTGTGATGATGATACCTTCATGTTTTTTCAACCAATTTTTTAAAGTTTCTACTATGTGCCAGATAGTGTGCTTGGCACTCAAGAGTCATCAGTGAATTAAGCAAAAGATCTCTGCCTTCATGGGGCTTCTATTGATTTTCATGGTTTTTCATCTTTACCTTCTTCATCCTCATCCTCACCATTGCCATTTCACCTTTTTAAAAAATTTGTGCTCCTTTGCAGAAAGACTCCTAAATAGATATAACTCTAGGACCTGGCACAGCATAGGTTTTTAATAAATAGTTGTTATCTTCAATTAGGGAATGTGTGTATGCATATGTGTGTGTGTGTGTGCGCGCGTGCGTGCGCGCATGTCATGACTGTGTGTATAATGCCATTTCACTTCTACACTGTAGCTCAATCTGTCCCCCATTGCTTGAAATAGCATCTCCACTTCTCTCACATTATCCTTCAAGGCAGCCTCATTTCCTTAATGATGACTTCCCAGGAGGACCCCCTCCTCTTAACAACCAAAGTGTTTACCACTAATTTGAATCTCATCACACACAGTATTGTGACAGCTTGGGGACTGTAGTTTATTCATTTAACTCTGTTAAGGGCCACTAATGAATATGGGTAGGTAAAATGATTTCCAGTTTCCCAGGGGCTTTGTGAAAACCACGAGGCCCTAACAAAAGAGCAGCTATTACAATTTTAGGCCCTGAGAAGACAGATGAGGCCCCTTCTCTGATGAGGACCTTGGGCATGCAGAATCTTCCTGGCCTGGTCACATGAGCCTGATTGCAGTTCTGCCCCCAATCTGCCGATATGATTCTGGTCAAGTCTTAGCCCCTTGAAATTCAGTGGACTCACCTGTACAATGAAGCAGTTGTTCTCTGGGCACTTGGGTCCTTTGCAATTTTCTGTCTATTAGGCTTGATTCTTCCTGACTTCAGAAAGGGAGGATATGGCCAGGATGCTTGAGAAAGTATAGTGTCTTCTCAAATGGCCCCAGCACTACCATATCTGCCCTGCTCTATTTAAAAGTGCAGTGCGCAGACACTTGAATATTGGCCTTAATAAGGCACCCAAATGAAAAGCCTAGAATTACAGCTAATGCACCACATATAGAACTGATTTTCCAAACCCTTAGCTGGTAATTTCTCAAGAGGCTACACACAACCAACACAGGGATCAGGGAAGGAAGGTGTTGTTTAGTTTAGTTTAGTTTAGTTTAGGAATACTTGCTAATACAGAAGTCCTTTCAAAGGCAAAGAATTGGCCAGTATTTCAGGTAGGACCCTCTTCTTCTTTTCCCTCCATTCACTGCTTAACAGCTCCAGGGCACGTTGGCATGTGATGTGACAGCCAGTGTGATAGAGTAGCTACGATGGTGTGCTCTGGCATCAGGGATACCTGGGTCTTAGTCTTAGCTCTGTCATGCGCTGGCTGCATGACTTTAGCCAGGTTACTTAACCTCTGATCCTTAGTTTCCTCATCTGTAAAAGGGAATAATAATGGTACTACTTCTTAGGGTCGTTGTGACAATTAAACAAAGGGACGCTTAGAACAGTGCCTGGCTCTTAGTTAGTGCTCTGTCAGTGTTAGGAGAAAAATGTCCAAATTACAATATTGGGACACAAGAGTACCCATGGCCTTCTGAAGATTCAGTGTGGTAGCCTGTTTGAAACTGGAGCTGTCCTGCAAAATTCATTCTCTGCCTAGGAAGCAGTTTGCACTCTGCTCTTTGCCTGAAAACTTTGCTCAGTGGCTTGATCAAGTGGGAATATACCACTCCATGGCGGAAAGAACAGAGACATAAACTCTAAGCTAATTCAGTCACCCTCTTGCTCACCTTCACCCGCCAACACCAAACGGGCCCAGAAACTCCAAAAAAGGAAGTGAATCTCTGAAGGTCACACAATAAACTAGTGGTAGACAGTTCCACCTCTTGATCTTTTTACTGCCTCTTTTATGAATAAGAGTTGAGAAAGAAAATGTGTGCAGTATAGAACAGATTCAAAAACAAACTCCATGAATCTAGGAGACTTAAGCTAGTCTCTGTATACCAGGGTTTCTCAACTTCAGCACTATTGACATTTTGAGCCAGATCATTACAAATTATTACCACACATTGCACTGTAGAATGTTTAGCAGCATCCCTGCCTGCTTCCTCAGTTGTGTGACAACCAAAAATGTCTTCAGACATTGCCAAATGTCTGCTCTAGGGGTAAGGTGGGGTGGCAGAACCTCAGGTTGAGAGTACAGCTGAATAGAAACAGCACTGTAAACGCAGCTTGCTCCTCAGAGTTCTTTTCAGCATTCTTCTCCACTATATCGTCTCCAATGGTGATATCATCCAACCCCATGGCTGATGGCTTCCAGATGTGGAGCTCTAGACTTGACCTCTCCAGCCCACTCCAGTCTTATATATCCACGGCCTACTCGACATCCCTCTTGTACATGTTAAAGGCATCTCAGACAACACCGAACTCCTGATTCTTGTGCCTGCCCTTTCTCCACTCATTCTTGCCTTCATTCATTCATTCTTGCATTAGACAATATTGCACACCTAGTGTATTCATTTCCTGTGACTGCTGTTACAAACTACCACAAACTTGGCAGGGTCTAAACTACAGAAAATGTTTTCTTTCATAGTTCTGGAAGCCAGAAGTCCCAAATCAAGGTGTCAGCAAGGCCTTGCCTCCTCCAAAGGTTTTAGGGGAGAATCTTTCCTTGCCTCTTCCAACTTCTGGTGGCTCCAGGTACTCCTTGGCTTGTGGCTGCATCACTCTGATCTCTGTGTTGGTCATCACATGATCTTTTCCTCTTCTCTCCCTGTGGTTCTCCTCTATGTCTCTTATAAGGATACTTAACATTTGACTTAGAGGCCACCTATATAATCCACAATGACTTCATCTTGAGATCCTTAATTACATCTGCAAAAATCCTTCTTCCAAAAAGGTCATCTTCACAGGTTCCTGGGGTTAGGACACAGATGTATCTTGTTAGGGGCCATCATTCAACCCACCACTCCTACTATGCACCAGGAATGTTATAGATGCTGGGGATACAATGGGGAACAAAGCAAAGTCCTTGATCTCACGGAAATTACATTATACTGTTAGAAGACAGATAGATAATAAATGGATAACTATATAATATAGAATGTCAGATAGTGATAAGTGCTAGGGAGAAAAAGAAAACAGGGTAAGAAGATAGAAAATGATGGGGTATACTACTTTTGATAGGGTGCTCAGGGAAATCCTCTTGGAAGAGGTGATGTTCAAGTAGAGAACCGAAGCACTGGAGCCAGGCATGGGAAGGTCAGCGAAAGGTGTTAGAGGCAGAGGGAACAGAAAGTGCAAAGGTCTTTAGAAAGGATCATTCCTGACATGTCTGAGAAAAAGCAAGGAGGCCAGAGTGGGTGTTGCACAGAGAGTGACCAGAAGAGTGGCAGGAAATGAGTTTTGGGGAGGTTGGTAGGAACTAGAGCACGCAGGGTGTTGTGGGCCATGGAAAGGACTTTGGTTTTATTCCAAGTGTGATAAGAAACCATGAGACCGAGGCTACAGATCGGGGAGTGACGTGACCTGATTTGCATTTTCAAAATATCAGCCTGGCTGTGATGTAGAGAAGGAATCATAGCAGCAGGGCAAGTGTATAGGCAGTGAGACAAGCTCATGGAAAGGGAGAGGCGCTGTCTCCATCCATCCCGTTGCTCAAGGAGTCATTCCTGATTTCTCTCTTTCCCTTATCCCCACATCTAATTCACTGGAAAATTCCTGTCAGCTTCGTATTCAAAATATATCCAGAATTTGACCATTTCTCATCACCTCCATCACTACCCCTCAATCTAAGCCACTGTTATCTCTTGCCTAGACCACTATAATAGCCTCCCAACTGGTCTCCCTGCTTCAACTCTTGCCTCCCCAGTCTATTTGCGACACAAGAGCCAAATCAATCTTTTTAAAGCATAAGTCAGAACATGTTACCCCCTGGGCTTAAAACCTGCGATGGTTTTCCAGTGCGCTTAAAATAAAATCCAAACACTCTGCCATGGCCCCCTTATGTGACTCCCACCTATCCTGCAGCCCCATTCCCTACCACTCTCCTTACTCACTACATTCCAGCCACTCTGGCCTTCTTTCTGTTCCTTAAACCATTCCAGTTTGTTCCTACCTCAAGGACTTTGCACTAGCTGTTCCTCTAGGTGGTAATATGGGTTTTTCCAGCTGCTGTCACCTCCTCCAAGAGGCCTCCCTGATTACCCTCATGCAAGTAGGATCCTGATTGTCACCCTGTTTTCTTTTATTTTCTTCAGAGCATGTATTACTCTCTGAAATTATATCAGGTATTTGTTTATTATGTGTTTATATGGTGGCTTATTTACTACCTGTCTTTTATTACTAGAATGTAAGCTTCCTGAATCAGAGCTCATGTCTGACTTGTTTGCTGCTATGACCTTAGCAGCTAGTCCAGTGCCGGGTACACAATAGCCCCTCAGTTAATATCTGTTGAGTGAATGAACCTCTCTCCCAGTGCACAGCTGAACAGGAGCTTAAGGACTATCCAGCGAGTGGACATCGGAATCACCCAGAGGGCTTTTTAAACAATCCATATTTCCAGGGCCCCTTCCAGGCCTACTGCATCAAAATCTCCTGGGGCAGGGTCCACAAATCTGCATTTTGAACAAGCTCAGTTTGTAACAAACCTTATGTAGCACTTACTGCTACTATTCTAAGTATTTTACATATACTCATTTTACATAAACTCATTTTATCCTTTTAATATAATTTCAGTATTCCAGTTTTACTGCCAAGGAAACTAAGGCACAGGGAGGTTTGGTAACTTTGCCAAGGCCACCCAGGCAGGAAGTAGTAGAGTCAGAATTCGAACCCAGTTAGTCTGTCCTCTTAACCACTACTCCGTGCTGACTCTGCACAGGAAGTTCTGTGATCAGTGCTGTTTGGAACCCATACATGAAATTTGCTCCAATAAGGACACTGAGACCCAGACTAGACAATGGACCTGATTAAAGCCACAATCAGAAATGAAATAGGTTTTGCATCTTTCCATCTGATGAGCATTCCATTCTGTCCAGTCATTCTGTGCTCTGTAAAGGGCATGGCCGGGGAGCATGCTGCTTACATAAAAATTTAGTCACAAGAAGTTGTCTAGAAATGTTTTTGCTGTCAGCACTGGTTGTCAGGGAATGCAGGAACACATCCTGGCATTGGGATCTCTCATCGTCTCTGGGGCAATACAAGCTTAAAGTGGGAGACCCCCTTACCTCAGAAGACAGTTAGCAAAGCCACAGGTGATAAAGCTTGCTGCTGCTGGCCTAGTTGAGGATGGAGGTGTAAGAGAAGCCCCATAATCCCAGCGGAGGGAGCAGTATGTGCGGCAGAGCTTATCTGCTCTGGCCACAAAAAGTGCACCAGGCCTCGGCAGGCAGCCTCCACTCCCCTCTTCCCGCCAGCCCCCACTGAGAGAACCACGGGATGGCCCAGCCAGATGACATGCCTCAGTTACTCTCCAATGAGGCCCCAGGCCAAACAGGCTTTTCAATTTCCAGATGCTTTTTAATTAAAATAAAGGCCACTCTGTAACCTGACTTTGAATGGACAAAGTTTCCTTAGTAGAATGACTGTACGAGTTCACCCTTTTTCCGTTACTTTTCATTGAGCAACTGAACGTTTCTAACCAATAAATTATGACTTGAGTCACATGACAGCAAGGGGCATGGAAGGGTTAAGTGACTTATGGAAGGTCACTCTGCTAAAGAAAGACTCCTTTGTTCTAGCCTCCCCTCTTGCTCTTGCCTCTGCGAGCCCATATTCTACCTTTTGGGGGAGATGGAAAGAGGGCTACTCTAGCCTTGCTCAGAACAACAGAGGTTGAGCAATGATGTTGTGACCTGGTCCATCTGGGAATTCAGACTCTCCATCTCTGCTCCAAAATGGATCTCAAGAGCTCAGATTTTCTGTATTGGTTGCCCACACCATGAGTTCTAACTCTGCCTTCATCCTTTGGGGACATAAATGGCAGGAGGGAAAAAAGGCCACTTTATTTCTTTTTTCTTTTTCTTTCTCTTCTTTTTTTTTTGAGACGGAGTTTCGCTCTTGTTGCCCAGGCTGGAGTGCAATGGCACGATCGCGGCTCACCACAACCTCTGCCTCCTGGGTTCAAGCGATCCTCCTGCCTCAGCCTCCCGAGTAGCTGGGATTACAGGCATGCACCACCATGCCCGGCTAATTTTGTATTTTTAGTAGAGACGGGATTTCTCCATGTTGGTCAGGCTGGTCTTGAACTCCCGACCTCAGGTGATCCACCCACCTCGGCCTCCCAAAGTCCTGGGATTACAGGCATGGGCCACTGCACCCGGCCAGGCCACTTTATTTCTATCCAGGCCACCTGGTTAGAGATGTTTGGAGAGGCCTATGGGGGGACAAGGCAATCTCACCAACTTCTGTCTTGGACTTGCCTGGTCTAGAATTCTAGCATGGAAAAGGAGCAAGAGGCCTGACAGCAGGGTTAGGCTCTGCCCAGATGTAATAGCTTACTTTTTCATCTTAACTATAAGCCAACTCAGCCTTTAGCAGAGTTCAGAGACAATGAGGCTGTCTATGGGCTCAGAACAAAGCCCACTGATCCTAGACTCCAGAGTTCGACGCATTAAGTGACGACTGATTCAGCTCCCCTGCCTCAGATGGATCACTGTTCTTGTTCACCACGTGCTATGATTAGGACAACTGAGGTCTGGAAGGTTACATTTGTCCAAAGAGCCTCAGCTAAGAATTGAAGCGAATAGAGAATGAGTGTTTCCTCGATGAGTTTTCTCTTCCCAAACTCCTGTCCTGTGTTCTTTTTGTGAAAGCAGAGCTTGGGCCGAGTTCTTTCTTCCCTGTTCTGCTGAAAGATTTGGTCTGATCTGTATTGCCAGCGATAAAGACAGGAAGAGGTAGGAGTGAGAAACCAATGAGAACCCATTTCAAGTTTTCCTTGAATACTCCAAAATAGTTTCTTCCACATCCTGGAAGTACAAAAGCAGTTAGTGTGGTCTATCTTGGGCCACATCTACATGAAACCAACATAGCCCATAGGAAAGTGGAGGACCTAGTCAACCACTGTCTGAGAGGCTGTTGATGTTTGTTTTCTACAGTTCTGAATTACCCATGTCTGTGCACCACAGATGCTTGTGGGTCACGGTGCATGTGATTGAGATTAAGTATGGGTTGAATGCTGTAGGAACCACGTTTATTTTGTCCTGAGTCCTTTCTCACTTTGGCCTTCTTTTATTGCCTGTGTGAGCTTTTCTTATTTGGATCTACTGAAGACACAGAAACATCCCTGCCCTTACCCTAACCCTTCCATTTCATTCCTGAGTGGCCTTTTGACTGGAGGCTCTCTTGGCATTGCAAAGGTTAAGAGTATCTCCACAGGTCTGTTTCAGGATTCCCAGAGAATTTAAGGCATAAGGCTGAGAAAATGAGTTTTAAGATTCAGTGCTTGGAATCTTTTTCCTCAACATGTCATCCTGAATCTAGAATTTCTGAAGAAGATCCATGATATCAGCTTATCAGCTAGCTTTGGGCAACCTTGGTATATTCCTTTACCATTCAACTTGTGAAGTGTCATAAAAGGCCATATCCTAAATGGCTCCCAAGTGGGCTGCTGGGCCAAGATTTTGGTGTTCAAGTAGGCCGTCTTGTGTTTCACTCTGTAGGGAGTTGTGATCATACCCAACAGATGTGTAGCTTCAAAAAAGCAAAGGGTGGTAGGCTTTAGAAATATCCATCTGTTGAACATTTTTCCTTTCATCTGCAGGATAGATAAAGACCGTGTGAACAGTCCTACCCAGCCCCACACAAGATTATAGCCACATTTCTTCTCATCAACAGAAGAGTGAAGGCAAGTGAGGGACATTTGAAAAATGGCTGGCAGTACCTAGGTCAGGTTGTTGGAGGCTTTTTGGACTCTTATTCTGGGATTAAGTTATGTTGGAAAGCAAGGCCAGCCCCTTTCCTCCCTCAACAGATGGAGATCAAAAGACAGTGTCAGCCTAACCGTCCACAAATCTCTCCAGCGTTTGACACTCACTATCAACATTCCATCTCTCTCTGTGAGGGAGGCAGCAATCTGAAACAGCCTTATTAGGCCACAGGGCTTGGGGACCAGGGTGGGCTCTGTATCTTATGGCCACTTTTCATTTGGAATCATTTGGTCGACGAAACCTCTCCGTTAAAAAAAAAAAAAAAAATGTAGGACTATGATGAGACTTTCACATGATAGAGTTTCTAGGCTGAAAAGAATGGCCACAGAATTATGGGCCATTTTCTTCCTCATATCCTGTCACACAAATCCACTCAAATTCCCTTTTCCCGCCCCCCCTTCTGTCTCTCCTTTCTGTCCCTTCCTTCCTCCCTTCCTCCCTCCCTCCCTCCCTTCCTTCCTCCCTCCCTTCCTTCCTCTCTTCCTCCCTCCCTTCCTCCTCCCTCCCTCCCTCCCTTCTTCCTCCCTCCCTTCCTTCCTCTCTTCCTCCCTCCCTTCCTCCCTCCCTCCCTCCCTCCCTTCCTCCCCCTCCCTTCCTTCCTTCTCTTCCTCCCTCCCTTCCTTCCTCCCTCCCTCCTCCCTTCCTTCCTCCCTCCTTCCTTCCTCTCTTCCTCCCTCCCTTCCTCCCTCCCTCCTTCTCCTCTCCCCCTTTCCTCTTCTTCTTTCTCTCCTCCTCTCTCTTCCTTCTTCCTTTCTCTCTCTTTTTCTTTCATTAAAAAATACTTAAGCCTGCAGAGGCTCACCCAGTTTATTTCAGCAAGTTCACAAGCCTGAGATGTTTCTCTCTTTCTCACCTTTTCCCCTGTCAGCACTTACTGGATTCTCCAAAATGGCTATTTCAGTTTAAGCAGACACAGAGGGGGAAGATCCATATTCTTGTGACTTACATAAGGAGTTTGAGCCTTGACAAAGTACCAGTAAGTCTTGAGTTTGTCTCTAATAGTATATAGCTGAAGGAGTCTCTGAAATGACAGGATTTATGGAGGTGCCTAGAAGTACATTCAATAAGGAGGAAAAACACCAGATCCATTCTGAAATCTTCTCACCCACCAGCCAGTTGCCTATTACAGGGCATTGTCAGTGCAGCAACTTATGTATAGTAAATAGTCAGCCCCTAACTTATTCACTAGTATATTGTGGATTTTTTTTTTTTCAAATGAAGCCCCCTTTTGGGGTAACTTTCATGACTTATGAAGAATCCTTTGCTCTGTTTCATCAGAATCATCAGTTCTTATTGAGGTTCATATTGATCAAGGGTATTTTTCTTCAGAGTGGGGATGTGCCTCCAAGCAGCTAATTAGATTAGTAGCACCAACATTTCCATCAAAGAGGAAGATAACTGAGTATTGCCTGATTTTAGTACAGCTACCACAGTATGCTCCAGAGACATACTTAACATCAAAATAGAAGGGAAGAGAGAGCAAGAGAGAGTGTACAAGGAAGTACACAAGAGAACTCAGGCTTCATGGGCTTCTGACCACACAGCCAGCTAGGTATTGGGACCACCCAGAGATACCCCGTCAGCCCCTGCATTCCCCACAGAGGATGTTATCATAAGCCCTTGGAATTTGTCAGGGGACCCTGCGAGATTATCTAATGATCCTGGAATCCCCTATACAGTTCCCACACCAAATAACTATCCTTCTTCTCCTTGGACTATTCCAATAGTAGGGTCGTCACCACCAGAGATGGTTTCATACTCTTAAATGGCTCTGAAAAGGATTTTTTTTTTTCATTTATTCAGGCTCTGAGTTTAACTTACTGAGCTTATACTATATGACAGGCAGTGTACTTTGTACTGGGGATACAGCAGTGGATGAAACAAATGGATCCCTGCCCTCCTGGAGTTTCCATTCTAGTGAGGAGATAGATAATAAAGGAACAGAACTTTCTCCACCAGCTCTATCACTCTCTATGCCTTTGCCCATGGGTTTGTGGTGCCCAAAATGTAACCCAATGACTCGGGAGGGTTTTGCTTGATTTATGAGGTCAGGGCAGAACTCCTTTATTCTGAAGACTAGACTCTTATGAATGCAACTTACGACCAATTTTGCTTTTTGTTTCACTGGTGATATGGTTTGGATTTATGTCTCTGTCCAAATCGCATGTCAAATTGGAAGAGGGGCCTAGTTGGTAGGTGATTGGATCATGAGGGTGGATTTCTCCCTTGCTGTTGTCCTGAGAGTGAGTGAGTTCTCATGAGGTCTGATGGTTTAAAAGTGTGTGGCACTTTCCCCGTTGCTCTCTCTCTCTCTCCTGTTCCACCATGGTAAGACGTGCTTGCTTCCTCTTCGCCTTCCGCCATGATTGTACATTTCCTGAGGCCTCCCAGTCATGCTTCCTGTTAAGCCTGTGGAACTATGAGTCAATTAAACCCCGTTTCTTCATAAATTACCCAGTGTCAGGTAGTTCTTTATAGCAGTGTGAAAACAGACTAATACAACTGGTCACATCATACATTGACTTACAGTGACCTGACTGTCAACAGACACCCCTAAGCCTTCCCCCTATTCCCCACTTTTAAACATGTTTTACCATTAGGCCAGTTTTCTCCTGTTTTATATTCGTGCAATTGATTTTTGAACCAAATTACAACATTTTACATCTATTTCTGTTAAATATTATTTTGCTAAAAGTACTCTGTCATGCCAGTCTATTGAGCTAGTTTTTTTTTTTTTTTTTTTTTAGGAGGACAGAAAGCCCTTTGTATGTACTCAGGGGTCTGTTTATAAAACTTATAACACTGGGCTATCACAGAGAGAAACTTGGTCTTAGTCAAAAGTTGAAGGCCTGACACCCAAGATGTCATAGGAGTTTCACCTCATGGGGTTAAATTTTTTTTTTAACAAATGAAGAAGCAAGGCAATCACATTATGCTTTGGCTCAGTAAAATAATGCAAGGAACTCCCAAGCATGTTATGGATAACAGCCTTCTCAGAAAGATCCCCAACTGCTCACCATGTGGTTGAATTGGGGCTGGGAACTTGAAACCAGCAGGTCTTTGTTAGGTAAGAATGGGGGAAGGGAGTTTGCAGAGGCCAAGTCCTCAAGGCAGTGGGACCTGATTGGCAAAGGTGCCCGTGACTGCTTGCTCTTGGCATGAGTTGCATGAGCTAGGGCATCTCCTTGTCTTATTTGCATGGCAGGGCTGGAGGCTACACTGTGACTTGGCATTCATGGAACAACAAAATGACCAGTCAGTTATTCTGTGTTCCATGGAGGCCAGTCAGAGCAGGTTCGTTGGTGGTGTGCTCAGGGACTGGGATCCAGTGGCTTGTGCACTCAGCCAGCTAGGCAGGCTGGCGAGATGGGCAAACACCCCAAACCTCACCCACCCCCATTCCCACCCCTACCCAGCTCCACATTCTTGAGGTTTTCGTTCACCAGACCTGAATGAGAGACTGACTGCCTGACTGCTAATTATTCCTGGAAATGGCATGATACGAAGTCTGCAAACATTTTCTGCAAACATTGACCCACAAGAGGCGAGCTGTTGAATTCTGGAAGCTGGGAGGCAGGAGGTGGGAGGGGGCTCGGGAGGCATTCCTCAAGCATGAGGCAGTCGGGTCCCTTTGCCCGCTGATTTCTGCTGTAAGGTCAGCAGGAAACAGATGCAGGGAGGACAGTCCCCAAGGTGGCATGGGACCACCCAGGGGTGTGTTGGGCTTTTCAGGTGAATGTAGGAGGCCGGGCTGGGAGCTCCCAGGTAGCAAGAGTCAGATTGTTGGTGCCTTTCTGTTGTCACACACACACACACACAAAGTTTCAGCTGCCACCCAGCCAAACTTTGCTTGCACACATGTTTTCCAGAGACAGAGACAAAAATGTGTTTCTCAGGGTGGGGGTGGGGTGGGGAGACTGGAGTGACAGTTACATTAGCCGTATGCAGGGCCATCCTCATCACCTCGGCATTTCCTGGAGATGGTTGCAGCCTCCTGTGAACCCCAGCCAAGGTTCTTTTGAGATCCAGGGCAAGCCCCATGGCCAAGAGCAGGCTGGCCTGACTCAGAGGGAGAAACAGGAGACTTCAGGGAGAGTAGCCAGGCTGTGTAAGGCCCCTCCACCACCAAGCCCACCGCCTGCTTCAGCCTTGTATTCCACTACTGCGGGCCTCCAGCTCCAGAAACACCAAGCTACCCCAGCATCCCGCTCACACCAGGCAGTTCTCAGCCACTCTGCCACTGCTCATGCCCCTTGCCTCATCCCAACTGCTCTTTCCCCACTGCTTCTCTCTCCTAACTCCTACCCATTCTGCAAGGCTCCCCTCTGGGATCACCTCATTTGGAAAGCCTTCCTGGATTCCCTCTGTCTGAGTTTGGCCTTCTCCTGTGTGCTCCCCTACAAAGTGTTGTGTTTTCTCCAACCACAGCATTTCTCACTCTAGAGAATAAGAGCTCACACTCATCTCCAGCTTACAATGCGCAAGTCACTGTTCTACCTTCTTTACACATATTAACATCAGTATCTTGATTTTATTGATGAGGGACCTGGGAAATTCAGAGGTTAAGTAACTTGCCCAACATCACACGGCTAGGGAATGATGAAGTCAGGATTTGAACCCAAGCTGTCTGGCTCCAAAATATATCCCACTGGAAAGTGAACTCTTTGAGGGCAGGTTAGTCAAATCATCCCTGAATTCTCAGAGTGGGCACTCCAGAGATGTGGGTGGACTTAATTGAACCACACGAAACCAGGAAGACTATAGGGAAGATCCTGGAAAGATGGAATGGGCCAGAAAAAGAGGTGGCCCCTAATAACTCACACACCTGTCCCTCCTACCCCTGTGGATGGATATTCAGGTCTAACAGATCCTGTTGTGGGTGATTTCTGGGGAGCACAAAGGCCAGAACAATGCCGGAGGCCCCACGTTGGGAGGCAGCCTCTGGGAGGCTGTTTTCAAAGACCAGACCCATTTTTGCTGGGCCTGCCTGCTCTGTTGCCACCCAGTGTAGCCACTACTTCTCATTTGGTTTTGGTTAAAGACCACAGTGTACTTGCTCACTGGGGGAGGGAGGTGGGTGAGGTGGGAGAGGGCTTGGCTCCTCTTTGTTTGGAGTACTCACACTTAGCCCATCCTGCCCCAGTCTCAGGGAAATTTGGAGAGGCCAGGAGGAAGTCTTTCCCTGTCCTAGAATTTTCTGTCTTCAGCCTTGAAACCTTTGTATGAAAGCCTCACCTGTGTGGAATTACTATAGACAAGTGTGAGCTGGACATTATGGCCAGATTTAGACCCATCACTAGTTCTTCCCAGGGCCCTTAGAGGCCCTTTTGAGGAAACAAACAGACATCCCTTTAAAAAAAAATAAAACTAGAACATGATGCTCAGGATCCACAATACTGAATTATAAGTCTAGGCATCCAACTCTAGACAGAGTGCCTCTGGGTGTGGGTACTGGAGTAAGACTGAGTGGACTGACATCTTAGCCCTACCATTTGATAGATGTGTGACTTTAGGTTTACAGTTGTGCAACCATCATCACTAGTTCCAGAATGTTGTCATTACTCCAGAAATAAACTGTACCCATTAAATAGTCCTTCCCATTCTCTCCCCACTCCATCCTCTGGCAATTCCTAATCTCTTTCTGTCTGTATGGATTTGCGTATTCTGTATATCTCATATCAGTGGAATCATGCATATGTGATTTTTGTGTCTGGCTTCTTTCACTTAGCATCACGTTTTCAAGGTTCATCCATGTTGTAGTATGCATTAGTCCTTCATTCCTGTTTATGGCTGAATAATATGACTATACTGCATTTTGTTTATCCATTTGTCTGTGATGGGTATTTGGGTTGTTTCCACTTTTTGGCTATTGCGAATACTGCTGCTATGAACATTGGTGTACAAGTGTTTATGTGGATCTATGTTCAATTCTCCTGAATGTGTATGCACCTAGGAGTGGAATTGCTGGATCATAGGGTGACTCCACACTTAACTTCTTTTCTGAGACAAGGTCTTGTTCTGTCACTTAGGCTAGAGTGCTGTGGTGGGGCCTTGGCTCACTGCAGCCTCAAACTCCTAGTCTCAAGCAGTCCTTCTGCCTCACCCTCCTGAGTAGCTGGGACTACAGGCATGCACCATTACACCCAGATTTTTTTTTAATTTTTTTTTTTTCCAGACAGAGTCTCGCTCTGGTCGCCCAGGCTGGAGTGCAGTGGCACGATCTTGCTCACTGCAAGCTCCACCTCCTGGGTTCACACCATTCTCCTGCCTCAGCCTCCGAGTAGCTGGGACTACAGGCACCCGCCACCACACCAGGCGAATTTTTTTTTTTTTTTTTTTAAATAGAGATGGGGTTTCACCATGTTAGCCAGGATGGTCTCTATCTCCTGACCTCATGATCCACCTGCCTCAGCCTCCCAAAGTGCTGGGATTACAGGTGTGAGCCACCACGCCCAGCCTTTTTAAATTTTTTTAAAATAGAGATGGGGTCTCCCTGCATAGCCCAGGCAGATCTCAAACTCCTGGCTTCAAGTGATCTTACTGCCTTGACCTCCCAAAGTGCTGGGATTACAGGTGTGAGCCGCTGTGCCTGGTCCATGTTTAACTTTTTGAGGAACTGCCAAACTGTATTTCAAAGCAGCTGCATATTACAACCCCATCGGCAATGCATAAGGGTTCTGATTTCTCCACATTCTCATCATCAGTTGTTATTTTCCATTGTATTTTTTATTACAGTCATCCTAATAGGTATGAGGTAGTACCTCACTGTAGCTTGGAATTGCATTATCCTAATTATTGATGTTGAGCATATTTTTATGTGCTCTATTGGGCATTCATGTATCTTCTTTGGAAGACAGTCTATTCAGATCCTTTGATCATTTTTAATTGGGTTATTTGTCTTTTTACTTTATGGAGTTTTAAGTGTTCTGCATGTAATCTAGATACAAGTCTCTTATAAGAGAGATAATTTCCAAAAATTTTCTCTCATTCCATGGGTGGTCTTTTCATTTTTTTGGTTGTGTGCTTTGAAGCACAAAGGCTGTTAATTTTCATGAAGTCTTCATTTCATCAAAGAAAAAATAGGTGTATTTTTTCCATGGTTGCTTGTGCTTTTGGTGTCAAACCTAAGATTTACACGTATGTTTATTTCTAAGAGTTTTATAGTTTGGGCTCATGCATTTTGACCTTTGATATACTTTTATTTAATTTTTGCACACGGTGTAAGGTAAAGATCCAGTTCCATTCTTTTGCATGTGGATATCCAGTTGTCCCAGCACCATTTGTTTAAAAGACTATCCTTTCCCCTATTGAATTGTCTTGATGCCCTTGTTGAAAGTAAATTGACCATAAACGTGAGGGTTTATTTCTGGTCCACAACATTTTTAACTGACAGAAAAGAATGGTCAGATATGGAGGGCCTACAATAGTCCCAATGTCTCAGCTTAGCACACCCAGAAGGCTCTCATCCCTCCATCCCCTCAGTAGAGAAAGAATCGTTGTCCAGGGAAATGCTGGTCACCGACATTAGGTCTAATGACTCAACCTGAAAGGAGATCATGTGGAAAAGTTACACGTGTTTGCAGAACCAACCTTCCTTTCTCTGGAAAGTTAGGCTTCAGTGCAGACCTCCATTCCTCTTTCTGAGCATGCTGTCATGAGTTTAGGAAAAGTCTTTTCTTCTTTCCCCTTAGCTGGGAAATTCATCCCATGTTCATCCTCCTAAGACTGTCCACTCTCAGTTTAAGCTATAGTTAGAGCCCAGAATTTCAGAAAGCAGAGGGGTTTGGTTTCTTCCTTCCTTCCTTCCTTCCTCCTTCCTTCCTTCCTTCCTTCTTTCTTTCCTTTCCTTCTTTCCTTCTTTCCTTCTTTCCTTCTTTCCTTTTCTTTTCTTTTCTTTTCTTTTCTTTTCTTGAAGGAAAAATGCTCTTGCTTGCATCTTCTTTGCCGGTCACACAGCTTCACACTTTGGGCAGTCCCCCAGCAAATGGCAATGGATTACTCTGGACATGTCCTTCCCACTTTTGCTGGGAAGTGAGCACCTCACAGTTGCAGTAGACTTCCCAGGATAGAAAGGGAACGTGACCTCCCGCTAGCTTTGGCACTACCTAGCAACTGATGATCCTGACTCATGCCTTCAGGAGATTCTTGACCTCTTGACTATAGGGTTTCCTGAGTTAGGGAAGGTAGAATGGCAGAGTGCAAAGCGGACAAGCTTTGATACCAGACAACCTGAGTTTGAGTCCCCGATTCTGCATTCGCTTGCTATGGCAGACACAGAGATGCACTGCTTAGATCCCTTAGATCCCCTGTCAAGAAAGAACCCGCTGACCAGCTGGAAGGAGTGTGATTACTTGACAGCCTCCAGCTGTTAGCTCCTTCAGGGTCTGCCTCAGCTTTTGAGCCAAGGTCATGCTGTTCTTGAGGTGGCCCCTAGCCAATGGCTGATGAAGGAGGTGATACAAGGCCCATTTCCACCACTCAGAAGACTCCTCTAAAAGGCAGTATTTGCTCCAGAGCTCCCTGTTGGGCACAGACTTTGACAGGTCTGCATCATGCTCTGGGCTCCTCTTGCCTGGTCCTGCTTTCTCCCCTTTTCTTTCACAGGTATTTCCCACTAAACCTCTTGCACTTCCACCTGTCAGAGCATCTGCTTCACAGAGAACTCAACCTGTCTCTCAGCTTGTGTCTTCTCCCCTGTGACAGGGGAATAATGGCATCATCCCACAGGTTGATAAAAACATTAGAATGAAGTACAATACCTGCCACAAAGGAGGCATTCCATCAAAGGGAGCTGTTACTACTAGGGAATCTATCATTTCCATAGCTACATCCTAACTTTTAAACAAAATAGAGGTATCCATTATAATCCAAACCTAGAAATAGCCTCAATGCCCATCAACAGATGAATGGATAAATACATTGTGCTGGGTCCATACAATGGAATTCTAATCAGCAATAAAATGAGTAAATCTCATCAGCATTAGATTGAGCTAAAGAAACCAGACACACAAAAAACACATGTTATACGATTCCATTTCTCTGAAGTACAAGAATAGACAAAAACTAATGGGTGATGGTAAAGGCCAGGACTCAGTGGTGATCCTTAGGGGATAATGACCAGGGGCATGAGGGAACCTTCTAAGCAGCTGGAAATGTTCTGTATCTTGATCTAGATTCTGGTATATCACACACACACACACACACAAACACATATACACAAACATACACACGCAAACACATGCACATACACACACATACACACTCCAAAATCACAAAGCTTGCATTAAGATTAATATACTTTATGCACCTACCTTTGTACGTTATGGCTACATTTTTACAAACGAAATATAGTGGGAATTTTTTTTTTTTTTTTTTTTTTGAGGCGGAGTCTGACTCTGTCGCTCAGGCTGCAGCGCAGTGGCCGTTTCTCAGCTCACTGCAAGCTCTGCCTCCCAGGTTCACGCCATTCTCCTGCCTCAGCCTCCCGAGTAGCTGGGACTACAGGCGCCCGCCACCTCGCCCGGCTAGTTTTTTGTATTTTTAGTAGAGACGGGGTTTCACCATGTTAGCCAGGATGGTCTTGATCTCCTGACCTCGTGATCCACCCGTCTCGGCCTCCCAAAGTGCTGGGATTACAGGCTTGAGCCACCGCGCCCGGCCTTTTTTTTTTATTAATTAGCATATGTACAGGTTAAGTTTTTAAATTTAGAAAATGCAGAAAAATAGAAAAAAAATCTCCTATGGCCCCACCTCCCAAAGATAACCAGTAGAGACCATTTAGATATTGCATTGCATTCTGTAGTCCTCTTGGCTCTACTTCTCTATGGTCCTGCTCTGGCTCATGGAGAAAGGAAGCTCCGCCATCATTTCCACCTTCTTGGCAATAGTGCTTCTCACCCTTCTTTCACTCTTTCCCTCAGATAAAACCTGAAGCTTAATAGTGCCAAAATTTCAACGTCCTCATCTGCACATCACATTGCACTGCATCTTCTGGGCCACTGGCTCCCTTTCTGGACAGCCAGGTCAGGAAGCCAGGTTCACTGTGTCTTCTGCCTTTACAGGAGATGAAATGCTAACTCAGGCCCCAAAGGACTTTCTGATGGGAATGTACCTGATGCTCTCCAAAGCTGAAATGGTGCAGGCTTAGAGCAGTCAGAGCAGCCAAGCTTTTTGCCTGGCAGTTGTGTGAATTATGAGAGAAATGCATCTTCCAGCTTGCTTAGATGACCACAAACTGTCAAAGTGACCCTGTAGGAAACATCTCAAGGCAGAATATAATCAAAACCAGGCATGTGAAAAACTCGGGCTTTCTTCCTAGACTGCTGGTTCTCAAAGTGTGGCTCCTGGACCAACAGCATCAGCATTAGCATCTCCGGGGAACTGTTTAGAAATGCAAATTGCGGCCCCCACCAGGGACCTAGTGAAAGAAACTCTGGGAGTGAGACCCAGTCATCTGTGTTTTAACAGGCCCTCCAGGTGATTCTGAGGCACCCGTAAGTTTGAGAACCTCTGTTCTAGAGGTTTCTAAATTCCACTGCCAGAGAAAGCAAGGACGCATTCACATGTGCTCTGCTCATGCGCATAACCAGTGTCCTGTGTCCTTGGTATGACTTACAGGCACACGCCAGATCCATATAACTTCAAAGTCTCTTGTTCTTTATATCCTGAACCCAAGGAAACACATTTCTTTTCTTTTCTTTTTTTTTTCTGTTAGCGGAACAAAGATGAAATATAGCCCAATGTTCCCTCAACAAAAAGATTTATTAATTTGTACTAATGACTGTTTAGAGAAAAACATAAAAACCAATGTCCTTGTTGAATGCTCCTCGAGGGCAAAATGTGGATGTTATCTGTAAAATCAACAAATTTGTCACCAAAGTGAAATGTTATCTTTTCCTGAAGACTTTCCCAGGCAGCTCAAGGCCTCAAGGACTAGACAGCCTCCCCCATCACCATGATCAAATGAAGAGGGTTAGAACTTGCAGCCGTAACTCAAATGCCTTAAGATGGCTCAGATGTGTGTTTTTTTTCAGGTTAGGAACTTTGCTCAGAACCCCTGAAGAAATGGGACCATGAACCTATTCAAAGACTCAAAGAATCTTCTCAGATCTATGCCCCTCCTTACCAGTGTTTTCTGGTAAATGCTTAACAATCTGCGCATGCGCACGTGGATGCGCGCGTGCACACACACACCTTTATTTTAAATGTGTGGCACGTGATCCAAAAATAATAAAATATACAATATTCATTCTTATAAATTTCATACAGCTAATTAACATTCATACTCATGCTTTAGTTCATTTTTACCTAACTCTTGTATCCATATCCAACCTAAGGTGGCAATTAACAAACAAGCATGGTTCTGACATAAGTATTGGTTGATACATTGGTTTACATTTATGATTAAGACAAAAGCAAAACAACAAAATGCATGTCAAAATTTTTCTGATTCATATAGTGACATAAATGACTTCTTTACTAAATCAGATAATCGTCTTCAAATACTGGAAGGATATTTCCTCAATTTCTTGTGTTGTTTACAATATAACAGCTACAGAGATAACACAATTTTTAGGTTTCAGCTGCACTATTAACATTTCTTCCATCTTTCTTAAGCCTAGTTCAGGGGTGGTCAAACATATTTTGTTAAAGAGCCAGATAGTAAATATTTTAGGCTTTTTTGTTTGTTTGTCTGTTTGTTTGTTTGAGACAGGGTCTCGCTCAGTCACCAAGGCTGGAGTGTAGTGGCATGATCTCAGCTCATTGCAAACTCTGCCTCCCAAGTTCAAGCAATTCTCCTGCCTCAGCCCCAAGTAGTTGGGACTACGGTCGTGCATCACTATGCCTGGACACTTTTTATGTTTTTTTGTAGAGATGAGGTTTTATCATGTTGAGCAGGCTAGTCTCGAACTACTGGGCTCAAGCAATCCACCTGCTTCAGCTTCCCAAAGTGCTAGGATTACAGGCATGAGCCACTGCGCCTGGCTAAGCATTTCAAGCTTTGTGGCCACATAGTCATTTTTTTTTACAACACTTTAAAAATGCAAAAATCATCCTTTGCTTGTGGGCTACACAAAAACAGACTGTGGGGAAAGTTCTCAACTCTTGGTCAAGACAATCAACACAACAATAGATTAAGCACTGCTTTGTAGCATTTGCCAGTTTCCATGACATAAATAGTCCTACCATGGCCAACTTCAGGCTACACAACTTGATGTCACAGAATGTGGAGTTGGGAAGAGATGCCCAGTGGCAGAACATTATATAGTATTTCCACTATACTGATACAAAAGATATAAGTAACCTCAAGAGCATGGATAATAGTAAAATGTAGTAAAATAATTAGAAAGGGATGAGTTTCACATATGTATTAGCTTTGTGGGGTTTTTTTTTTGTTTTGTTTTTTGAGACAGGGTCTCATTCTGTCACCCAGGCTGGAGGGCAGTGGCATGATCGTAGCTCACTGCAGCCTCGACCTCCTGGGCTCAAACGATCCTCCTGCCTCAGCTGAGACCACAGGTGTGTGGCACCACACCCAGCTAATTTTTTTAAAATTATGTTTTGTAGAGATAGGGTCTCCCTATGTTGCCCAGACTGCTCTGGAACTCCTCGGCTTGAGTGATCCTCCCGCCCCAGCCTCCTAAAGTGTTGGGATTACAGGCATGAGCCACCACGCCCAGCCAAGCTTAGTTTTTCATATAATTTATTTAATTGCAAGGTTATATAATTTAATTTCTAATAATGGCTGAATTTAACAACTCAGCTCTCAAAATTAATTTGTCTCTTGTGAGTTGGTATGAGCACACCACTGTGACCATAACAATTTCAACCTGTCTTTTTTGTTGGGGGGTAGGTAAAAAGAGAATCTTCACTCAATTTGGTCCATTATTCCTTGTAACAAAAGAATTTACTACAGGGTTTCTTTGAAGCTGGGAGTTTCCCTGGCTCTTCTAAAATAGGAAATGATTTTAGATGTTATTTTTACGTATTTTCAAAAAGAGGTCTGTCTCTATTCTAAACTGCTTCCTGACCACCTTTTGCTTCCAAATAATGAGAACTATTTAAGGAAAAAGGAACTACTGTAGTGTGTTTTAAGAAAAGCACATACTTTGCTCTTTCAGAAGTAGTTACACAATACTTCTGCCCATAAACTGGGGAAGAGTTAAAATAGCTTTCCAAGGTTCCTCCCAGGGCTGTGATTTTCCTCTCATCTGCTCAGGTAATGCCACTCATGGTGCTCATTCATTTATTCAGCTATTTGAGCATCTATCAACTGCCCGCCAATGTACTGAGCTCCGGGGACACAGCAGAATGCAAGAGAGACATGGCCCCTGCTGAATAAGTAATTATGCAGATCATTGTTTACTTATACTTTACATTAGTACCTTAAAGGAGAGCATATAACATAGCAGCCTGATCTATTCTGGGAGGCTCAGGATGTGGCATTTAACCTGACACCTGAAGAATGAGTAGAAAGCCATGCCAAGGAAGAGGCAAAAAGAAGTAGAACACCCTTCCTTCCAGGTGATGGGGACATCCTATAGGATGCTTGCCCAAAGCACAGGTACACATACAATACATACACAGATACACAGCATATCTTTGGTATTAAAATTCAATGGGGGGAGAAATTAGAAAAAAACAAAAAACGACGTCTAAAAAGGCCCCTGGGATGAAGGGGATGATAATTTTTCAAAAACAACATTGAGAAACATTGGTTTATATAAACAACTTGATGCTCTTAAGCTATTATCACAGCAGTGGCAGAGCTAAGAGGCTGACTCCTCCCATGAGGACTAGCTACAGACCTGCAGGCTCCAGAGGCTGATACTAAGACAGGAAGTTAGAGGACTCATGGTTTCCCACAACTCCAGAAAATATCCTCTGTTATCTTTCAAATACTGCCTCTTCCTCGTTCTCTCTCTTCCCTCCTTCTGGAACTCCAACTGGACACTTACTGGAACTTCTCATTCTGTCCTCCATGTAGCTTAGCTTTCCTTTCTTCTTTTTCTTTTTCTTTTTTTCTTTTTTTGAGACGGAGTCTCACTCTTTCGCCCAGGCTGGAGTGCAGTGACGCGATCTCGGCTCACTGCAAGCTCCGCCTCCCGGGTTCACGCCATTCTCCCGCCTCAGCCTCGCAAGTAGCTGGGACTACGACAGGCGCCCGCCACCATGCCCGGCTAATTTTTGTATTTTTAGTAGAGACGCTGTTTCACCGTGGTGTCGATCTTCTGACCTCGTGATCCATCCACCTCGGCCTCCCAAAGTGCTGGGATTACAGGCGTGACCCACCATGCCCGGCTCCTTTCTTATTTTTCATCTCTTTATTCCTCTGCTCTGCATTCTGGATAATTTCCTCAGCTCCATCTGCTGGTTCACTCATCCTCTCATCAACTGTGTTTAGTTTGTTGTTTAATCCCTCTGTTGAGTGTTCTTTTTTCCATTGCAATGCCTATATTTCGGTTCTTTTTTGCATTCACCTGTATTTTTCAAACTATTCTATTCTTGGCTTCTAGTTTCTATTCCTTTTTAAAAGCTCTTCCAGCCAGGCACGATGGCTCACACCTGTAATCCCAGCACTTTGAGAGGATGAGGCGGGTAGATCACCTGAGGTCAGGAGTTCAAGACCAGCCTGGCCAACATAATGAAATCCCATCTCTACTAAAAAATACAAAAATTAGCCGGGCATGATGGCAGGCACCTGTAATCCCAGCTACTCAGGAGGCTGAAGCAGGAGAATTGCTTGAACCCAGGAGGCGGAGGTTGCAGTGAGCTGAGATCGCGCCACTGTACTCCAGTCTCGGTGATAGAGCAAGACTCTGTCTCAAAAAAAAAAAAAAAAAAAAAAAAAAAAAATCTTTGAACATTTTCAGCATACTTATTTTAAAATCCCTTTTAGATTTCCCTATTAGCTGTGGTTCTTAAGGTATGAATTCTGCCATTGGTTGCACTAGTCTTATGGTGGTTTATTTCCTCACAGACTTAGTAAGTTCTAGCTATGCATTCATCCTGAGTCATAGATATAAACACAGATTCATGTGCTATATACCACCTGGGTTTGAATTCTGGCTCTGCCACTTAATACCTGTGTGTTCTTAGGTAGGTTATTTAATCTCTCTGTTCTTCAGTTTCAGTATCTGGAAAACAGGGCTGTTCTACAAATGAGTTATTAGGTTGGTGGAAAATGACTGCAGTTTTTGCCATTTATTTCAACGACAAAAACCGCAATTACTTTTGCATCAACCTAAATAATATAAGCCAAGCACTTAGGACAGTGTCTGGCACATAATTAAGCACTTGGCTAGTGTTATTACTGTTATTTGGCAGGAATTGTTTTACCTTGGAGTCTTGTGTACTTTGGGTTATGTGACTGCCTACTCTCAGCTCCAAGTGGCCAGTACACTTCTGAACTGTGTTTTTCCCCCATCCCCACTTACGGGCCAGCACCTCCCACTGCTAACTTTCCATAGGAGCTCAGATTCCACTCCCATTCCCACCCTGCCATTCAAACCCTTCGCCCAGGATGTGTGACCACCTTTGGTTCTTCTGTAGGCTGTATAGTTGCTGCTATGGCTTTGAGCTCCCTCTTCATTTCTGGCACTAGAATATGTTTATTTTTGCTTCTGCTCTCTACGACAGATTTAAATTTTTCGAAAAACAATGTGTTTGGAGCAGGAGAGGAGCTTCCTGCAACAGCTCAGGCAACCATACTGACGAGCAATCCCTAAAAATTCTTTCTTTTTTTTTTTAATTTTAAGTTTCGGGGTACATGTGCAGGTTTGTTATGTAAGTAAACATGTGCCATGGTGGTTTGCTGCATCGATCAAACCATCACCTACGTATTAAGCCCAGCATGCATTAGGTATTTTTCCTGATGTTCTCCACCCCTCACAGCCCCATGAGACGCCACAGTGTGTGTTGTTCCCCTCCCTGTGTCCATGTGTTCTCATTCTCCCTGAACATTCTTCCTGAAGAGGCTTACCTCTCATTTGGCAGTGGGCTCCTTGAGAGAACTCAGGACAAAGGCTGGATTCCTGGCGGGAATGAATATATATTATTTGTTTTTGTATTCCCTATGCCTGATATACTTGATATATGTTTACTGAATAAAGACATGAAAGACTACCTTGGCAACAGCAAGCACTACAAGTGGCCAGCTCACTGCTTGATTTCTCTAAGAATTACCACCACCATGTTGTAACCCTCTACCCCACCCTTCTTCCTGTGAATGAGCTCTGTCAAGGTGACATGGTTTCTAACACATGACAGTAGGTATCATTCAATCACTGATGATCTCAGGGGTGAGTAGGTTTCTTTTACTCTGTAAACAAAATGCCAAACTGGGAAATGCTGCAGAGGCCACATATTATTCTGACTTTCAGAGTGTTGTTTCGAAAGCACCAGAGTAAAATGTTAAGCAGGTAGCTGATGCAATCTGGCAAAGTCAGTATCTAGCTCTATTTATATAAAGACACACACATATATCAGGCCATCAGAAGGATTTGTATAAAGAGTGACTCTCCTATGAGGTAAAGGCCACCCCCCTTCAGTTCCAGTGACTGAGATACATTTTTCCAATCCCGGGGGCAAATACAGACACAGCAATTCCTTCTTCCCTTTGGAAATTTGGCAGGTAAGTCAAGTCTGTCTCTGTTGCCACATTCTCTCAAGATTTTATGACTGTGCACATGGCCTGTATGAAAGCTTCGCTTAGGTCACCTTATGTCTTGGCAGCCAGCATGGTATAGGACGATTCAGGAAGACCCTGGTGTTTCCCAGATGGGGCCAGATCTGGCCATGCAATTATTGCCCTCCAGCTGGGAAATGTGACATGGGGGTGATGAAGTGGCTGCTGAGAAGGAGGCAGTTAGACTCTGAATTTGGTCTGTTCTTTATTTAAATCTAAAGATTGAACACACACAGATCTAAAATCAATATCATACATACACACACATACACACACACACACTCACACATGCACCACTCCCCAACTGCACAGGGTATTTTTTAGGGATTCATGTAGATTCCCCTTAACACATATTTCCCAGTCTAACTGCCTATTCTCTCCCCTGTTTACTTGCCATCTCATCATTCTCTCTTCCTTTACTCTCCTATTTATCTTTATCATTGCTTTTAACTGTGTGTTCCCATTAACCCAGATGATCAGTTTCAGACTCTTTGAGAAAGAGACAGGGACCCTAAATCCATTGTGAGCTGCTTTGTCTCATTCTCTCCCATGACCACAGAGAAGCATGTCTCTGTACCTTGATTCTGAGAGGAAACAGAGTCACAGAAGCTACACCACCACTGGTAGGTAGCACAATGTTACTCTCCGGGTGGACATTCTCATTTATAAAAAGAGTACTAGAATAAATTGCATTCTAATCCCAGCAGCTCTAATAACTTGTCCTTCATTCTATTAATATACTGATCACTGTTACTACAGAGGCAACAGGGAACAAATATGGGCTCTGTATTTAAACAGACTTGGGTTCAAGTTCCAGCTTCAGCAGTTAATAGCTGAGTGACCCTGGGCAAGTGCTTATCCTCTCAGCTTGTTTCTTCATCTGCTAAATTGGCATCAAGTAGAATATACAGACAGTCTCCAACTTGCAATTGTTTGGCTTGCAATGTTTTCACATTATGACAGGTTTATTAGGGTATTGAATGCATTTTTGATTTATGATATTTTTGATTTGTGATGGGTTTATCAGGACATAGCCCCATCATAAGTCAAGGAGTATCCATATATTCAAGGTGCTGGATACATAATCAGTGCTCTATAAATAGGTGGAATTACTATGATTATTTGGATGATGGTCGCAACCCTTAGTCCTTCCTGTCTCACTGGAGTTAGAGACAATCAGAGTTGAAAGGAGGACTCTAAAGATGAACAAAGCATCTTCTCATGGTCAGGTGCCAGCTCTGAGCTGCTGAATGCTCAGCATAGCACTGGCTTTCTCAGAGGCTCTAGGAGAAACAATGGGTAGACCTACTCCTGCTCTCAAAGGGCCCTGGCCATCCAAATGAGCAGATAAGATGAAAATGTCCACAAATGTTAAAAAAGAAAAAAAAAGGCTGGGCATGGTGGTTCATTTCTGTAATCCCAACACTTTGGGAAGCCGAGGCAGGATTGTTGAACCCAGGAGTTCAAGACCAGCCTGAGCAATGTAGGGAGACACTGTCTCTACAAAAACTAAAAATAAAATAGTCAGGCTTGGTGGTGCACACCTGTGGTCCTAGCTACTCAGGAGGCTGAGATGGGAGGATCACTTGAGCCCAGGAGATCGAAGCTGCAGTGAGCCATCATCACTCCACTACACTCCAGCCTGGGGGACAGAGCACAACCCCATCTCAAAAAGAAAAGAAAAAAAAGATGAAAATGTAAATATGAGTGGGCAGTAAGACTAGTATCTGCTAAATTATTCCTGTAGATAGACCACAAATGCTGTGGACATTCAGAGAGGGGGTGCTGCTGTGAATAAGAAGTCCTCCTGGAGGAGGCAAGGCTTCAGCTGAGACTTAAAGAAAGGATGAGGCTTGGAGTGACCCCTAGAAAAGGTGGGAGCTCTGTGGGCAAATGCTGGTCAAACTTGAGAGGTAGGGACAACTGTTATTTCCAATTTACAGATAAGAAAATGGAAGGCCAGATAAGCCTAGTGACTTTTCTAAGGCCACTCAGCAAGTAATGGGCAGCGCTAGGATTTAGGTAGAGATCTGTCTCTGTCTGGTGTTGAAGGCTATGTTCAAAGCTGGCTCTGACTGAAGAAAGATGGGAAATAGGCAATAGCCATCGACGGTTTTCCAGATAGGAGTGACATAGAAAAGGCAGTGTGTTTTCTATATGCACAGTGCAGCAGGTGTTCAGGGGAAGATTCTGGCACTAGAGGGGTCAATGAGGAGGCAGTTGCGATACTTTAGGGCTGAGGTATTGAAGGCCTGATCCAGGGTAGGGGCATGGTGGACTAGAGAAGGCATTAAGCCATTAGGCATGTCAAAGGGCAAATTCACAGACTTGGGAACTGGCTGAATATGAAGAAAGAAGGACAGCAGGATGATGAAAGAATCTGATATGGGAACCAGAAGACTGAGCAATGCCGCTACTAGGCATATTGGGATAGCATAGTCATTTTAAGGTTGCTGTTTATATAAAACAGAGCCTGGTTTCTTTTAGTACTATTGCTATTAAATCTTTTAATTTTTTAAGAAAACCCACATACCATGAGAAAACAGACAAATTCAGAATATGAGATATTCTACAAGACTAGCCTGAACTCTTCAAAAATTCAGTGTCACACACAAAAATTAGGAGCACGCACTGTTCTAGATTAAACGACACTAAAGGGACATAAGTAGATGCAATACACAAACCTTGGTTTTGGATTCTGGATTTTACAAAGCTACGAAAGACATTTGGGGGAATATTGGGGCAATTTGAATATGGATTCGAAATTAAATTATATTAGGAGATTATTGTTTCTTTTCTTTTCTTTTTTTTTTTTTTTTGAGACGGAGTCTCACTCTGTCGCCGGGGCTGGAGTGCAGTGGCCGGATCTCAGCTCACTGCAAGCTCCGCCTCCCAGGTTTACGCCATTCTCCTGCCTCAGCCTCCCGAGTAGCTGGGACTACAGGCGCCCGCCACCTCGCCCGGCTAGTTTTTTGTATTTTTTAGTAGAGACGGGGTTTCACAGTGTTAGCCAGGATGGTCTCGATCTCCTGACCTCGTGATCCACCCGTCTCGGCCTCCCAAAGTGCTGGGATTACAGGCTTGAGCCACCGCGCCCGGCCTGTTTATTTTCTTAGCTGTGATAATATCTTGTGGTTAGAAGGGAGAATCTTCTTATTCTTTAAAGAGTCATTCTGAAGAATTTAGTGGGAATGTGTTATGATGCCTGTGACCTTCAAATATATGTGCATGTGTGTGTGTGTGTGTAAATAGATTGATAGAAACAGAACTACACGGCAACTATGTTGAAATGTTAATTGTGGAATCTTGGCGGTGATATGTATGTTCATTGTTCTACTCTTTGATCTATTTGTAAGTTTGAATGTTTTCAAAATAAAAATTCTGGGAAAAATAATGCATGAACATTGTGAAAAAAAAAAAAACAGTAAAAAAGGGTATGGGGGGAACCCTTCTACCCCAGACACCCAATACGCCTTCCCAGGAGCAACCACTGGTCACGTTTCTTGAAATTTTATCTGCATTTTACAAGCCCATGTATGTGTTTGTAAATTCTGTTAATAAATAGACAGGTTCATGCTATGCATCTTTTTGTTAGCTACAAATAGACTCTCTTATCTATTCAACTGGGAGAGTAGTTAGTTAATTAAAAATCAGTAAAAGTGGAAGTGCTTGGACGCACTAGGGAGCGGTGACCAAGTGCATCCAGAATACTGTGGGTATCAATCAGTGCATTTTACACAGGAAATGGAGAGCATCCTTTAATTGTGAGAGTTGGCCCCACAGACGTCAGCTAAGCAAGATTCCACTGTAATGGCGGCAGCCTGCTTTTTTTTCTCACTTCAGGAGCCTTCCTGGAGGTGTCAAGAAGGCCTAGGTCTGCCAGCATGGCCCCTGAGCTACTGGTGTAACCTTCAGGAATGAGAGAGATGAGCTATTGGGCTTGGGGAGAGGTGAAGTCAGCAAGTGCATGAGGGGCCTGGGCCAGGACTCTTCTCATATGAACCCCACAGGCACACCCTGACTGTTCCATATAACCACATGTAGATCTGTCTCATTCTTTCAGTACAGTTTTTAGGATGAATTGCTTTTAGGATGAGTATGGTTTTAATCATATTGTGCTTCAGGTGATGGTGGAACATCTGGGTAGAAAAAACATTACCTAGGCTTACTGAACTTGCCTGATCGTAAGAATCATTTGGGTATTTGTCTAACAAGCTTTCCAGCTAGGGCAGTGCTACCATACACAGTTGGAGAACCAGGACTGGGGCTCCAGCAACAGGACTGCACTGAGGGATGGAAGCTCCACTAATGGTACTAGTTAAAGGCATGAGAATAGACAGAGAAGGCAAGACACCTGAGAAATGCTGAAGTCCGAGGACAGAGCCCACTAACTCCCATACGAGCTTCTTTCCCCAACCCCTCCCCTCCAGAGATGATTGCCTCCTTTTGCAATCATTGGGGTCACATTTCCAAAGCATGTGCAGCTTTGAATATGAAAACCCTCCCTAACTGCCAGCACCTGGGCAAATTCAAATCACATACTTGGACTCCTCCTTGCAAATGGGAAGGATGATTGGAAAAATGTGACTCCAGAAACCAGATCTGGACTGAACTGAAATTGCCTGAAAAATGAAAGTATTGGCACAATTAACAAAAAGGGACTGGATTCCTCTATTTATTTTATTTATTTGCAGCTAAATCCTACACAGCTTGCAGACCTTGGGAGACAGCCATCCTTTTATCATTCCTGATACGGACTTGAATTTCTAAGAAATGACTTTTTTAATGGTCTGTGGAATTGGACTCCTACTAGAAGCAGTCCTAGGACTCCCAGTCACAATGTTTTAAGAACAATCCTGAGACAAGAGCAAGAGCTCTGAGGGGACTTGAGTGCCCACAGACCCATGAAGCCATGCGCTGACCTCAAATTGGTCTCTTCAGGTGTCCTAGAAAACCCAGCTCTGCACCTAACTCACCCTCTGCATTGGGACAAGGTAGAGCAAGGCCTGATGTCATTTTAGGGACCCACAATGGCAGAGGACTGCATTGGCTTGTCACACTGCCTGAAATGTTTGCATTTCAGTGTGAAGCACTGAAGTCCCCTGTCTTCTCTAAATCAAAGTGTCTCAGAGGTAAGGACAGGATCTCTAATTTTTTTAAGACAAGCAGCTTTTCACTTAAGGTTAAAAACCAAATGGAGAAGGGTGGGTAGTGATGTGTCTGGTTTTTGTTGTAAGCCTGGAGGGTGAGCAGGTGGTTAGGAGAGGGAAGGGTGTCAAGAAGGCCCAGGCCTTCCCTGAGCCACTGGTAGAACCTTCAGGAATAAGAGAGATGAGCCATTGGGCCTGAGGAGAGGGCCTAAGGAGAGTGTATGAGGGGCCTGGGCCACTCTTTTCATATGTGGCCCCACAGGCACACCCTCACTGTAATGATTGTGGAATCGGGAAGCATCACCACGGTTTCCAATTCCTTACCACTATTATTACCATGACTGTGCTGAGTGCATGTGCTTTGAATTTTCAGTGAGCCTGCTAGCCCAGGGACACTTCCACCTGCCCCGTTATGCAGTGACACAGACTGATGGACCACAATAGCAGAGAGCAGTCATGGGCCTCACATCTGGGGGATCAGGCCTCAAGGATCTTGCGTGACAGTTTATTCCGGCTCTCCTATGTCTCTTAAGAAATCCACAATTTTGATTTTCTGTAACCGCCCCTGCCCCCCGCCCCATGCTTTTAAAAGCACATATTATGTGCCAGATGCTAGAGTAAGCATATTGGATATATCATTTATTTAATCCTTACCACAGCACTGTGAGGTAGATGTTATTGTTAACCAATTTTACAGATGTGGAAACTGAGGCACAGAGAGATTAAGTAACTTGGCCAGCACTGCTCTGCTCCAGCAGAGCTTCTGGAAGTCAGCTGGCCAGCTAGACTCTTTCAGATTACTTTTCCTAACCCAAGCCCACTTCTGAATTGTCTCTCCCTATTGATTCAACCCCTGTGGTGAGGGGTTTATCTTCAAATGAGGTTTCCTGGGATAGCCCTGCTGTGGAGTCAACCTGACCAAGGGCCAGCTGCACCACTCACCTGGGGGCAGTTGCCTGTAGAACCAGAGAACAGAAATAACAAACTTCACTAGGGTTGGCCACAAACCACAAGATCCTCTAGAAGGACCCCAAAATGTCCATGAAGACCAATAGTCGGATTACTGACCATGCTGCCAGAGAAAGAAAGTGCAGCCTACCAACTACCCATCCAATTTGAGCCACATGACTTGTCAACGTGGGTGTTTTCTGAGGAAAACCTTCAGTTCACCCAGCAATTCCAGCCTCAGCTCTTTTCAGAGTCTGCCTGAACTGGCTAGATAGTTGCCTCTGGGTCACTGTAACCCAAAAAGGCTTAATTAAAATCAGGAAATAGGCTCAAGTTCCTCTGCTGCAATACTATAAACTTTAGATAGGCCAAAGTAGGCTGCAAGGACACACAGGGATAAAAGGTACTTTGGATACAGCACAGTCATCTGGGATACTCATACACACACGCACATGATACCCTCCTCCCCCCATAGAAATTAAGAAATGAGAAAAGGAAAGTATTTGGCTCTAGGTGAGCTTCCTTTGTAAAGGCTGGAGACAACAGCATTGTCTACTGAACACATTTTGTCTGGGTATGGGGGAAGCAATCTCTCTAGCCTGAGGGTCTCAGGCAGGACTTGGCCTGGTGGGTGCTTAGGGCCAAGTGGGGGATGACTGGCAGGCCGAGGGCATGAGGAGGATAGAGGAAGAAAGGGGACAGAAGGTGAGAGGGGTGAGAGACTAGAAAGTGAAGGGAACAGGCACAGAAGGGAGAGAAGAGAGACGCCAGAGATGTTTGGAGTAGGGGCAGCTGGGAGAACCCATGGCGCTGACAGTCAGCTCCGCATCATGATAAAGCCATTTCCTGTTTATCAGACATCATTAGGGCATTAGAGTTCTCATACCAAAGATTTATCTAAGAGTAGACATTTGGCCCCTTTGGGTATCAATCCTTTTGAACTCAGTTTTGTTTTTTGTTGTTTTTATTTGTTTATTTGTTTGTTTTTACCGTGAATATACCTTATTTAGTCATTTTTGTTTACAAGTGAAACTCTGGGAATTCAAAATTAACATCATTACCTATGAGCTTCTTACAGACACCAGAAAAAGTTTCAACCTTGTGTGCCACATTGTTCTGCTGTGCTTTGTCCAAATGAACCTTTGTGAGGCAGCTGCCATCCAGTTTCAAGTGGATTCTCTTGCCCACAATTTAACTTGGAAAGACCAAGTCCTCAAGATCGCATGGTACACAGCTATCAGAGTATGGCTCCTGTGATGCTTTTGCTTATTTTTTGTATGGCTTTTTCAAGTTGGCTTAGGCAGAATTCTCCTCTGAGCAATAAAGACAACATGCTTCTCACTGAACTCTTTCTCCAATTCGCGTACTAGCCAGACTTGGATTTTCTGGGAAGATTTCAGTTGAGAAATAGGAACAAAGATTATGATAGCTTTCTGACTACCACCAACTTCAGTCTCCTTGGCTGCTATGATATTCAGCTCCCTGAGCTGAGTCTTGAGGTCCACGTTCATCTTTGGCTCCAGAAGAGCCTGGGAGATGCCGAACTTGAACTTGTCTGGCTTCTTGCCGTTGGGTTTCCTGATCCTGGTGTTCAAACTGAACATGGCCTTCTCCTTGCTGAGTACTGGCTTAGGAAGAAGCCCAAGTCTCAGTTTGGAATAGACAGCTTTTTGAAATGTATTCAGACTCCACTGCTTTCTGAAACTAAACGTCCTGAGTCCTTTTTCTGGAAAGAGTGGTAAAAGAGGCAAGGAGTTTGCTTGTGAAAATTGGTTTAATTCTTTAATAGATATTTGTTTATTCAGGGCCTCGTATCCACTAAGCACTGTGTTGGGTGCTGTGGACATGACAGACCTGGAGCCTTCTTATGGAGCTTGTTCTGCCTATAATTTGGTCCATTTTGAGGGGGTCAGAGAATGAACACTTCCACTTCCTAAACTGTGCTGGGCTGTGATGCAGTAAGGTCTTTGAGGATCTCGGGAATAAGTTGGGTTGTTTGCCCTTATAATAAAAGGCTCCAGATTGTGGTGCCGAGACTTCCCAGTGTCAGCTGTCGCTCTGTGCTGCTGTCACCGTGTTGTTTCTTTAGGAGCAGAAAGATGTGATCTCTTTCCTAACCCTATAACAAAAGACAGTTAACAAGAGAAAAGCATTTAACAAACTTATTTAATCAAATTTTACATGACATGGGAGCTTTCAGAAATGACGACCCAAAGACCCAGGGAAAGTTGTGTATTTTTATGCTTAGGTTCTATAAAGAATGTATAGAAATGTGATTGGACAAAGGGTATGATCTAATGGTAATAGACTGAAGGCAGAGGGTACCCAGTAAGTCTTGTCTGTTTAGATTCTTCTTGGCATTTCTGTGTAGCATTCCTTCCTCCAGGGTATAGGGCAGGAACTCTCTGGCATGAGGGTCTGCGAGGGAGAAGTGACCTTTCTAGATTGTATGGGTTGCCTTGGAGGAGAGAGGTTCCAGTTTCTATGATTCACCCGGGGCAGGAGACAGGAGGGTAGGAGAAGGTCAGAGAGATACTTTGCTTGTGAGGTGGCAACTGAGACCTTCCAGTCTCCTTTAGTTCAAAGTACTCAGCATGCCAAAGTACCATCATTTGGAGTATCATTTTCTGAGGGCCAGCACTTCTTATCTGCCATGTTATTTAACACATGTTTGCCTAGGCTAGGGCCTTACAGTGACTTTTCTCTCCCACGGAGTATAAAGTAGATGTGTTTTGTGATAATGGTTGGCCAGTTGGATGTATTTCCTCTTCCTCCTTAGTGCAAAGCTGCATTCCACATGGTTGAGGTTGCTGGAAGTACAGCTTCCAAAGAAGTGAGGACTTACAGTATAGTATAGTCAGTGGCATGCTGGCAGATGTCCAACAATTGCCTCCCTCAGTTGAGCAGTGAGGGGAATGCTGGTTTATAGTGTTTGCTGATTTCCATGGTGTAAATGCTCCTACCATGGCCAATTTCAAGCTCCCGACATGATATCACCGAACAAGGAGTCGGGAATACATGTGCAACAGCATGGCATCACAGAGTATTTCCGCCGCACAGATACAATAGATGTAAATAACCTCAAAAGCATAGGTAACATAAGTGTAGTAAAATAATTAGGAAGTGATGAATTTTGAGTATTCATTAGCTTTGTCTGTGTTTGGTTTTGTTTTTTTTTTTTTTTTTTTTTTTTTTTTTTTGAGACATAGTCTTCCACTGTCGCCTGGACTGGAGTGCAGTGGCGCTATCTCGGCTCACTGCAACCTCTGCTTCCCAGGTTCAAGTGATTCTCCTGCCTCCGTCTCCTGAGTAGCTGGGATTACAGGCGCCGGCCACCACACCCGGCTAATGTTTTGTATTTTTAGTAGAGATAGGGCTTCACTATGTTGGCCAGGCTGGTCTCAAACTCCTGACCTCGTGATCCACCCGCCTTGGCCTTCCAAAGTGCTGGGATTACAGGTGTGAGCCACTACGCCCGGCCAGCTTTGTCTTTAGTATAACCTAATTGTAAGTTTAGATCATTTCACTTTTAACAATGGCTATATTTAACAAACTGGGCCACAAAATTCATGTTGAACCATCGATTCTCACTATCTGGATGAGTGTGGTGCTGCTTCACTTTTCTCTTAGCTTAAGCAGTAGAGAGTCTGAGTAAACTGGGTCCCAAGGCTCTTGCCCCCACTTTAACCAGAGCAGCCCTGCTTGTATTCATTTCATACATAATGGGGTTCTGTGTTTGAGCAGAGGGTTCCAATGTTTTTTATTTTTTAATCTTTTTTTCTGTCACCCAGGCTGGAGTGCCGTGGCACAATCTTGGCTCACTGCAACCTCTGCCTCCTGGGTTCAAGAGATTCTCATGCCTCAGCCTCCCAAGTAGCTGGGACTACAGACAGGTGCCACCATGCTGGGCTGATTTTTGTATTTTTAGTAGAGACGGGGTTTCGTCGTGTTGGCCAGGCTGGTCTTGAACTCCTGACCTCAAGTGATCCACCCGCATCGGCCTCCCCAAGTGCTGAGATTACAGGCATGAGCACCCAGCCTCCATGTTTTTTAAATGTGTGGGTTTTTTTGAAAAGCATTGGTATAGATGGTCTATGAGGTTCCTTCCATTTATGATGTCTTAAGTTAGCCATGTCTTGCTAACCTTCCATTTTCCCTTTCGTTCCTTGTCCCCTCTTGTCACTCAGGCATCCTATTCCTGCTATTCCCAGAGATCCTTCTGTCCCATCCCAGGCTCTCCATCTTCACTGAAGAGATAGCTGTTATCAGCTGATATGGTTTTAGGTGATATTCCTCCCAGGCATATTTTACTTTTCAACACGTGACTCCAGAAGACACATAAGGTCTTTCAAATACAAAGGAATGAATTTCTAAAAGCTGGAATTCCAGGCAGGGTGCTGGGGGTGAGGGGTGGGGTGCTGTCTGTACTCAGTGCCCTTAAAATCATAACACTGAACAGTCAGACCTGATTCTACTTTGCAGTATCCTTCAAAAATCTCTTGATTTCGATGGGTTGCTAAGTTACCCCCAAAGAACGGCCCAAGAGTGTATCTCTATTTTTCTTTACACAACACAGTTTTCTTGCAGTGAAAACTAAAACCTTATCCTAGCAGATGTTTGGTTCGTCTTCCCCTGAATGTAGTTTTCATCCATGAAAATGATAGAGAGGCTGCAAAGGTTATGGATATGACACAATCCTTTCTGAAGGCAAATTCACCCTCTTTAGCATGCCAGAAAAATTATTTTTCCAGGAAAACTAAACACTAAGCACATGCTTGGATGTTCCTTTCAAGCAAGAGAGGAGCCCTTTCTATCCCATTAAGGTCAGGCAATTGCCCAAGTGATTTGCTTCACTGCCTATCATAACGGGGAGTGTGGGATGGAACCAGCAGGGGTTTACTCTCATCTCTCTCCATCCAGCAGGCTAGCCAAGCAAAGTTCATAGGCACAGGCACCCTCCGAAGCCTGGAGTCAGAGAGGCTGAGGCTGGGGGCCACTCGGGACCCCTCCAACACACATACACAAACACACACACACACGCACACACACACACACACACACGGATACATGCATGCACACACATAGAAGCCCACAACATTCCCTCAGTTCAACACGGCAGCTCATGAGAGTCAGTATAATGGAAGCAAAAGTAGAGCAGAGCAGTGGAATAAGATGCATGGAACCTGGTTGCCCAGGAGGCCACGGGATGGGGCACAATAATGAGCTTCTTGGCTAGCTGCCCAGTCTGCTGGGTGCATATTGTTCAAATGTAGATAGGACAGCCAGTGGCCCAGGAGCTGTGGGGGACAAGAGGGCTGCTATTTCCTGCCTGCATGGCTACCTTCAGAGGCTTAGGGTTACTTTCCCTAGCTTTGCTTCTCAGGTTCTGTCCCCACTTCCTACAACAGCAGCAACCTCCCTTTGGCCCCATTTTGCTGAGGACATGGCTCACTATCTGAAGGCTTCAACTGTAAGGAGGTACGTATGCATGCCCAACACACAAAACAGACCCAAAGCCAAACTCTGTCCAGTTGAGGCCAACTTAGGCAATAAATCTTGCTCAATTCCCTGGTCAGAATACCTCTGGCTACCTCTGCAAGCCCAGTCTAGTCTTGATTCAGAGCCCTTTGGCCAAGGTCCCTGCACAGTCGGCACTCTTTCCTCTTCTCTGTCCAAGCTGAGCTCACTTTCCCCTGGCTTTCCCCAACGTCCTTCACTTTCAGAATTGGAATCTTTTGAACCAAAACTTTCTTTCTTACAAAAATATCTTCTCTCTCACCTCTAGCCTTCCATTCTAGACTTCTAGGTTCTCTTGTGTCTTCTAACACTTGAATTCTGAGGGAATTTGGTCTCTCCAGGGGAAGCAGAGAGGCACTCCTTATTTATCCAATAACATTCAATGGCTAATTGTCATTTATAGACCATCATGGAAGTCATCAATCTCAGAGTGTGCTTTCCCTGTATCACTTGCTCCTGACGTTGGAGAGAGATTCGAAATCTAAATGTAAGCCACCAGCAAAATACTGTCTCTTCAACGCACCAAAAGGAAGGAAAGTTAGTTTATCTTGTAGAATCTTTCAAAGTACTGTGGACTGGTTGAGTAAGGGTAATTAGAAAAAGGAAAAGGGAAGTCAAGGACAAATTCCCACGTAGTTGAAGAAGTCTCACAATAAAGTAAAACTTCCCAAGAATTGCCGGAAAGCAAGTCTTACAACCATTGGGAAATGATGAGTCCAAGAATTTCAGAAGAGCCTCCACCCTTCACCTGGCCTTGAAATCACCAAAGAGCTCCTACTGCTCCACTCCAGGCTCAAGAAGCAAGCTGCTTTTCATTGCTACTTTTCAAAGTGTGCTCATATCCATTATCTCATTTGATTCTCACCATGACCCTGTGAGGTAGGTAGGACAGATATTAGTTTTCCCCGGCTCACTTCTGGAAGATTCCCAGGAGTCAGATTTTGCACAATTGTAAGTTGACAGGTTTGGCTCTATTTGCACATGCTAACAAAATCTGGCCTGATCCAACCGTTATGTAAAGGGAAGATTTGTCATGCAACATTGACCTAAGCTATGCAGAGAGAAGCCTGATCATCGGGGAAGGGGACTAGGGGAAATTTAATAATTTCTTGGGAAATGAAATAATTCTACTCCTCCTTTCCCTTTCTGGGCCTAAAAACCCAGGCTTGAATGGGAAGGGCTTGCATTATCCTCAAGCTACTCAAAAGATTTCTTGAAGACTGGATACCAAGGCCAAATTCCTATATATTTAGCTATATTTGATCAACCTTACCAGTTAACCAACTAGGCATCGTGGGTCCAGCTCTTGTAGGGAGGAAGAGACAGAGAAGTAGGAGATCAGGGTCAATGGATCCTGACCTCCAAAAGCTTACAGTTTTGCTGGGAGCTAAACTTGTACATACTACATAACAATGCGTAGCAGCCAAACAAAAGGAAGAGAAGGTCAGAGAGGGTTGAGACAGCCAGGGGAGGCATCCCAGAAAGTCAGAACAGGGGGTGGTTAGGAGCATGACCTCTAAGGTTGGGCAGTAAACATGGCTTTGAATTCCAGATCCACCATTATCAGCAATGCGAACCTTGAGCAAATCACTATATGTGATCCATAAAATGGGGTGAAAATGAATAAGTACTTTAAAAGTTGCTGAGAAGATTAAATGAGCACAGTATGGTATCCATTATCTCACTTGAGTAAGTAAAATTTGGTGCTATTTAAGCTAACCATTAAAAATGGGGAAGATTTGGAGACACTCAGGGGGAGAGACAGGACAATACAAGGCACTGAATTAAACAAAGGTACTGAATTAAAAAGGAAAGGAGGTGGATGAGGATATCGAGAATACTGGTCTTGCTAAATCAGAGGGTACATACATATAAAGTGAGTAGGAGAAAATAAATTGTGCAGATTGGGTGCAGCAAGATGGTAAAAGGCTACCAAGTGGAGGAGTTTAGACTGGATATGATAGGAAGGGAGAAGCCACCAGAGAATTTTAAGCAAGAGAGTGACTTGACAATAGTAGTCTTCGAATAGGATTGGCCTATGGAGCACTTGGTGACTTGGAGAGGGACTGGAGGATATCCATTATTTCAGGCATGAGTTGATATGCACCTGGACTAGAGATATGAGAGTGAGAATAGAAAACATTTGAAAAATATTTTGTAGGAAAAACTAACCAGATAGAGTAGGTAATTGGATATGGGAGATGAATAAGAAGGAAGAGTCCAAGAGTCTTCCAAAGTTTTTAGTCTAGGTGACTTCAAAAGTGGTGGTGCCATTGTTTTTGCTTCTAAGTTGGAGCTGAACAATGAAAACACATGGACACAGGTAGGGGAACAACGTACCCTGGGGCCTGTCTGGGGGGCGGGGGGAGAAGAGCATCAGGATAAATAGCTAATGCATGCAGGGCTTAATACCTAGGTGATAGATTAATAGGTGCAGTAAACCACCATGGCACACGTTTACCTATGTAACAAACCTGCACATCCTGCACTTGTATCCCAGAACTTAAAATTAAATTAAATTTTAAAAAAGGAAGTGGTGGTGCTGTTGACAGCAAAATGGGAGTCAAGAAGAGCAGTAGACATGGAGGGAAGATGATGGACTCAATGTTCAATTTATAGAAATGTCTAGAAAAAAAAGTTGATACTGGAATACCCTAGAGAGTAGAATTTCCTTCTTTTTTTTTTTTTTTTGATGGTAAAAATTTTTTTTTTTCTTCTTCTTTTTTTTTTTTCCTTTTTTTTTTTTTTATTATACTTTAAGTTCTAGGGTACATGTGCATGACGTTTATATCATGTATAACTCCCCAATGCAATCCCTCCCTCCTCCCCCCTCCCCATGATAGGCCCCAGTGTGTGATGTTCCCCTTCCCGAGTCCAAGTGATCTCATTGTTCAGTTCCCACCTATGAGTGAGAACATGCGGTGTTTGGTTTTCTCTTCTTGTGATAGTTTGCTAAGAATGATGGTTTCCAGCTGCATCCATGTCCCTACAAAGGACGCAAACTCATCCTTTTTGATGGCTGCATAGTATTCCATGGTGTATATGTGCCACATTTTCTTAATCCAGTCTGTCACAGATGGACATTTGGGTTGATTCCAAGTCTTTGCTATTGTGAATAGTGCCGCAATAAACATACGTGTGCATGTGTCTTTGTAGTAGAGTAATTTATAATCCTTTGGGTATATACCCAGTAGTGGGATGGCTGGGTCATATGGTACATCTAGTTCTAGATCCTTGAGGAATCGCCATACTGTTTTCCATAATGGTTGAACTAGTTTACAATCCACCAACAGTGTAAAAGTGTTCCTATTTCTCCACATCCTCTCCAACACCTGTTGTTTCCTGACTTCTTAATGATTGCCATTCTAACTGGTGTGAGATGGTATCTCATTGTGGTTTTGATTTGCATTTCTCTGATGGCCAGTGATGATGAGCATTTTTTCATGTGTCTGTTGGCTGTATGGATGTCTTCTTTTGAGAAATGTCTGTTCATATCCTTTCCCCACTTTTTGATGGGGTTGTTTGTTTTTTTCTTGTATATTTGTTTGAGTTCTTTGTAGATTCTGGATATTAGCCCTTTGTCAGATGAGTAGGTTGCAAAAATTTTCTCCCATTCTGTAGGTTGCCTGTTCACTCTGATGGTAGTTTCTTTAGCTGTGCAAAAGCTCTAATTTCCTGGACACTTACACTCTCCCAAGACTAAACCAGGAAGAAGTTGAATCCCTGAATAGACCAATAGCAGGCTCTGAAATTGAGGCAACAATTAATAGCCTACCCACCAAAAAAGTCCAGGACCAGATGGATTCACAGCTGAATTCTACCAGAGGTACAAGGAGGAGCTGGTACCATTCCTTCTGAAACTATTCCAATCAATAGAAAAAGAGGAATCCTCCCTAACTCTTTTTATGAGGCCAACATCATCCTGATACCAAAGCCTGGCAGAGACACAACAAAAAAAGAGAATTTTAGACCAATATCCCTGATGAACATCGATGCAAAAATCCTCAATAAAATACTGGCAAACCGGATTCAGCAGCACATCAAAAGCTTATCCACCATGATCAAGTGGGCTTCATCCCTGGGATGCAAGGCTGGTTCAACATTCGCAAATCAATAAACGTAATCCAGCATATAAACAGAACCAAGGACAAGAACCACATGATTATCTCAATAGATACAGAAAAGGCTTTTGACAAAATTCAACAGCCCTTTATGCTAAAAACGCTCAATAAATTCGGTATTGATGGAATGTACCTCAAAATAATAAGAGCTATTTATGACAAACCCACAGCTAATATCATACTGAATGGGCAAAAACTGGAAAAATTCCCTTTGAAAACTGGCACAAGACAGGGATGCCCTCTCTCACCACTCCTATTCAACATAGTGTGGAAGTTCTGGCTAGGGCAATCAGGCAAGAGAAAGAAATCAAGGGTATCCAGTTAGGAAAAGAAGAAGTCAAATTGTCCCTGTTTGCAGATGACATGATTGTATATTTAGAAAACCCCTCGTCTCAGCCCAAAATCTCTTAAGCTGATAAGCCACTTCAGCAAAGTCTCAGGATACAAAATTAATGTGCAAAAATCACAAGCATTCTTATACACCAGTAACAGACAAGCAGAGAGCCAAATCAGGAATGAACTTCCATTCACAATTGCTTCAAAGAGAATAAAATACCTAGGAATCCAGCTTACAAGGGATGTAAAGGACCTCTTCAAGGAGAACTACAAACCACTGCTCAGTGAAATCAAAGAGGACACAAACAAATGGAAGAACATACCATGCTCATGGATAGGAAGAATCAATATCGTGAAAATGGCCATACTGCCCAAGGTGATTTATAGATTCAATGCCATCCCCATCAAGCTACCAATGACTTTCTTCACAGAATTGGAAAAAACGGCTTTAAAGTTCATATGGAACCAAAAAAGAGCCCGCATTGCCAAGACAATCCTAAGTCAAAAGGACAAAGCTGGAGGCGTCACGCTACCTGACTTCAAACTATACTACAAGGCTACAGTAACCAAAACAGCATGGTACTGGTACCACAACAGAGATATAGACCAATGGAACAGAACAGAGTCCTCAGAAATATACCACACATCTACAGCCATCTGATCTTTGACAAACCTGAGAAAAACAAGAAATGGGGAAAGGATTCCCTATTTAATAAATGGTGCTGGGAAAATTGGCTAGCCATAAGTAGAAAGCTGAAACTGCATCCTGGCTAACACGGTGAAACCCCGTCTCTACTAAAAATACAAAAAACTAGCTGGGCGAGGTGGCGGGCGCCTGTAGTCCCAGCTGCTCGGGAGGCTGAGGCAGGAGAATGGCGTGAACCCGGGAGGCGGAGCTTGCAGTGAGCTGAGATCCGGCCACTGCACTCCAGTCCGGGCGACAGAGCGAGACACCGCCTCAAAAAAAAAAAAAAAAAAAAAAAAAAAAGAAAGCTGAAACTGGATCCTTTCCTTACCCCTTATACGAAAATTAATTCAAGATGGATTAGAGACTTAAATGTTAGACCTAATACCATAAAAACCCTAGAAGAAAATCTAGGTAGTACCATTCAGGACATAGGCATGGGCAAGGACTTCATGTCTAAAACACCAAAAGCAACGGCAGCAAAAGCAAAAATTGATACATGGGATCTAATTAAACTAAAGAGCTTTTGCACAGCTAAAGAATTTCCTTCTTTTACTTCCTTTCTGACAGACATAGACCTCATTTTTTGTTAGATGATTATATTATCTGCAAATATTGACGATTTTGTTTCTTCCTTTCTGATGCTATTAATTCTATTTTTTATTCTATGGCATTGGCTTGGAGCTCTAGTGAAATGTTGAATAGCAGAGTAGAAGTAGAAATAAACATTCCTGTCTTGTTCTTGACTTTAAGGGTGAAAACATCTAATATTTCAACATTTGTTAACAAACACTTGTGTATTCTTCTATGTGTGAAACATTATTATGAACACTTTACAAATATTAGGCTATTTAATCCTTCTACAATGTTATGAAATAGATACTATTTTTGTTGTTATTGTTATTCCTCTTTTACAGATAAGAAAAGTGAGGCATAGAAAAGCTAAGTAACTTGCCCAAGGTCACACAACCAACAAGTGTTCAAAGCTCCACTGCTTAGCTTTGGAGACTGTGTTCTTAACTACTCTGCTACACTTGCTGCCTCTTTAAGTATGAAGTTTTCTGTATCTTTCTGGAAAGTACTTTTTATCAAGTTAAAGTTTCCTTGTATTTCTAATTTTCTTAGAGCTTTCTAAGAGCAAATGAGTACTCAACTCAGTTATATCTAACATCTTTGCTGCATCTATTGAAATGATCATATTATCTTTTCCTTTATTATGTAAATATAATGAATTACATTGGTATATTTTCTAATGGTGAACCAGCCTTGAATTTCTGGGATAAACCCTATTTGGTAATGGTATAGTCTTCTTTTTCCAAAGTGCGGGATTTGATTTGGTAATAATTTATTTAGGGGTTTTATATAGAGTTAGTTTTCTGTCCTCATACAATTGGTATTGGTGTTATGATCTTTGGAAAATAAGTTGGAAGCTTCTCATCTTTTTTAATGCTCTGAAATTGTTTGTTTGGTAAAGGGATTATCTGTTCCTTAAAGTTGTTGTACACTTTAAAGCCTACTTGTGTGTGTTAAGGGGGCTGAGGTGTACACATCTTTGATTCTATTTCCATTTCTTCTCTAGTTTTGTTGATATAGCCAGATTTTCATCTTGCTCTCAAGCCAATTTTGGTAAAGTATCCAGAAAATTGTCTATTTCATCTACATTCCAAATTTATTGGTATAAATATTAATACAAAATGCCAATTATTCATAATTTTATACCCATACCAGGACTCACACAATTACTAAGAATAATATTCTCTTATACTTTTCAATATATTCTTTTTTATTTTTATTTTTTGTTTAGTCCCACCCTTCATATCTGATTTTTAATATATTCTAAATGCAGTTCTGTCCTCTCTCTCTCCTTTTCTTCTTCTTCTTCTCCCTCTCCCTATCTTTCTCCCTCTCCGTTTCTCTGCCTCTTTTTACTCTTGAGTGGTGGTTGTTTTTTTATTTGTTTTTTGTTTTGTTTTGTTTGTTTTACTTTAGCAAACTTGCTAATCTTTGCCTATTTTCATGGTCTTTCCAAAGAGCTGGCTTCTGCTTGTATTGATCAACATTTCATTTTTGTGTATTTTTGTAAATTTTGTGTATTTTGTAAATTTTTGCTTTAATCTTTCTTAGCATACCTTACTCCTGCAAAGCTCATCTGTCTGGAATATCCTTTCTCCTTCCCTTTAACTTGGCTGACTCCTACTCATTCTTCAGTTTATGCATCATGTCTTTCAGGAAGCCTCCCTGACACTTCAGAGTGATTTAAATGCTCATCCTCTGTCCTCCCCCAACAACTTCCAGACCTCATCATTCCATGTTATAATTAGCTGTCTGCTTTATCTCTCTTCCCTATTAGACTGCAAATTCCTTGAGGGCAGGGACCGTGTCTGGTTCATAATTGTACTCCCAAGCACCTAACATAGTATTAATACTTGCCATCCCCAATAGGAGTTCAAATGGAAATTTTACTGGAGGTAGCAACCCACCCATAAGCTGGTAGGTAGATCTCACAAAGGAGCTCCTAGTACAGTCTGTTGCCTGAAGTTTTGGGTCTTTTTTAAAAAAGGAAAAAATATCCTTGGTAGCTTTAGTTTCTTGATTTTTAACATAATCAAATCTCTTCAAATGTGTCATTCCATGGTCTGTCTACCCTTTGGGGACGTGTCCTGCGCATTCTACCTGTGCACTCCAGCATGGATCTAGAGGGTTCAACCCCAAAGGGGACAAGGCCAAGAGTTGGCCCTAAAGGAGCTGAGACTGACCAGAGTTAGAGTCTGCAGGCTGCCCCAGGGCTTTTTTATTTCAAAGCAGCTTCCTGCATGAGAGCCTTTTCCTTCTCTGCAGTGAACGTTGGGGTACCTCACCCCCACTTCCACTCCTCTTGTTTCCAGTCTCATCTGAAATACCTTTCCCTCTATATTCATCTTTCCTCTCAATTCCCTCTCCTTATTTGCCATTGACCCTGTAGTTTTTTATTACTTGTGTCCAGGAGGTGTTTCGAGAATGTGAACTGAAGTAGTAGTTTATGGAATTGGCAACACCTATGCTCTGCTGCCCTCAGTTTTCTTCTGGAAACTTCTGTGGTTAGCATTCAGGTCCAAGGAAAGCAGAACACAGAACGAACTGAAAGAGAGGCATACCCAAATCATGGAACACCATCGGCATCAGGGCTGGCTCCTGCCCACGTCTCAGCTCCCACCTCCACCCTAAGCTACAGGCTGATAGAAGACTATTTCTAGAGACAAACATCAAGCTGGTGACTGAGGGTTTTCCTGCTCACTGTGAATTTACTTCCTGGGAAAGATGGTCTCACTTCCTCACATCATCTGGGTTCCTCTTTGAGGAAGGCACCATGAAACTGAAAATATAAAAACACTTCTGAAAGAAAACTCATTCTGAAATTGTAGGGAGGTCAGAGAATACAGGACCCAAAGGATACCCACTCTGCGCTACCTGCCTAAGACAGAACTAAGGAAAGAGAGATGGCTACAGGGAACCATGCAGGCCCCAGGGGTGCTAGGGAAAGGTGATGGACTGATGCTGCCAGGCAGCCTATCTCAGTCTTTTCTTTCTTCCTTTTCTTCTTCTTCTTTTTTTTTTTAGAGATGGGATCTCACTATGTTGCCCAGGCTGGAGTACAGTGGTATGATCATAGCTCACTGGAGCCTCAAACTCCTGAGTTCAGTGATCTTCCTGCCTCAACCTCCTGAGTATCTGGGATTACAGGCAGGTGCCACCATGCCCAGCTAATTAGGTTTTTATTTTTTTATTTTGGAGAGGTGGGGTCTCACTATGTCACCCAGGCTAGGCAAACTCGTGGCTTCAATCAATCCTCTTGCCTCAGTTTCCAGAGTAGCTAGGACTACAGGCACATGCAACCATGGCCAGCTAATTTTGTATTTCTTTGTAGAGAGAGGGTCTCACTATGTTGCCCAGGCTGGTCTCAAACTCCTGGGCTCAAGTGAACCTCCCACCTCAGCCTCTCAAACCTTTGGAATTACAAGTGTGAGCCACTGCACCTGGCCCCCTACCTCAGGCCTTTCTAAGGTTGCTTTGCTGACAGCAAATGTGCTCCAGGCATTGCGCTGGGCTCTAGGGATATAGCAAAGAACAGGACACAGTTACTGCCTTGAGGAGCTTATAGTCTGGTGTCTGTGTGGGACACAGTGTCCACATTTGGAACTCTCCTGGCTACTATGCTATCTGGCACCTTGACTTGAGTATGTACCATCTCTTCAGCATTTTCAGTGGCCCCAGAGACAGAAACTGCATCTCATTTATCTCTGTACCCCCAACATCTAGCACACTGCTTAAAATATGATAGGTACCCAACAAACATTTGTTAGATGAATAAAGGAAGGAAAGAAAGAAGAAGGGAAGGACAGAAGGAAAGAAAGGAGAAGGGAAGGACGGAAGGAAAGAGGGCTAGATGAGGGGTTCCAGAAATGTTTCATATTGACTGGAGATGATGTTGAGTAACTTTCATAAGAGCCAATCTCAGGGAAATGCTTGAGTCCCTGATGATCATTGATTGGACTCCCCAGAAACAACCCTTGTCAAGATGTCTCTGAAGCAGCTGAAATCCTGAAGCAGTTCCCAAAGTCATGGGACAAAAACTCAGGCATACCTAGGTCAGCTTCACAGATGCTAGTGACTTTGAATCGGTCACTTTTATTGTAGTGTTTATTCATCCTTGAAGGTATTAAAATAATAGGGTAGAAAAATAGTTTGATGGTTCCTCAAAAAGTTAAACATGGAATTACCATATGACCCCACAATTCCACTTCTAGGTATATACTCCCCAAAAATCGAAAACAGGGACTCAAACGAGTACAAGTACACGTGTGTTCACAACAGCACTACTCACAATAGCCAAAAGGTGAAAACAACCCAAACATCCATCACATGATGAATAAACAAAAAATATGGTATATCTATACAGTGGAATATTATTCGGCTCTAAAAAGGAATGAACTTACTGATATGGGTTACAATGTGGATGAACCTTGAAAACATAATACTAAAGGACAGAAGTCAGACACTGCGGCCTCATATTGTATGATTTTATTTACATGAAATATCCAGGATAGGTAAATGTGTAGGGATGGGGCACTGATGATTTCCAGGGTCTGGGAGAAATGAGAAGAATCTGCTTAATGGGTAGGGGGTTTTACTTTGGAATGATGGAAATGTTTTGGAACTAGATAGAAGTGATGGTTATACAACATGTGAATATACTAAATGCCACTGAATTATCCAGTTTAAAATGGTTAATTTTATGTGAATTTCACCTCAGTCAATTATTTTACCTTGGAAAAAGTCAGAGTAGAACAGCCTCAATTCTGTGGGCAAACTGGGTAGTTGTGGGAAGTGGTAGACTAGCTAGGTGTAGAGTGGGAACTATTTCCTTCCCTACCCACCACCCCACCATGCCCCAATGCTTGTTCCTTTCTTCAGCTAAGTCAAGTGTTTATTCCTATCTCCATTCCTGTTCATATCCAAGAATCATCTGGAATTAGTCTTAAGAATATTCTACTTCTCTAAGGACTGTTCATCAGGAAAAGCCAGTTGTAATTTATTGGCAGCCCTTCTAAGAAACCCCAAATATAAAAGATTTTAGGAATATGGAAGCCAGCATGTAGACATATGTCAGCTTAAGAAGATGGCCTTTTGAGAAGAGTCGTCAGAAATTGTTGATGTAGCCAAGGTGATGGGTGCATACAAAATGCTGGGTACCTGGGGGATGTTAGGAAATGCTTGTTGATTGACTAATTCCTTGACTGAGTAAATAAAGACATTTGCATTATCCTAAGTGAACTAACACAGGCACAGGAAAGCAAATACTGCATGTTCTCACTGATAAGTAGGAGCTAAACTTTGAGTACACATGGACACAAAGAAGGGAACAGCAGACACTGGGGCCTAACTGAGGGTGGAGGGCGGGAGGAGGGTGAGGATCAAAAAACTACATATTGGTTACTATGTTTATTACCTGGGTGGTGAAATAATCTGTACAACAAAGTCCCGTGTCACGAAGTTTACTTATATAACAAACCTACACATGTACTCCTGAACCTAAAATAAAAGTTGTGTTTAAAAAAAAAAAAGCCGGCCGGGCGCGGTGGCTCAAGCCTGTAATCCCAGCACTTTGGGAGGCCGAGACGGGCGGATCACGAGGTCAGGAGATCGAGACCATCCTGGCTAACATGGTGAAACCCCGTCTCTACTAAAAAATACAAAAAACTAGCCGGGCGACATGGCGGACGCCTGTAGTCCCAGCTGCTTGGGAGGCTGAGGCAGGAGAATGGCGTAAACCCAGGAGGCGGAGCTTGCAGTGAGCTGAGACCCGGCCACTGCACTCCAGCCTGGGCGGCAGAGCCAGACTCCGTCTCAAAAAAAAAAAAAAAAAAAAAAAAAAAAAAAAAAAAAAGCCAGCAATGGCAATAGCCAGGAAGGCACACCCAGCAGAGGGAATGGCAAGTGTAAGAGCAGTACCAAAAGAAATATACTCCTGGAATTATGCTGCATATGTTGACACAGCAGAGAGCTTCAGGAGAAATAGAGGATGGGAATCTTTCTTTACATAACTCTGCTACTGAGATCCTTTGCAAAAGTAGTGATGAAATGAAAAATACAAATACCAAGACAACAAAATCTGGAAAAAAAAATAGAATTTAGTGCTGAAATAACTGATTTTCTATTTGAATCATCATATGACATTGACAGAATACTTGCATCATGGAACTATTTATAAGATTTTTCTGCTAATAGTCAACACCTGAACAACTATCAGCTCACTTTTTGCACATTCACAAAAAATTATCTTAGAAAACTTATTAAGGAGAACAACTCTTTATTCTAAATGGCAAGTCTTATTTTATAAAATAATATCTCAACACAGCTGCATGTGAAAAATGGTCATTTTTGAGCAGGCTTTGTAAAAGTAACAATGAATTTTGAAGTAGAAGCTGATGCTTTGTGTCTTCTGCTATTTGTGTGGTCAATGACACTGCTACTGCTCCCAGAGTAAACGATACGTGCCAATGAATATTTTGTGCAAGTTAAATGTTCATCATCCTCTTTCTGAGAAATAAAAATGCATTACTTTAAAAACAACCAAAAAAGGACATTTAAACAAAGGATTCCACTCCAGTAGAATCTCGTTTATGAGCTTCAGACCACATTTTGTGTAAGAGCTTTCAGTCATCCATTTTTTCTTTTATTCCAGAAAAATTTATTGAGCACCTGCTGTGTTCCAGGAAATACAGTAATAGGGATGCACCATCATAGGCATGGATAAAGGAAATTCACATACAATCTCCCCAATTTTTTTTTTTCTTTTGAGATGGAGTGTCACTCTGTTGCCCAGGCTGGAGTACAGTGGTGTGATCTCAGCTCACTGCAACCTCTGCCTCCCGGGTTCAAGTGATTCTCCTGCCTCAGCCCCCTGAGTAGCTGGGATTACAGGCATGTGTCACCATGCCCAGCTAATTTTTGTATTTTTAGTAGAGACGAGGTTTCACCATGTTAGCCAAGCTGGTCTTGAACTCATGACCTCAAGTGATCCACCTGCCTTGGCTTCCCAAAGTGCTGGGATTACAGGTATGAGCCACTGCGCCCGGCCTACAATCCCCCAAATTCTTTGTAAACGTAATTTCAACCCTTTCCTATCTCTAAACTTTGAGCTTGAGTAAGCTGATGGGCAAGAACAGGGCAAGTTATGGTGTTGATGGTGGTGTGTCCACAAACTGGAATATGTGATCCAATAACTATGGTTAAGGGACAACAGAGAAGAATACTTGGAAATAGGGCTATTGAAGGAAATGGCCCTTTGACAAGGGAGGTGGAACAGTTGGGGAAAAGCCTGATCAATGTCTTCTTTCTTCTGTCCTGTCCCTTCCCCGTGCCTGGACCACCTGGAAACTATGGATTAAAGCAGTATTCTCTTGCACCGCTATGGCTACACACACCCCTGGGTGCAGCAGCTGCTTTCCCCTATCTCCAGCATAGCTCATGAGGGACTCCATGTGAGCACTGGGTTGCCTGAAATTGAGGGAAAGCAATCTGGTCAGAGCTAAGTAGGGCCTGCTTCTCGTTGCCTATGCTACAGTTAATCCATTGCCATCTGTCTTTATTTTGCTGACTCACTGCTTTCATTTGGGTTGGCAGTTCTTGCTGTTGGCTGCAGTCTTTAACTGTTTACAGAGGACTGAGATGGATGGAGAATTAGGGGCTTTGCATTCATTCCCTGAATGAAATCCTACCCAGGTACTGTGGGCCTCTTGTCGAGGGGCTGAGGCCAAGGCCCCTGGATTTTGATGGATGGTGGAGATTAAGTGTAGGGTAACACATCATTTAGTCTGATTGCAAGGCCAGATTTCTCCCAAGTGTTGCCAAATGAGCTGGGAGGTCATGCGAATTGTCTGCCCGAGCACAAGGGAGCGCGATGTCTTTTAATTAGAGTAAGGATGAAGGATATTTGGGACCTTGGTCTGTCAGAGAACTTGGAACACCCAAATGCTATACTTCATTCAAGTTTCTCTTTAAGTTTCACCTTGTCCATGGAAGCTTTTCTGCATAAACTTCCATCCCCACACTGCACCCCATCCCTCCTCCAAAATGCACTTCCCTGCACTTTGAATCTCATCAGCATTTGGTTTCAACTATGTACAATCCTGGCTTCCACAGCCATTTTGAAGCTGTCCTTCAGCAGATTTGAGACCCATTCTTTATCCCAGTGAGATAGAACCTCATCAAGATGTGAAAGTCTGTAGCCTTTATAGCTCATTTTGTTATATGGCAATTGGATCCTGGGAAAAGGTGACTTGGAGGAAGCCATCATTGGCCTTTGAGACCTATATGAATTCAGTAGAAACACTTTCAGGATGCTTTGTCAAATGACTTGTGTTAAGATGCCAAGGGTTTGTTGTGGGCCCATGTAAGTTTTAACCCTTTTCAAGGCTACTTTCTGTAAGCATTGTATCATTTCTGGGGTAGAGGGAGTTGAGGGTTTTTTGGTATATCTGCCTACTCAGCCTTAGTGTTGGCCAGTACTTCCTGGGATTTGGGGTAGGAACAACAGAAGTTAAAAAGGAACCTTGTGTTTTAGGTAGGAGGAACGTAGGTACTGGTTTGCTCAGGATAGTTCTATTTTACACCTGCTGCTCTAGTGTCATTATTGAAGCATTACCCTTCACCCACAAAAGTGTTCCAGTTTGTACAATAAACTTAGCTTTAGGCAGCACGTTAGCTTTAGGCAGCACCTTAGCTTTAGGCAGCAAGTATGTAATGTACAGAATCACACTCAGAGCTAGAAAGACTACAGAGTTTTGCATGTTGATGAGCTTCTATCTCACTGGGATAAAGAACAACCTTTCAAATCTGTTAAAGGACAGCTTCAGAATGGCTGTGGGATCCAGGATTGCACACAGTGGAAACCAAATCCTGATGAGATTCAAAGTGCAGGGAAGTGCATTTCGGAGGAGGGGTGAGGTACAGTGAGGGGATGGAGGTTTATGCAGAAAAGCTTCCATGGATAAGGTAAAGTTTAAAGGGAAACTTGGCTGGGTGAGGTGGCTCTTTCCTGTAATCCCAACACTTTGGGAGGCTGAGGCAGGGGAATTGCTTGGGTCCAGGAGTTCAAGACCAGCCTGGGCAACATAGTGAGACCCTGTCTCTATGATTTTTTTAAAAATTAGCTAGCCAGGTGTGGTGGCTCACGCCTGTGGTCTCAACTACTGGGGCGGCTGAGGTGGGAGGTTTGCTTGAGCTCAGGAGACCGAGGCTGCAGTGAGCCATGATCATACCACTACACTCCAGTCTGGGCAACAGAGTGAGACCCTGTCTCCAGAGACAGAGAGAGAGAGAGAGAGAGAGAGAGAAATAAATGTGAATGAAATATAGCATTTGGGTGTTCCAAGTTCTCTGACAGACCAAGGTTCTGAATATCCTTCATCCTTATTCTAATTAAAAAACACCACACTCCCTTTTGCTTGGGCAGACAATTCACATGACCTCCCAGCTTGTTTGGCAGCAATATATTTTATAATTATATATTTTATAAGCAAGTATAAAAAATACTTGCTTGTAAAAGTTTTTTCCTTGACAACTTGAGATTGCATGGTCAGACTATCCCAGGAAAATGGCTTCTCCAAGCCACCAACCCTAGAAAGTATCCTCTGTCAATCAGACAGGATCAAAACATAGTCTCCAGGAATTGGAGCTCTCAGACACTGCTGGCAGGACCGTAAAATATGCAGACACTTTGCAAAACTGTTTGGAAATTCTCAAACAATTCAACATAGAGTTACCATATGACTCAGCAGTTCCACTCCTACACATATACCCAAGAGAAGTGAAAACATATGTCTACACAATAGCTTGTACATGCATGTACATGGCGTTATTATTCATAATAGCCAAGAAGAGGAAACAACTCAAACGTCTATCAACTGATGAATGGATAAACAAAATGTAGTATATCCATAAAAGGGAATATTATTTAACCATGAAAAGGAGTAGAGAACTGATATATGCCACAACACGGATGAACTTTGTAAACATAATGCTAAGTGAAAGATGCCATCACGAAAGACTGCATCGTATTATTCCATTTCTAGGAAATGTCAAAACAGGAAAATCCATACAAATAGAAATTAGATTACTGGTTCCCTAGGACTGAGCAGGGTGGGGATTCGGGGATGGAAGAGTGACAGCTGAATGGTACAGAGTTTCTTTTGGGGGTGATGAAAATGTTCTAAAATTGATTGTGGTGATGGTTGCAGAACTCCATGAACATACTAAAAACCACTGAATTGTGCCATTTAAATGGGTGAATTGTATGGAGTGTAATTTAGATCTCAACAAAGCCATTAAACGTGTGGCCTCCAGGCATAACTCAGACTGAGTACCAGCTACCCAGTTTAGGCTTGCACTCCTTTAGCAAGGACATGGGCACTCTCTTTCAGACAGATCTTCTCAGGCTTCAAAATGGGCAAGCATGAACTTGGGCAAATGCCTCATAAGGGCAAACCAGTGGGAAGAAGCCTTGTTAATACCCATAAGCCTTTGGGGTTTTTTTTTTTTCGCCTTTATAGAAACATTCAACCCAAAGCCACAGAGTCCAATAATAATTGACAGACAAGAACCTTAGAGCTTGCCTACTCCAATCCCTCTGTGTAGATGCTCAGAAAGAGGAAGTGACTTGCTCAAGTCACACAGCTAGTCAGTGGCAGAACATGGACCAGAACCTGATGCTCCTAACTCCCACTCCAGTGCTCTTTCTCCTGCCCTAGCTTCTCTACTACTTCCCTTTTCCCTGTCTTGCCCAGATCAGCCCCTTTAGCCCTTCTTGCTAAAATCTAGGAGTCAAGTCTGAGAATCCAAGCACAAAATCAGGGTGAATTTACAATTCTGGAAATATGGTACAACTTTCCTAAGTAGTAGATCAGAAGATCTGTATTATAGTTCTCCCAACATCAGGATGTGGACGGAGTACAGGATTTGACCCCTGGTACAACTAAATTTGTGGAATAATCACATGCTTCTTTTTATACTGTATTTGGCAGTATTAGAAGAGAAAAATAATATTCATCTTAGGAAAACCTTGGTAACTGCAAATTTGCTGGCAACCTTATTTCCTCTTGCTTTCTTGAAGAAATCAAACGAAAAAGCAGCTGTACAAATTAGCCCTGACCAACAGGCTCAGGACCAAAACAAAACAAAAAATAATAAAGCCAAAACCAAATTAAGCTTAATATTTAAATCAGAATGGAAAATACATCCAACTGTACGCCTACTGGAGCCCTTGAAACTGCTAATCTCTACTTGATTATTCACAACCTGACCTTTGCAGGAGGTCAGGACAAAGCTGGGGACAGTCTGACCAAAATGTATCAGCAATTTTCCAAACTCCTTCATCTGCATTCACAGATTTTCCTGATAACCCTAAGAGCAGCAAAACCATTGATCATGCTTGTTGGAGTCCTATTAGTACCACAGTGAAAAGAAAATGTGCTTAGTAGGCCATCAGTCAACAGGCGCTGTGTGCCAGGTACAATGCCAGTGCTAGGGGGAGACAAAACAGGGGGGAGAAATGATGCCTACCAACAGAAGCCATACACCCCCAAAATAGGGTGAACCAGGCATGGTGTAGGGCAAGGGCATGGGGCAAGAGCAAAACTGAAGGGGTAGGAGAGTTGATGTATATTGAATAACAGTGAGGGGACTAGTCTTTCTGGAATAGAGATTTCTTTTGAGGGAGTTAATGGGATGTTTGATTGAAAAAGAAGGTTGGAGACAGATTGTGGAGGCAAAACGGAGCATTTTGAAGAGGTGAGCGGCCAGATGAAAACCACATCAGGGCAGCTTTCTCTTCACCCTCCCCTCAACACTGGTTTTGGTGTTCTCTGGGCTCCCACAACCCCCTGGGCCTTATCCTAGCACTTTACACATTTTCCTGTAATTCACTGCTTCCTTGTACTTCTTCCCAAACTGATTTCCTTGTGGGAACAGCTTACATCTGGTTGATGCATATATCCCTAATGCCTAACAAAGGGTTTAACACGTGGTCAGCACTCAGGAAATGTGTGTTGATGGGAGGGGACAGGACGGGATGGGACTTGATAGAAGGTTAGATCTGTGGAGGAGCCATCTGGAAGAGAAGGCAGGAAGAGGAGATCAGTTAGAAGGATGTTGCCCTGGGAGATATGAGAAAATATGGCCCTGACCCAAAGCAGTAGCGATGGTGACAGAGAAGACGGGAGGATGTCTGATGTATTTTGAAAGAAGAATAGACAGGACTTGGGAACCTTAGTTAACACTGACCAGGAAACAATGCAAAAGGACTGTGGAACCAAAGTAGGTTCCCCATGAGGCAGTGTGGTAGGTCCTACAGACCCCAGTAGGATTAACCAGCCTCCACTTGCACTTTGTGGACAACTGGTTATGAGCCCAGCTGTACTTTTCATGTCTAGTGGTGAAAGGGACTAGACCATTGCTGAGGGGACTTTGCCCAGCTGTCTCTGTGCCGGCTGTGCTAAGTCCCCAGGGAGCTCATGCTGACCAATAAGGCGAAGCTCAAGAGTGATGAACCACCGTTTGGCTGTCTTAATCCTAAGGTCTCAACTCAGCTCCCACCACCTGGAGGTGTCACACAAAGAAGTCCAAAATAAAGAAGAGTGTCAGCCCAAGAAACAAGAGTCTCCTTTTCCTAGCCATGCCTGTTTCGTTCCACCTTCAGTCTTGCTGCAGCTCAGGAAGGGAGGGGTGAGAGAAAACCACGGAACTTTTCAAAATCCCATTTTCCAAAAGCTAAATCAGATTCATTCTGTGTCTCCTGCGCAGACTGCATTAGTCTGGGTAATGTAAACACTGTGAGGCCACAGCTGTCTGCCAGCTGCAACGTTAAAGCCCGTTTTGGGGGGCATGAAAAAACCTGTCTGTAACTATCACAGATGAGAAGTGTTAGTTAATGAATGGTCCCTGCTGAGTCCAGAGCCCAGCTGAGTTATTTCAGTCTTGAGCCTTAGCAGAGATTTTTATTGGGTAACAAATTTCAAATGCTCCAGTCACCCCTAGACCCCAGATTGGAGCTCGTTGCTCAATCCAACCCCCACCCCCCGGCCAAAACTAATTCACTCCAGGGACATTCCTGATTGCAACTCAAGAATCTTGGTGTTTGGAGTGTTGGGTGATTGCTCAAGGAGGATTCGGTAAGCGCTTAATAATAACATCAGCCTCCCTGTGCTCCCTGCAGAAGTGTGGAGAGTTACCTTTCTCAAGAGTAGGGCCATCGGTGGCTTCCACCAGGGCTGGTCAGCTTGGAGCAGCCTCAGGAATGGTGGTTTTTGTGTTGGACACCACTGTTTCTGCTGGGCCTCGGCTTAAAGCTCTGGATTTTGCTGGAACCTTTCCACTCCTACTATTCTTTCTCCTCCTACATGAACTCAGGTCAGGGGCAAGGCCAAGAGGGCCAACATACCACCAGCTGCATTGAGACAGGGGCTAGGGCCCAGGCCTTTACGTGCACAATTCAGTGGCATTTCGTACGTTCACAATGTTATACCATCATGACCTCTGTTTTGTTCCGGAACATTTTTATCATCGCCAAAGAAGATCCCATACCTGTTAAGCACTCATTTCCCATCACCTCCCTGCACCGGCTCCCGGAAACCACTAATCTGCTGTCTGTGTCTGTGGATTTGCCTATTCTGGACATTTCATACAAATGGAATCATACAGTATGTGGTCTTTGTTGTCAAGCCAGCATTCTTTGAGTACCCACTGTAATAGACGAGGATTCCTCCTCAGGTGCAGCAGCTACTGCTTTTTAGCATACTTAGCTTAATCAAGGCACATGCTGGGTGATTGATTTGCACCATTCTGTTTAATCTTCACAACAACTCTCTGAAGTAGATAATAATAATAATGTTCCCATTTCAAAGATGAGTAGTCCAAGACTAAAATAAATTGGGTAGCTTGGCCAAGGTTGCACTAGTAGTTAAGATTCCAACTCAAGTCCTTCCATTATTTATCATGTATTCAGTCCTACTTAGAGCCAGTCTGCTTACTCAGAGGCAACATACTCTCTTTGTGGTATGTGCTGCCTGCCCCATCTTGCCCGCCCTTAAATCCCCACTGTGACAGACCCCATAGGCAAGGGAATAATCTCATGAGCTCCTTGTGAAAATACCCATGTGTTGGCAGGGCTAGTAGCCTGGCATGAGTGCCCGTAGTATTCATATGCCCTTGGGCACACCCAGAGTTTTCTTTAGTTCCCAGAAAGCTGAATATAACCCCACCCTCTTCTCTCCCACTCATGAAAGCATATGGGAATGTTAGCGAGAGTTATTTATAGTGAAATCCTTGAATCTGCTCAAATTTATTTTTAAGTAAATCATACACAAGCCTTGGTATTTGATTATTAGAAATAAATAATAACTGAGGCCAGGTGTGGTGGCTCATGCCTGTAATCCCAGCACTTTGGGAGGGCGAGGGGGGCAGATCACCCGAGGTCGGGAGTTTGAGACCAGCCTGACCAACATGGAGAAGCCGCGTTTCTACTAAAAATACAAAATTAGCCGGTGAGGTGGCGCATGCCCGTAATCCCAGCTACTTGGGAGTCTGAGGCAGGAGAATGGCTTGAACCTGGGAGGCAGAGATTGCAGTGAGCTTGAGCTGAGATCGCGCCATTGCACTCCAGCCTGGGCAATACAAGCAAAACTCCGTCTAAAAAAAAAAAAAAACAGGAAGGAAGGAAGAAAAGAAAGAAAGGAAGAGAGAAGAAAACCTGATTGTCAAACACCAATGTGTCCTGACATCAAAGGTGAGAACCTTTGGTCCAAACACATCTAGAGGCTACAGAGAGCTACAATTCAGTTCACTTAGCTCCAGTTTGCAGGTGAATTCACAGATCAGTGAAGTTTTCCCTGAAGACTGAAGATTGGATTGTGTCAAACAAAGGTCTGGGGTGGCCTTCATGAGGGAGTCTCAAAGGCTGTGTACCTCGTGTCTGGACTTTTGAGCAGTGACTCTGGCTGCATCTGACAGGGACTCTCATGTCCCAACCACATGTACAAGAAATCACAAGGGCTTGACCCAAGTTCTGCAACAAAATTTGAGAAAAAGGAAAAGGAAAATGTGAGTTGTTTCACTGTTTTAAAGACTTCAGGATATATGTTTGAAAAATTCACAAATGGGAACGGCCCTCAGGAAAGTTCAATGGAACTGAAAGAGACAAATATTGATACTCAACAGTCAGCTTCAATACTACTACTACTACTACTAATAATAATAATGGACCTCCTGAATTCAAATAATGGAACAGATGTTCCTCATGTGTTCTGAGTTGAAAACCATTCCTTCATGTGGGATCAGTTAAAAATCAAGCTTGGGACTCAGTGTATGTTTAATATAAAAACTCTCAATAAAAATACTTTGGAGGCAAAATCCAAGTGAGGGCATGCTGCAATCATCAGTGCAAATAATCAACCGGTCAGCATTGCCTGTAAGAGACCAAGGGATGTACATGTGTGAGGATGAGAATTACTGAGGATAGAGGTGGTGATAGAAAACTCTTTGCCATCACGTCTGACTGGAGCTCAGCATGCAGGAGTTTTCTCAGTATAAGTGGGACTTGGAACTTGAAGCTGTGGTGACCCCTGGAAAAATGGAAAAATCAATTATTTTGATATTTAGTGGACATTAGAGGAATTTTCAAAAGATGGGCTCTTAGAAATAAATGAAACTATCCCACAGAATAGCTCATTTCAACTTGAACCAGCCCAGCCCCAGTATGGGGGTGGATATAATGAGAGGACTTTAGCCATAGTGTCTGCCATCAGTACTCCACCCACACCTAACATCAGAGCTGGAAGACATACTAGGAACTATGATCCAACGTTCTCACTTCACTGATAAGGAAACAGGCACAGGAGTCTCTTACACATGCCCAGGGTCACAGAGGAAATTCATCTCCAGGCAGAATTCAGGGAACTCACTAAATGAAAGAGGCAGAATCAAAATGGAATACAGAAAACATTGTTGCCTTTTCACAACACAGGCATAACATTAGGATTCTACAAGAAACACCAAACTGGCATGCCCTTTCATTCCACAGTACCAGCTAACAGCCCTGTTCATTTTAAAGAATTAGTGGAGTAAAAGAGTCACCCAACCCAAAAAAAGAAACACCAAACAGGCAGCCACAAAGAGGTCTTGACGAAACCAGGAAAGGGTCAAGGACATTGGGAAGCTGCCTTACAAGACCAGACAGGAAAGATTAAAGCAAAATAGTTAGGGAAGATGAAGGCATAGAAGGGATGTCATATAATCAAAGTATACAGAGAAACTCCTGAAGGTCGCGGATCCAAGGGAGTTAGACACATTCACCAGATTCTGGAGTGCAAGCGAGATGCACAGCCTTTGCAGCGATTATCAGGAAAAACAGACTGAAAAAAGCAGCTTTACTGTACACAGTGGATACGAGGTGCCCAGTAAATGTGAAGGAAAGGTGCAAACCTTCTTATTCTGAAGGTGTTGTGAAGTTAAAAAGCATTTTAATGCTTCCAGTAAACCAATTCTTGGTTTAATAATAACAATATTAATAATAGCTACCATTTGTTGAGAACTTACTATGTGCCAGGCACCATGCTGAGCTCTTTACATGGTTTTCTTATTCCTCCTTTTACCTTTCTTTCATCCTTTTTATTTCATCCTACAGTTGTGATGTAGGCACTACCTCCATTTTTCAGATGAGGAAACCGAGGCTCAGAGAGATTAACTCATCTTTCTTAAGTCAGACAGCTAGTCAGTGGTGGAACCTCCCCTCAAATCCAGGTCTCCCTTAATTCCAGAGCACAGAAACACTCCCCCATCCTGCCTCTGTAATTGGAACAGCTTGGTTGCTTGAGACTCTCCCCCTGACAGAAGAGAGGTCTGACAAAAGTGGTATTTTAGAATGTTCATTCTGGCTGGTGGAAAAAGTGAACTGGAAAGATAGGCCCCGGGACCAAGGAACCAGTTAGGAGGCAGAACCAATGAAAGGGAATGAAAATAAAGAATTCTGTGAAATAGAACTGGAAGGAGAAACTGACAGACTCCAAAGACGAATAGGATCTTACTGTGCCGGGATCTGCTTTTGCCATTTAGGATATCGTGGAGATCTTCCTATGACAAGACATATAAATCTGCCTTGTACCTTTTGTGACTGCTTAGGCATCCATTCTGTGGGAGTACCACTACTACAAACACTGTTCTAGTGGGCACGCTGGATATACGTATATCTTTGTATACTGGTATGTATATAGAATCAATTCCAGTCAGTGGAATTTCTGGCCTGAAAGAAACATATTTTAAATTTTGATAGACTTTTTGGGGAAGATTTTCATAGTTGAGTGATTATTATTTTAAATTAGGGATGTGGGAGGGAACCTTCCTTGGTAGATATACTATAGCAGAAATAAACGAGTTGGTCATCATTCAAGAGTGTAATCAAAAAGCACAAGGCCTTTCTTACCATTCCTACCAAACAACATCAATGTTGTCGAAGCTAATTACAGAAAGAAAGGGAACAGAAGACACAGTAAGCCTTTTGGGAACCATTTTCAAATGGAGAACTGGCAACTCGTCTCTCTTCATTACTTAATTTTGAGGGAAGGGGAACTATGCTGAAGTGTTGAGCAGCTAGATAGCTGTGGCTGTCAATTTTTTTTTTTTTTTTTAAGGGACAGGGTCTCACTCTATCACCCAGGCTGGAGTGCAGTGGTGTGATCATATCTCACTGCAGCCTCCAACTCCTGTGCTCAAGCGATCTTCCTGTGTGGCTATCATTTAATAGACAGCCTATTGAGAGGCTTCTAGGAGGAAGATTGGCAAACTGAATACAGGGCAATTTTCAGATATAATAATAACAACTTGATTTTGTTTGTAGTTGAGAAGGTTGGCTATTGTTTTTAGTGAGGGAATTTAAATAACTTCTTTAAAACAGCTCCCAAAGGGAAGGGAAGGTAAACTCAAGCGTTATTATGAAGTATAATGGTCTGTCCCTCCAAGTGGTAAGTTTGATGCACTGCTAGTAGAGCCAGTTCTGCTTGGCACCTCCCCAGTACTAACTGCCTCTGGCCAAAAAGCTACCAGGCCCTGGTGCCAGATCCTGGGTGTCATGAGCCAAGTAAGAAGAAGGGAGTAGATGGGGAGAGAAGATAGCTGAGGCAAGCTGTCTCTCCCAGAGAGATGGGTTACGACAGAATCCAATGCAAGCTTTTATGGAGAGACCTATGTGTGGAGACAATAGGCCTGCTTTTTAAATTTCCACAAAATCAACTAGGTACAGAATACCACTATTTTATTCATTCACTTGACAAATATTTACTGAGCATCTACTATGTGCCAGGTACTTTGATAAACATTGGGAGTAAAGTGTTGAACAAAACAGAAGTGTCCCCTGCCCTCAGGGAGCTTACTGTTTCGTAGGCGAGGTGAGTGAAGAGCAAGTAAACACACAAATATAGAATTACAAATGGCAAAAGAAAAAATACAGGTGGGGCATGGACTAAGGGTCAGGATGGCGTCACCATGGTGGCCTGGCATTTAGAATGAATTCTGAATAAAGAGAAGGGGGCCAGTCACTTATAGAGCCAAGAGAAGAGCCTTTCAGGCTGAACAGAACGTGTGTGAAAGCACTTTTGGGATTCAGGCTCTTGAAGTCACTGGCCAGGCAGGAGGCTCCCTGAAAGTTGCTCCACTTTTTGCTCCTCACTGTGCAAACCAAAGTGCTCTAGGCTTTGTGGTTGCTTGGGGCGCAGAGGACTAGGTGGGTTCCAGAGACCAGCCTGAAAGTTCCCCAATGAAGATGCATGGTGATAGCCTGCAAGTTTCAGCCAGTTGAATGAGGTGAGCTTCCAAAATATTCTTAAACCCTACAGCCTCCAAGACCCATTTCCCAGTAATTTCCATTCCTGGTCATCACTTTCTTTCTGCAGGGGATGCTTGCCTGCGGAAAAGCAGTGTGTCGCCTTGGTTAGGGTTAAAGATTGAGGCAGTGCTGGCCTTCAGGAAAAGTGCAAGCAGCAATGGAGAGAGAGCAAAAACTGAAGCCAAGGAAGCAGCCCCTGCCAACAACTTCCGTTCTTTCCCTTTCCTTCGGCATGGCTGCCCAAGGAGCCCCCAGTGACTGTTCATGGTGATCTGTTTGTTTCACAATTGACAAAGAAGGAGGGAGCCCTTTCTGACATTTTTGCCCAGAGGCCCCAGATTTCTCAGTTTGAAACTGCCAATACGCAACTTTGGGTGGATATTTGGCTGAATCACTTTGAAGGGCTTGTCAGTGCCTAAAATGGAAATTGTTAGAAAGCAGAGGAGGGTGGTTGCCAGCAACCATGAAATGGTAATGACCAAATCATTTATTTTTGCAATGAAATGTCATCCCCTAACACTACAAAGGCAGGTTTTTTTCTAGCTTAGAAGTGCTGACTACCTATAAAAATCTTCAAAAGTGATTCTGTGTGCCATGCACATGTACACATATACCCCATTTCTCTCTCACCCTCTGCCTTCCCTCCTAAACCAAGCTTCTTCCACGTTCCTGGAGCCCAGCTGCAACCTGGGATGAATTAAGATATTGGCTGATTATGAAAGGTAATCAGGCTTCAGTGATCATATAAAATGAAGGGGAGTTCATTTGGTTATTTGTAAAATGGTATGTGGCCGACTTTCCATGTGGGAAAGTTGGTAGGCTGTAAAAGATCATGCCCTAAAATACGATGTGGGTCTTTTAAAGATCTATTCAAGTCTAGCTGTAGTTGCACCTAGGAGACATGATACTTAATAAGGTTTCTCCTCTATCTATCTATCTATCTATCTATCTATCTATCTATCTATCTGCTTCGTTAGCAGGCAAATCGGGCAAGATCTCCCATTGTGTACTTTGTATTTTTAAACGCTGACACTATTTTTCTGAGTTTAGGAGGAAGAGACTGGAAAATACATTGTGGGTTGACACTGGGGAATGCAAGAAAATCTTTCTTTGAAAACACCGTTAAGATACTGTTCCCTCGGGCCAATTCCTGGGCAGTTTTAACCACATACAAAGCCCCAGTTTCTTCTTCTAGCTTTTCCATATTGACTCCTGTGTTAGGATCAGTGAAAATTTATACTATCATAAGATTTATTTTAAAGTAATACTTTACAAGCCTTTAGCTTAAAAATATTTCAATAACATCTGTACATTCAATACTGAAAAGTAAGATGGCTCCATTTTGCTCTCATTGTAGTAGGCTTTGAGAGGTATCTTTTCTTTGTATCACAGTCATTAGTCCAGTGGTTGATCAGCTTCTTTTTCAACAGAAGTGGCTTTTCCCAAAGTCCTGTGTGACTGTTGGTGTGGGATCTATTTTGTAAGCAGGTTGGCTGTTAAGGAAGGTTATAGGAACATTACAGTTTAGCCATGGACCTTGATCATCTGAATGTGGTAGCCGGGTGGTATCTCAGTGCATTGGAAGCCCATACTTAGGGAATCCCTGTTATGCAAGGGGTTGGAGCAGCCCGCTGGAAAAAGTGGCTCTAGTGTGGATGAATCCGTCCTTCAGATTCCTTTGTAGGGTTGGCTTAAAGGGCAATTATAAATTAGTTGTGTCATTTCTGTCCATTTCCCAACCTTTTAAGAGCCCTCCTGGCCCTCGATCTACATGTATCTAATACCACTTTCTCAGCCTCAGTTTCCTTGTATGTAACACAAAGGACTTGGACTAGACAAGCTACAAGTTCTCGCCAAACTCTGACACTTGACAAATCTAATGCACTTATCAGCAGAGAGGAATGTGGCTATTTTCCAGCACTTTCTTTAGTTTGGGGAAACTAATTTTATATAATGTTCTTTCCCTGTGTTTCCCTTTTAAAAGGAAAACATGACCCATTTCCAGTGTCGTAAAGTCAACACTTTGCAGCTCTGCACGAGGAAACTTCTTTCTATGTAGAAGGGGCACAGAATGCCATGGGAACCAGGGCAGGAACTGACACCTGACAAGAGATGCAGGCACATGCGGCATGTGGGGCGGGTTGTCCCTCACAGGAGCCAGAATCATCAGTACTAGCCTCAGTCCTCCCATGCAGCTGGCTCCACTCAGAAGCATAACGGTGCGGAGCAGAGATCCCTGAGCCAGCATTCCTGGATTAGAATGCTTACTAGCTGTTTACCTTCAGTGAGTTAATTAACCTTTATGTGCCTCAGGTTCCTAATCTGTAAAATACGAATAATAATCATACTACTGCAGAGTACAGTTGCAAGGATTAGATAAGATCACGTGGGCACAAAGTGCTTAGAACAATGTGTAGCACATACATATTAAGTGCTCGGCAAATGTTAACTATTTGTCCATTGGGCTCAAATGTCCAAGTATGGATCCAGGAGTTGAAAGGTTAGATTTCACAGGGCCATCCTCCCTCTTGTGTCCAAGACCCTTTGTGGTCTAGGACAACTTTTGTAAGAACTTTTGTATCTGCTATGGAATAGGTGACTTTCCCTTTTCTATAGAGCTACTGTCCCACTAGCCCAGCCTTAGTGTCCTTGGGTTCACAAGTCAGTGATAATGACCAAAAATATGGAAAACTATCTGACGAGAGGGAAAGTGTGCTAATTGAGACCCCAGCAATAAGCAAATGTCTGCCATTGCAGAGGATTTAACAGAGCTCAGACGTGAAGGCTCTTGTAGTTGACAAAGGATCTTTAGAAAAGAATGTTCCCTGAGGGTGCTCCATGTCTACAGAGGCCCAAACAAGAGAAAACAGATTGTGGTTAGACCCAGGGAAGACATTTTTACCACACACAGATAAAATGCTGGGCCACATTCCCAAAACAGGTTATGTAGTGTCTTCCCCCGGTAAATTGGGAAAAGAGTGGCCAGCCATCTGTCCTAGATTGTTTCATAGACCACCAGAGCAGGAAGAACCCTTAGAGGTCATCATATCCAAACCTCTATTTTAAGGATTGAGAATGCTAATACACAGAGGGAGGAGATAATGGCCCTACAGTCACATAGCAAATTATTAGCAGGACCAGGATTTAAATCTTAGGCCAACACAGCGTGCTACTGCACCTTAGTTATCTCTTAAGGCACTCAAAGTGCTGTCCCTTCTAGTTCTGGAATGCTCCATGGTATCAATGTACTAAAAAAGTAACTGAGGCCCACCCAGAAGGACTCGAAGGTATTGAGCAGTATCCAAATTGCAATTCCTCTAGTTTACCCATCCGATTTTGGAGCTCCAGCTGTCAAAGTGTTTCAGCCAAGCCTCCTCATTCAACTAACTGGTCTTAACTTACCATTTGAAAGCAGCTGTGGTTAAAGCAGAGCTTGCTGACTCAGCCCATGTAGTAAGGATGACTAAACACAAGAATTTCCTGTGGAGGGGGGAGGCGGGGGATGGAAAATATCTTTCAAATGCATTTGTTTCAGGGAACCCTTCTGATCAGTCAGGAGGTAGCCCACCGTGGGCCCATGAGGGAATGCAGTAGGCTGTCCCCGCTCAGCACCAAGGCAGGATTTGCAGATGTTTCCTTTCTTTTTTCTAAACAACATTGTGGCTGTCTCGGCACCATTTTGGTCTGGCCAGCATTTGCACAGAGCTTCATCTGCCAACTGATACAGCCCAAAGCCAAGCAGAGCAGATGCCTTCCCTGACTGGAGGGGCCTTTCACATTCCTCTGCTCAGAGCCCTTCCCCCAGGGGTGAATTGGGGCTGATCTGCTTTATCTCAAGACAGTTTCAATTCTGAGCCCACCTTGAACTCAAAAGAGAGGATCATTTATGCTGACCAATCAGAAAATATTGTGGGCTGACTTCCATCTCCAGGATGCACCCTGGGGAGTTTGTAATCTGGAGTAAAGTTATCATTTTCAGGTCTGAGTACCACACAGACATTGGACAACTTTAGGAAACAAACATTGACCTTCAGTTGGGTTGCTCACCAGCTTAAAGCAGTAATCCAGTGAACCCAAAATTTGGGTAAATATTTTAAGACTCTTGGCTAGGAAAGAGTCTGCCTTGCTCAATTAGAAAGTTGAAGACACCTGGTGCATTTGGGGGTGACACATTTTATTTACAACTTGCAAAATAGAAAAGGGCAGCAGGGAAAAAGAGAGAGTGAACATACTCAGCCATCTTCTGAAAGCCATATACAACTCAAACAGTTCACTCATTAAGGATTCAAGTCCAAGGGGCCTGCCTCACCCTCATGTTCACAAGGAGAAAACAGGACTAACTGCCTCCGAGTTCTCAAACAGGCCAAGGATTTTTTATTTATTTATGTATTATTATTATTATTATTATTATTATTATTATTTTGAGACAGAGTCTGCTCTGTTGCCCAGGCTGGAGTGCAGTGGCACAATGCCGGCTCGCAGCAACCTCCGCCTCCCGGGTTCAAGCAATTGTCCTGCCTCAGCCTCTCAAGTAGCTGGGATCACAGGTGTGCACTACCACACCTGGCTAATTTTTGTATTTTTAGTAGAGATGGGATTTCACCATGTTGGCCAGGCTGGTCTTGAACTCCAGACCTCAAGTGATCCGCCAGACTCGGCCTCCCAAAGTGCTGGGATTACAGGTGTGAGCCACTGCGCCTGGCCAAGGATCTATTTTTCATAAGCGAGTAAAAATTTCTTAGTCTAATGGGGGAAATGTTCTGTAACAGGCAATGTGGAGTAATGGAAAACAAACTGGTCTGGCAGGCGGAGAGGGGACAAGGAAGGAGGGAGTGTCCTAGTTCCCTTGTGTGTGAAGGGTGACCCAAGAAGTGTAAGCTTTGAAGTGTTATTTTACTTTTCTAAGCCTGTTTCTGATTCAGTAAATACTTTAGCTACACACAGTGCCTAGTAATAATGTTTTCTGAATAAGTGAGAGTGAGAGAGAAAAAGAAAGCAATGGATATATGAATGAAAATGTCAAGAAAGTGAATGAATATATGACAGAATGGTAAGGATTTGCATAGTTCATGGAGTTGGTTTGAAGCTTAAATGAAATAATGGTTATGAGTTCTCATTTTCTAACACTACACTTAATACATTATCTGTATACTCACTATCTTATTTGAATCTTTCAAGGCACCTGTGAGATAAGCAGGTAAGGACTGTCACCTGTCTGATAGAGAGAATGGGTAGGAGAGGTGGAGAAGCAATAGATGATGGAACTAGGGGCTCCCGATCCAGTGCTCCTTCTAACGTATCACACAACCTCTTACTTTCAGATGAAAAAGGTTTTTAAAGAAGAAAGTTCTATAGGACCACCACATAGGATCTATGACTTACAGCTAAGCACCTTTTATATGAGGGCTTAAACACTGGAAGTGGGCTTAGAAGAAGAAATATCAGGCTAGGACTAACAATGCTATTGAAGATTATGGTAAGACCTTGTCAACTCAAAATACAAGAGGCCAGGGGAAAATGGTGTTGGAATGACTTGGGTTTGGATTATCTAATATTTTTGTAAAAGAGCAATGGGACCTCCAGTTGGCAAGGAACTAATAGTTGCTATTTGGAATAACATGGGCCAGTATAAGAAGGTTGACTGTAGACTCAAGTGAGTCAGCCAATATCTACTTAGTTTGTGCCATCAGGTGCCTGGCCTTTCATGAAGCCATCAGCTGTTTAGCAGGAACAGACTTGTGGTCTGAGTCTTCTCCAGGTTTACATGGGTCTTAGAACCTTTGACTCATGATACTGAATGGTGCTGTTTAATACAGTCATATAGTCTAGTCCCCATCCAGTAAAGTTATTCCTATCTGATGAGTCACTGTCCACCCTCCAGTGTCAAAACAAACGAACAAACAAACAAAAAACTTACTGCCTACTGTACCTGTAGTTTCCAGTTTTGTGTTCTGGACAGTTCTGATGATGGTCATCTGTGTCATCATCATTTCTAATGCATGGGGCACTAGGGAAATAGAGATATGTTCATTGTAAGTGTACCTCATGCAGGCAATTAGACATTGAAAACAAAATTTCATAAAGCAAATCCTTATTTTTGTGCCCTAATCGGCTTATTATTTAAAGGAATCATTGATCTCTAGTTTATCATGTTCTAAAACATAGAATTAGGTTTCTTTTTCTTTTCTTTTTTTTATCTTTGAGATGGAGTCTTGCTTTGTCACCCAGTCTCGAGTGCAGTGGCGCAATCTCAGCTCACTGCAACCTCTGCCTCCCAGGTTCAAACGATTCTCCTGCCTCAACCTCCTGAGTAGCTGGGATTATAGGCGCATGCCACCACGCCTGGCTAATTTTTGTATTTTTAGTGGAGACGGGGTTTCACCATGTTGGCCAGACTGGTCTTGAACTCCTGACCTCATGATCTGCTCGCCTCGCCCTCCCAAAGTGCTGGGATTACAGGCGTGAGCCACCGCGTCCAGCCAGAATTAGGCTTTCTTAACGCAGGAGTTTTAAACATAGGGTCTGTTGCTCTTGGATTAGCTACAGGAAACTGGGTGAATTTTTCTGAAACTATGTGCACAATTGTGTTTTTGCTTTTACACACTTTTCTGAGATGATCAACAGCTTTCGTCAAATTCTCAAAAGGGTTAACACCCAAAAAGGTGAAGAAAAACTGGGTGAAAAAAATGGTGGAACTATAATTGTGTTTGTGAGTCCTAAAATATGCAGCTTCAACTGTAATTTATTAAGAAAGTGGCTTTGTCTCTGTCAATTGCATGGTCTGGTTCTCTGCCTTCTGCTGCCCCTGAAGGATAGGTACCCATGGGACATAGTGCCAAGCTTTTACTTTTTCTCTGTCGCATTTGCAGGGTATTAACCATGCTAATAGGAGTTGAGTGGCAATTGTTGTAGACTGAAATAAGGTGTTATCTGACAACATTTCCAAGTCCTTGTCCTCAGTTGTCAACCCCAGAGTACAGCCTATAAGGCAGACATCTTTGTTGCATGACTTCAGCTTTAGAATCAGAGAGCTCTGTGACCTTGGGAAAGTCACTTAATCTCTCTGAGCCTCAGTTTTCATCTGACAGATGGGAATAATAACAGGGTTGTTGTGAGGATTATAAGTGAGATGATGAGGCTGGGCATGGTGGCTCACTCCTCTAATCACAGCACTTTGGGAGGCTGAGGTGGGCAGATCGCTGGAGCCCAGGAATTCAAGACTAGCCTAGGCAACATAACGAAAACACGTCTCTACTAAAAAATAAAATTAAAAAAAAAAAAGATTAGCCAGGCATGGTGGTACACACCTGTAGTCCCAGCAACTAAGGAAGCTAAGATGGGAGGATTGCTTGAGCCTGGGAGCTTGAGGCTACAGTGAGCCATGATGGCACGACTGCACTCCAGCCTGGGCAACAGAGTGAGAACCTGTTTCAAAAAAAAAAAGTGAGATGATGTATATAATGTGCTGGAAACATAGTAAGTGCTTAATAAACAGCAATGCCAATGGTACCTGTGCTGATAAGCAAGTTTCTAAGAAGATCCAAAGCTCTTTCCTGAGGATATGGATAGCTCTGTCTGGGAGCTACCTTGCTGCCTGGGGCCATGTTCAGTGGTCCATCCATGGGCATGGAAACAAAACCAGTTGGACCTTTATCACTTTATTCAAAACATAGGGTTTGGCCTGTTCAACACTTGTCCTCTGCTAGAAACTGTTGAGGAGCCCTGAAACTATGTTTGACTATAAAACCCAGAAGTTCTATGTAGGGAAAAGGGAGGAACAATTGGTGCAGTCAAATCAGCTCAAAAGCTCCAGTCGATGCTTTGACCTAGCAGCAATAATAGTGTCCAAAGGGCCTTCCCATCCCTGTTCTCATTTGATCCTCAAAACAGCCATATGAGGTAAGCAGAGCAGGTGCTGGAGAAGCCACTTATTGCTGCAATGTTACAAGCAAGTCCAGAGGTTTTAAGGACTTTGTGAAAATGCAGTGGTTTATAAATAAGTAAAATTAGTGTGTTAGCAAGAAATGTTTATTGGGTATTCGTTTTTGAATATTGAGTTTACTGTGTATAACTGAATATAGCACAGAGCTGGGCACATGGAAAGGCACATGGATAGTCAGATTGGAGTGGCAAGAATTTGTTTTTTTTTTTTTTTTTGAGACGGAGTCTTGCTCTGTTGCCCAGGCTGGAGTGCAGTGGCACAATCTCGGCTCACTACAAGCTCCACCTCCTGGGTTCACGCCATTCTCCTGTCTCAGCTTCCCGAATAGCTGGGACTACAGGCGCCCGCCACCACGCCCGGCTAATTTTTTTGTATTTTTAGTAGAGACGGGGTTTCACCGTGTTAGCCAGGATGGTCTCGATCTCCTGACCTCGTGATCCGCCCGCCTCGGCCTCCCAAAGTGCTGGGATTACAGGCGTGAGCCACCGCGCCCGGCTAAGAATTTCATGACAATGAATCAAAAGGATTATATATCATGATCAAGCGGGATTTATCCCTGGGATGCAAGGTTAGTTTAACATACACACATCAGTCAATGTGATACACCACATTAACAAAATGAGGCTAAAAGCCACCTGATCATCTTAACAGATGCAGAAAAAGTATTTGACAAGGTTCAACATCCTTTGTTGTACAAACTCTCAACAAATTAAGTACAGAAGGAACTCACCTCAACACAGTAACTACCATTTGTGAAAAGCTTGCAGCTAACATCATAATCAATGGGGAAAAACTGGAACCTTTTCCTCCTCCAGTGCTAGGCAAGGATCTCACTCTCGCCACTTCTATTCAATATAGTATTGGAAGTACTAGCCAGAGCAACCACACACTTTTTTGAAAGGCATCCAAATAAGAAAGGAAGAAGTAGGCGAGGCATGGTGGCTCATGCCTGTAATCCCAGCACTTTGGAAGGCTGAGGCAGGCAGATCACTTGAGTTCAGGAGTTCGAGACCAGCCTGGCCAACATGACGAAACCCTGCCTCTAGTAAAAATACAAAAATAAGCTAGGTGTGGTGGCTTGCACCTGTCGTCCCAGCTGCTTGGGAGGCTGAGGCATGAGAATCACCTGAATCCGGGAGGTGGAGGTTGCAGTGAGCCAAGATCGTGCCAGTGCACTCCAGCCTGGGCAACAGAGCCAGACCCAGTCTCCAGAAAAAAAAATAATAAATAAATAATAATAATAATAATAATAATAAATAAATAAAAAGAAAAGAAAAAAGAAAGAAAGGAAGAAGTAAAATTATCCCTTTGTAGATGACATTATCCTATATGTAGAAAATAGATGCCACTAAAAAAAACCTGTGAGATCTAATAAATGAATTCAGTAAAGTCGACAATACAAAACCAACACACAAAGTAAGTGGTGTTTCCATACACTAACTACAAACTATACCAAGAAGGAATCAAGAAAACAATCCAATTTACAGTAGCATCAAAAAGAACAAAATATTTAGGAATAAATTTAACAAGGAGGAGAAAGATCTGTTACACTGAAAACTAAAAACATTGATGAAAGAAATTAAAGAAGATACAAATAAATGGAAAGATATCCTGTGTTTATGGACTGGAAGAATTAATATTGTTAAAATGCCCCTACTACCTGAAGTGATATTCAGGCTGGGCATGGTGGCTTACGCCTGTAATCCCAGCACTTTGGGAGGCCGAGGCAGGTGGATCACTGGAGGCCAGGAGTTTGAGACCAGCTTGGCTAACATGGTGAAACTCTGTCTCTATTAAAAAAAAAAAATACAAAAATTCCAGGTGTGGTGGTGGCCACCTATAATCCCAGCTACTTGGGAGGCTGAGACAGGAGAATAGCTTGAACTCAGGAGGCAAAGGCTGCAGTGAGTCGAGATCGCACCACTGCACTCCAGCCTGGGTGACACAGTGAGACTTTGTCTAAAAAAAGTGATATTCAGATTTGATGTAATCCCCATCAAAATTCCAGCAGCATTTTTCACAGAAAGAGAAAAAACAATTCTAAAATTTGTGTGGAACCACTAAAAAAATCCCAGATAGCTGAAGCTTTTCTTTTTTTTTTTTTTTTGAGACGGAATCTTGCTCTGTCACCTAGGCTGGAGTGCAGTGGCACGATCTCGGCTCACTGCAAGCTCCGCCTCCCGGGTTCACACCATTCTCCTGCCTCAGCCTTCCGAGTAGCTGGGACTACAGGCGCCCGCCACCACACCTGGCTAATTGTTTGCATTTTTAGTAGAGACGGGGTTTCACCATGTTAGCCAGGATAGTCTTGATCTCCTGACCTCATGATCCACTCGCCTTGGCCTCCCAAAGTGCTGGGATTAGAGGCGTGAGCCACTGCACCCAGCCAAGCTGAAGCAATCTTGAGAGGGAAAAAAAGAGAAAGTTGGGGGCATCGCACTTCCTGATTTCAATTATATTACAGGCAGGTGGTCCAGTGGCTCATGCCTGTAACCCCAGCGCTTTGGAAGCCAGGTGGGAGGTAGCTTGAGTCCAGGAGTTTGAAACCAGCCTCAGAAACATAGCAAGATCGTGTCTCTACAAAATAATTCTTTTTAATTAGCTGGGCATGATGGTGCATGCCTGTAGTCCTAGCTACTCGGGAAGCTGAGGTAGGAGGATTTCTTGAGGCCCAGGAGTTCGAGGTTACGGTGAGCTATGATTGTGGCACTGCTCTCTAGCCTGAGCGATGAGCAAAACCCTGTCTCTTAAAAAATTATATTAAAAATCTATAGTAATCAAAACAGTATAGCTCTGGCATTAAAAAAGACACATAGACCGATAGAATAGAATAGAGAGCCCATAAATAAACTCAAGCATACACAATCAGCTAATTTTTAACAAGGGTGCCAAGAAGACACCATGGGGAAAGGGCAGTCTCTTCAACAAATGGTGTTGGGAAAACTAGATATCCACATGCAAAAGAATGAGATTAGACTTTTATACCATACATAAAAATCAACTCAAAATTGATTAAAGGCCTACGTGTAAGACCTGAAACCATAAAACTAGAAGAAAACCTAGCAGAAAAGCACCGTGACATTAGCTTTGGCAATGATATTTCAGATATCACACCAAAAGCTCAGATTACAAAAGCAAAAATAAAGAAGCGAGACTACATCAAGCTAAAAGCTTCTGGACAGCAAGGAAAATAATCAACAAAATGAAAAGGTAGCCTATAGCTTGGGGGAAAATATTTGCAAATAATATATCTAATAAGGGGCTAATATCAAAAATATGTAAAGAACACACACAACTCGATGGCAAAATAAATCAATAAATAACCTGATTTAAAAATGGGCAAAGGATCTGAATAGACATTTCTCTAGAGAAAACATACAAATGGCCAACAAGTATATGAAAAGGCGCACAATATCACTAATCATTAGGGAGATGCAAATCAAAATCACAATGAGATATCCCCTACATCTGTTAGGCTGGCTACTGTCAACAAGTCAAAAGATAACAAGTGTTGGCAAAGATGTGGAGAAAAAGGGACCCACCTGTACACTGCTGATGGAATGTAAATGAGTAAAGCCATTATGGAAAACAGGATAAAGTTTCCTGAAAAAAATAAAAATGGAACTACCATATAGCCTATCAATTCCCCTTCTGGATAGATACCCAAAGGAAATGAAATCAGCACCTTGTAGAGATATCTGTCTTCCCATGTTCACTGCAGCATTATTCACAATAGCCAAGATTCAGAAACAATTTGTGTCCATGGATAGATGCATGGATAAAGAAATTGTGGTGGCCGGGCACAGTGGTTCAGGCCTGTAATCCCAATACTTGGGAGGCCGAGGCAGGAGGATAGCTTGAAGCCAGGAGTTCGAGACCAGCCTGTTTAATATAGTGACACCGTATCTTTACAAAAGTAAAAAAATTAGAAAAAAATTAACTGGGCATGATAGTGCACATCTGTAGTGCCAGCTACTCAGGAGGTGGAGGTGGGAGGATAGCTTGAGCCCAAGAGTTTGAGGCTACAATGAGCTATGATCGCACCACTGCACTCCAGCCTGAGCAACACAGTGAGACTCTATCTCTATATAACAAATGAAATTGTGGTATGTATGTATATTGTGTGTGTATGTGTATCATGTATACGGAATATTATTCAGCCTAAAAGAGAGGGTGATCCTGCTATTTGTGACAACATGGCTGAACCTGGAAGACATTAGGCTAAGTGAAATAAACCAGGCACAGAAAGAAAATACTGAATGATCTCACTTATATGTAGAATGTGGAATTTTTAAAAAGAGCTGATGATGTACAGCATAAGGACTATAGTTAAATGACAATGTATGTAATTTCCTAAGAGAGTGGAGTTTAGGTGCTCTTACCACACAGAAAAGTACCTATGTGAAGTGATAGATATACTAATTTGCTTGATTATATTTTGTGTATATATATACACACACACACACACATCATGTTACACACCTCAAATATACATGCAAAAAAACATTTTAAAAGAATACATGAAAGTAAAATCGTTAGAAAGTGTAACTAGACACTAGGTGGTCTGGTACAGCTGAGAGCTGTGAGACTGTAGCGAAGGGAAGATGTAGGTGGGTTGCAGGATCCAGGGAAGGCTTCCTGGAGGAGGTGGGCCCTGGGCTGCTAGGGAGGCGGAGGGAAGCAGTGTGGCAGGCAGATAAGCAGGAGCATAGAGGCTGGGATGAGCAGGCTGGGGGAATGGAGGGGCTCACACAGTGGTCAGCCAGGGGGGTCGCTATGGGAAATAGTGGGAATTTTGATTAAAGAAGTTATGGAAGGCATCAATTGCTCAAACAAGGGAAGGGGACTGGACTTGATTTGGTAGGTGGTGAGGGGCAGTGAGGTGTGGCAACAGAGCGGCAAGAAAAGGGAGTCGAGTGGCAGAGTCCAGCTGGGAGCCAGGAGTAAGAATCTAGACATCAATGATCAGAGTCTGGGCGAGGATGAAGCCATGGAAACAGAGAAAGGGGAGGATGAAAGCGCTCGCTGGTCTCTAGAGCCTTTGCCTGGAGTAACACAAAGACTTTTCTCTCTGTAAGGAGCAAGTCCATTTTTGGTCTTTATATTTCTACAGCATGAGAAATGCCTCTTTCATCCAGGAGCACGTGCCCTGCTTAAAGAAAACCAGGCAAGACAGCTTGCAAAGGAGAGAGCCTGAGAGGTGACTTTTCATGTTGCACAATGGTTCTTCACCAAAGGAGTCACAGAGGGTCTTTTGACATAGAAACTGCCGCAATTTATGTGCAAGTTACTGCCCTGCATCCTAGGGAGGCTTTGGGGTGTGGGATGACAAAGCACCTCCACAGTCCCCTTCCTCCGCCTCTGCCCAGAGTTCTACTTGATGTAACAGGTCTTGTGAGGCTTTTCACGTGGAAAAATGCTCTCTCAGCCTTCACAGGTCAGTCATGAACCTGGTCCCACATGGACACAATTCTGATGACATTTTAGCATGAAAGGTACAAAAGCGAGATCCGCAAAGGGGTCTCAGGATTCAGTTCCCTGGATCGTCCTGAGCATTTGTTTCTCAGATTTGAGCTTTTTCCTTTTATTTTGGAGATGGGGCCTCACTATGTTGTTCAGGTTGATCTGGAACTCCCAGGCTCAAGCGATCCTCCCAACTCAGCCTCCTGAGTTGCTGGGGTTACCGGTGTTAGCCACCCAACCCATCTCAGATTTGAACATTTCTTTCAGAAATATGAGTGAGGTGGTTTCATGTGGAGACCCCTGTGAGGCTCTGAAGCATCATTTCTACCTGCTATGTGTGCCTGAGAAACCCATGCCTGGCCCAATCCCCATATACCCTCAAGTACAAATGGGATAATAGGACCCCCCGGGGGTCCATGCACTTGACCCAAGTTGCTCTTAGAGACTGGATTCAGCACAGATTCAGCTACTCCAGCTAAGGGGCAGGGCAAAGCAAAGGTACCAATACATTCATCTGGTTGGAAAAGGAGGATTTTGTTTTTACGAACTTTAAAGGAATATAAAAATGACTTTGTTGTGATTGAATTGCCTTGCTGGATGGAGTGCCCTGTGGCTCCAGGGCTTAGAGGGGATTGTATGGAGACTGTGTATTTCCTTATGTATGTTTCTATATAGATATATTTCCTTATATACAAACATCTGCACAATTGTGCTTGGGAGCCCCAGGCTAAAACTAAGACCCTGACACGTTTGAAACTTTGTTGGATAGAAACTAGGGGTGGAGAAATCCTGTTAATTGCTGCAAGTCATTTTTAGCTTATAAGAGATGAAACCTTTGATATTCATTTAGGACAAACTCTTCCTGTTTTAATGACAGCATCTCCTATATATTGAGAGCTTCCTATGTGTCCGGCACTGTGCTCAACCCTTTACATACATAATCTCATTTAATCTTCATAGTGTCCTTAAAAGTGAGGTACTATTGTTGTCCTCCATTTTATAGAGAAGGAAAGTGATGGAAAGAGAGGTTTAAGGACTTGATTAAGGCAAAGTGGCTAATAAGTGGAAAACTGGGGTTTGAACCATAGTCTTAATGATTGTGCAAAACGTCCTGGTGAGAACTACTTAAGTTTCTTCTCCCTGCAAATTTAGAGCAAATACTTTCTAATGAAATCAGATGTGGTTCAAGAAGCAAAAATGGCTTTGCAAGGAGGAAGATATTTAAAGTTGTCTACCAGGGAGGCAGGGTAGCATTTCTGCAAACTAGTTTGCTATTGGAGCAATTACATCTCGGCTGAAGAGAGAACAAGTACGATGAGGTGATGGAGTGGAGTTTGATTTTGAGTCCCTTGAGTACAAGAAGGCCAAGGGCCAGAGGCTGACAGGCGTGAGAAACCATAGCACCCATGGAGCTGCTTCTAAGCCCAGGGGTCCAAGTGTGACCTAGAGTTGGGCAGAGCAGACAACCAACTCATTGCACCTGCCTTGTGTCTCGTTTTTTTTTTTTTTTTTTAATCATGGTAGTTTTTAACTTGTTATTTCTGGCACACTGGAAAGTTTTCATTTTTGCGATGTCCACTGTGCATTCAACTACCACATTGAACTCTTATTCATTCTTTTGTGAAATTATAATTCAGTTACACCTCTTGTGTTTCTATATATGTAAGCATATCATTGCAAATATATATGCATGTGTGTGTGTATATATATATATATAGTATCCACTTTACAGATAAAGAAACTAAGGCACTCAGGTTTAGAAATTACTCTAGGTCACACAGCTAATAAGTGATAGTGCATAGATTAAAAATAGGTCTACCTTCAGATCCTGAGTTGTAAATTGCTATACAATATCTCGCATACGTAAATTATATTTTTATAAAAATGAGATACTGTACACATTATTTGTAATGTCCTTTCACTTAATAACTTTCCCATATGCCTAGATATATTCAATAACATAATTTTAAGGATGTATAAAATACCTTTATCATAAAAGTATACGCCAAGCGTGGTGGCTATGCCTGTAATCCCAGCACTTTGGGAGGTCAAGGTGGGCAGATCACTTGAGCCCAGGAATTCGAGACCACCCTGGGCAACATGGCAAAACCCCATCTCTACAAAAAAATACAAAAATTAGCCAGGCATGGTTGTGCATACCTATAATCCTATAAGCTACTCAGAAGGCTAAAGTAGGAGGATGCACACTATAATCGTATAAGCTACTCAGAAGGCTGGGGTAGGAGGATCACTTGAGCCTTGGAGGTGGAGGTTTGCATGAGCCTTGATCATACCACTGCACTCTAGCCTGGGCAACAGAGTGAGACCCTGTCTCAACAAAAGTAAAATAATTAATATTTATTGAGTGCTTAAGACGGGTGAGACATCTTAACATGGACTATTTCAAATAAATTTGTTTACATGAGGCAGGCAGGATTACTGGTTGTTGTAGTCATATCAGTTCAGAAACTCCAGCTTGTCACTCTCTTACTTGCTGGCACCCCAGCTTGTCACCCTCGATCAACTTTGGAGCTGTGGGATCTGCATGGATTGTTATGCCATCCAATGCAAAATGCCCTTGTCTTAATCATATAGGTAAGAAGCAAGCAGCAAGTATCTGGACTGAGCACAGGGTAGCACAGGCAAGGGCAGCCAGAGTGACCCTCCATGTTGACAAGGATTCTTGAGAGGATTTAATGTTACTAGTCTAAATTAGGGACCAAGGAAAACTGTTCTCATCTAATTTCCCAGAAGCTTTGCGATGATACTGGAACCCTGGGAAAACCATGGCAGAGAAGAGATTTTAGGAGGTACAGGAGCCAAAGGTGAACAGATACCATTGGTGGGTTGAGAGGGACTAGGTATAGTGAAAGCATCAACACTAACATCTTGCCTAAAAATAAGATCCCTTCCAGCCAGGTGTGGTGGCTCACGCCTGTAATCCCAGCACTTTGGGAGGCCAAGGCAGGTGGATCACGAGGTCAGGAGTTCAAGACCAGCCTGGCCAACATGGTGAAACCCCATCTCTACTAAAAATATAAAAATTATCCAGGTGTAGTGGCACACACCTGTAATCCCAGCTACTCAGGAGGCTGAGGCATGAGGATCACTTGAACCCAGGAGGCAGAGGTTGCAGTGAGCTGATACTGCGCCATTGCACTCCAGCCTGGGCAACAGAGCGAGACTCTGTCTCAAAAAAAAAAAAGAGGAAGAAGAAGAGTGATACAATTTGATGGAATAAAGCACATTTACAGTGTTGTCCAACCACCACCACTATCTATTTCCAGAACATTTTCATCATCCCAAAGAGGAAATTCTATGCCCTTTAAGTACTCACTCCCTGTTCTTCCCTCCCCCTTGCCCTACATAACCACTGATCTATTTTCTGTATCTGTGGATGTGAACATTCTGGATATTTCATGTAACTGGGATCATATAGCAGTCTTTTTGTGTCTGGCTGCTTTCACTTAGCATAATGTTCTCAAGGTTCATCCAAATTGTAGCATGTATCAGCACTTCATTCCTTTTTATGACTGAATAATATTCAATTGTACCGATAGACCACATTTTGCTTGTCCATTCATCAGCTGATGAACATTTGGATTGTTTCAACCTCTTGGCTATTATCAATAGTGCTGCTAAACATTCGGGGTACAAGTTTTTGTTTGAACACCTATTTCCAATTCTATTGGATATGTATCTAGGAATAGACTTGCTGGGTCATATGGTAATTCTGTGTTTAACTTACTGAGGAACAAGAAAATAGCACTACTTTTATTGTTTAAAGAAAAACTCAACAGCCAAAACATAATCATATGGAGATACATATTTTTGTATTTTTCTTTTGCAGCTTGAAGGAATACACATTTGTTGTCTCCATTTTTATGGTTCAGTCCGGGCACAGCTTAGCTGGGTCCTCTGCTCAGTGTGTCATGAGCCTGCAGTCCAGGTGTTGTCTAGGATGCATTCTCATCTGGAGATCTGGAGCTTGGGGTCCGCATCCAAGCTTGTTCAGGTTGTTGACAGAATTGAGTTCTCTGCTGCTCTAGTGCCGACGCTCTCACTTCCCGAGGCTGGCCCTCTCTCCACAACCTTGTTTGCTTCTTCATGTTCAGCAGGAAATGCTGTCTCTCTTCAGGGAGGGTAATAGCTTTCACTTAATTACATCAGCCCCACCCAAGATGATGTTTTTTGTTTTGTTTTGTTTCTTTTTTTACAGTCCAGAGGACTTTTTTTTTTTTTTTTTTTTTTTTTTACATATATACCTATTATGCCATGAATTCATGCAGAGTAGGTTCCAGCAGCTCCGGCTCCTTCCCACTGGTTCTCACACAGTGTGCTTCTCTGAGTGGAGCAAGCTGGTGCTTCAGTTGAACCCAGGTACCTTTCTCTTTGACTTCCTTTTTTTCTGAACACTTTCCTTCATGCAATTCAGGATGCTATTTTTTGGCTCTTAATTAAGTGCTTAATATGCACAATATGCACGTTAATTCTCTTGGTAAGAATCTTACCCTTGTGTTTTTAAAACAATGCCAACAGCACGTTGGGTAACAATGTAGGCTCTTCCAGTTTTGCCATGAAAACATTTGTGGGGTATTCCTTTCTGAACAGTGTTCATTCCCTTGATGTCTAAAATATCACCTTTCTTGTAGATTCACAGGTATGTGGTCAAAGGAACAAGCCCATGTTCTCTAAAAGGCCTAGAGAACACATACTGGGTGCCTCTTCTCTTTCCCTTTGTGTTTGTTATTTTGGCAAAATACTAGAAGATGGTGGTTCTGGCCAAAAGTGATCATCTGTCTTTTTTATTAACTCAAAATCAGCTGATATGTGACTTTAATTACATCTTGAAGCTATATTTTAAAATATTTTGTATAGATGTAGAGGGTACAAGTGCAGACTTCCTACATTCATATATCATGGTGGAGTTTGGGCTTTTGCTGTACTCATCACTCGAATAGTGAACATTGTACCCAATAGGCAATTTTCTGCAAAAGACATGATTTCATTCTTTTTTATGGCTGAGTAGTATTCCATGATGTATAGATACTACATTTTCTTTATCCAATCCACCACTGATGGACACTTAGGTTGGTTCCATTATCTTTGCTATTGTGAATAGTGCAGTGATAAACATTAGTGCAGGCATCTTTGTGATAAAATGATTTCTTTCCCTGTGGGTAGATACCAGTAGTGGGACTCCTGGATCAAATGATATTTCTATTTTTAGTTCTTTGAGAATGGATCAAATTATATTTCTACTTTTTGTTCTTTCAGAAATATCCCTACTGTTTTCCATAAGTTGTGCTAACTTACATTCTAACCAACAGTACATAAGCATTCCCTTTTCTCCACATCCTCACCAACATCTATTTTTCTTTTTAATTATAGCCATTCTGACTGGTGTAAGATGGTATCTCATTGTGGTTTTAATTTGTGTTTCTCTGATTAGTGATGTTGAGTATTTTTTCACATGTTTATTGGCCACTTGTATGTTTAAAGCTATATTTTTAAGCATTATGATAAGCAATCTAGCCAGATTAGTAACAAAATGAACCCTACTCTCAGGGAGGAGAATCCAAGTGAGTAATTCAGTGCATGCACATCACTGCGGTTAGAAAAACTACACAAATACCACTTTTTTTTTTTTTTTTGAGACAGAGTCTCACTCTGTCGCCCAGACTGGAGTGCAGTGGCACAATCTTGGCTTACTGCAGCCTCTGCTCCCAGATTCAAGTGATTCTCCTGCCTCAGCCTTCTGAGTAGCTGGGCCTACAGGTGTGTGCAACCACACCCCGCTATTTTTTTTTTTGCATCTCTAATAGAGACAGGGTTTCACCACGTTGGCCAGGATGGTCTTGATCTCGACCTCGTGATCCACCTGCCTTGGCCTCCCAAAGTGCTGGGATTACAAGCGTGAGCCACCACGCCGGGCCACAAATACTGCTTTCTATTGGCCAACCCAGGAAGAAACATGAACTTCCTTCCTCAAGTTTGAGGCTGGAGTCTTTGTCATGGCCTTCAGTCACTAGTGAGACTGGTGATCTCCTCATCCAACCATGAGCACATTGAGGACAAGGGCACATCTGAGTCATCTCTGTCATCCCAGTGCCTGGCACAGTCAACATTTGTTGGTGGAAGGAAGGCAGGAATGCCACCCATCCCCTTGGGGGAGATGGTCTTGGTTACAGTCTCTCTTTGCATTGCTCCTGCAGGGTACTGAACCACCTCTACCCTCACAGCAACCTCCTCTCCATCATCCATCACTTCAGGTCACTCAAGCATGAGCAAGCCAGCTGATAGCACTTTTCAGCTACACAAATGGATAAATCACAGAAACCAACATTTGTCAGACCCAGTTATCCTGATTCTTGTTGTGAACAAAATGATCATTAATTCCTTTGGATGAGTCCCCTAGTCTCCAGCCATTTGTCTCCTTTCCCCATGGGGAAATAACAATGCGAGTCCTATTAGTGGTCTCTAGTCATCTCATAGCATTGCAGGGAGAGCTGGAGCTGGATGAATGGACATCCCTGAGCTTGTGGAGTTCTCATCAAGTGGGCAGTGACTGGGTATGATCCCCTTTGGAGCCTGTCACTGCTGTTGACATTGAAAATACCGGTGTGGAAACAAATGCTGTCTTTGTCACAGGCTCAACTACAGGGGCCTCTCCTTCCCTAAGCTGGCAGCTGAGGCTAAGTACTTGAGATCCCTGGGCCAGCTGTTGTGAAGTAAACACCAGGCAGTAGGTAAGGCAAGATTCAGAACTGGGCAGAAAGCCAGGCTGGAGGGGGAGCACTGATAGGAGGGGAGCACAAAAGTTGGCAAACAAGTGCTTTCCAAGTAGGTTTTAAAAAATACAATCTGGCCTCTAAAGTAGACAAAGCACCAATGAGGGGTGCAGGGGTGGGAGTGCTGCCTGAAAATGCCTGCTCTAACTCACTATCGGCTCAAGAAGATTCTAGAACTGGAAAGGCACTGTGAGCAATGTTTCCCGAGGAGGCTTCCCTTGGAGCACAAAAAGATAGCCACACCCTTTGAAGTTAGCTGGGAGCTTACAAAGGGCAGTGTTGTTTCCACTAAGGAAGAATGATAGCCCTGCATAATGGTGTCCTTATTCTGTAAACCCCAGACCTTGTGCGATGAGGGGCAAGTGAGCCTGCAGGCCCCAGCAAAGAGGGAGGAAATGGTTGGCAAAACACATACTTTTAGCTTGCTTGCTGGTCAACATGGAAGGTCTCCCCTAGGAAGATGGTGTGGTCAAAGTCAGGGGTCTGTTTCAACTCTCTTCCAAGGATGATTGCTAAATCATATCAAGATACCTTTTTAACTTGATGATGGCTGATGTAAGTTTCCAAATGCTCACATCTTCTGTCATATTTGATGTATTTCAGTGAATCACGCCACAAGCTGAGAGGCTCTAGAGATGAAAGGCTGATGAGAAAAAACGGATGAGCCCATTGTTTTACATCAGAATGAGAATGGTGATATTTCTGAGTAGTGGGATTCCTGTCACACAAAAGGGGGAAGTCAGTAGGCTAGCAGTAGCTGCCAAGGGCAGCTTATTGGACAATTATTAGGGAACGGAATCCTAAAATTGGAATTTTAACACAGCCTTGATCAACTTTGGAATGCCTATGGTATTGCATCATACATGCTTGTGTCAGGGACCACTTCCAAAATTCTGACTCATCTCCCAGGCCAATGAAACCATTTCAGCATGTGAATTACACCCCTGGTGTCATCCAAGAGAATTTTTGTCAGCCCTGGTGCCTAGGACTGATTCCATTAGGCCTAGGAGAAGCTGTGTGGTGCAACTGAAAGAGCCACGAGGAGCCCTGGGCTCTAGTCCTAGCTCTGTTGCCAATTAACTGTCATTCTAAGGGAATCTTTTAATGAATCTGTATCTTGGTTTCTTCAGCAGTTAAAAGGAGACAGTTGAATTTGATGAGTTAGTCTCTTACAGCTTTAAAAATAAAAATGCATGTTTCATAGCTTGGCATTCAACAAAGAATTATTGTGGATATGCAAGTAATCTAATTTTATAATTTTCTTTAGGTATGAAAGGAATCTTAATCATCATATAGTTCAACCCCTTTATCATACAGATGTGGAAACCAAGGTCCAGAAAGGGGAAGGGATTTGCTCAATTAGTGCAGAATTAGGGTTAGAGATCACGTTTCTGGATTCCCAGTCCAATGCATTTTCCACTACACTTATTTTTAAATCAAGTAATACATGAGCATGGTTTAAAAATATCAAATAGGCAGCTGGGTGCGGTGGCTCACACCTGTAATCCCAGCACTCTGGGAGGCCGAGGCAGGCGGATCATGAGGTCAGGGGATCGAGACCATCCTGGCTAACACAGTGAAACCCCATCTCTACTAAAAATACAAAAAAAATTAGCCAGGCGTGGTGGCACGCACCTATAGTCCCAGCTACTCGGGAGGCTGAGGCAGAAGAATGGCCTGAACCCAGGAGGTGGAGTTTGCAGTGAGTAGAGATCACACCACTGCACTCCAGCCTGGGCGACAGAGTGAGACTCCATCTCAAAAAAGAAAGAAAGGAAGGAAGGAAGGAAGGAAGGAAGGAAGGAAGGAAGGAAGGAAGGAGAGAGAGAGAGAGAGAGAAAGAAAGAAAGAAAGAAAGACATATATAAAATACAGAGAGGTGACAATTAAAAACAACAGTTCTCTGCCCCACTCCTCCCCATCCCCAGTCCCACTCCTCAGAGGCAACCATTTTTTAACAGATTCTGTTGGCAATTCATCTGATAGTTACTTCTGAATCTCTAAATATTACTCTGTTTCTATTCCTAATTTATGCATTTTGGACATTATCTATTGACTCCCTGTTATAAAAATGGAAGATTTAGCTCACTTAACATTACTCCCAACTGCCTCTCTTTCTTCTGCCTCCCCATGGTTGATAGAATTATTTTATGAGATTTTTAAAAATCACTTTTTAAAATAGCATGCTATTTTGAAATTTACTTTTTTGGTGTACAGCTCTATGAGTTTAGGCAAATACATAAAGTCATGTAACTGCCACCACAATCATGATATAGAACAGTTCCATACCCCCTAAATCCCCTCATGCTGCCCTTTGTAATCAACTCCTTCCTTTACCCCCTACACTGATCTGTTTTGTTGCTACAATTTTGTCTTTTCCAGAAGGCCTAGAAATTGAATCATATACCATATAACCCTTTGACACTGACTTCTTTCACTCAGTATAACTATTTTGAGATTCATGTATCTGTTGTTCATTCTTTTGTATTGCTGAATAGTACTCCACTCGTGGATGTACCACAGCTTATCCATTCACCAGTTGCAGACCCTTTCAGTTGTTTCCAGTTTGATAGCATTATTTTTAGTTATTCTATTGGTTACTTTTTAACTGGAAATCATATACTGAAACCTCTACTTCTTGCACCATCATCCACTATATAGTAAGTAGATCTTCCTTTTCAGAATAGTAAATGCTTTGGACTGATTGTAAAACATAATACTTTCATTTCTTTAGTCACAGTTTTAGGTGGATTTAATTTGAGGGTGTGATTTTTCATGGGGGTGGGAAGACTTGTTCAAATGCTGTCCAGCAGCCCTATTCAAGGCTACAGCCATTCTAAATGCCTCCTGTCACATAGCGGGCCTTCTCTAGTACTAGACATGCTTGTTGCTGGGAAGATATGCATGTACTTTCTGTTCTGACCGTTGCTAACTCAGGCAGTAGTTTTTGGGAAAAAGACCTTTCTTCATGTGGATTTCAGCTTTTGTCTGTCATGTTTTTTCTGTTCCAGCTGCCTTCACCAGTGAGCACAAAGCCACATTTCAAAGGAAACTGACAAATTATCCCCAGCTGCCAGAAGGAGGTTAGTTTTCTGTGTGTTCAGTGTCCCCCTTCTCTGATAACCAACAAGTTAACTTTCTAAAGGGAACTGACAAAAGCAGAAATTGTCCTTTTACCCAAATGAGTTGTGATTGTTGATTTTTTAAAAGATGTGGATTTGTAATATTCCTCTCCGTTCCTACTCTAATTTATACCAGGAAATAGAGTGTAAGTGATCACAATGGAACCTCTATTGTTTGCAAGATTCATATTAATGCATTCTGGTTTTTTAAGTGCTTACAAGATCTAAATTAATTTTTAAATTAGCTAGCACAGTGTCTTTACTCAATGAGTAACCATTTAAAGGCTGAATGATGTCAGCCCTGGCCATAGAGATTTATGTGTTGTTATATTTCATTTGCATTTTTAACCATCTTTGTACATGTGTTATGCATCTAGCACTTATGCTGTATAACAGGAGAGAGTCTAATGCCTAGCACAGTACACTACACATAGTAGGTGCTCACTAAATGCCATTTGAATTGAAATGATCCAAAAGAGTGTCATGTATCTATGATGGTAAAATAGTCTGTGTTAATGCAGTGAGTCAGGCATTCTCAAACGCTAATAGGAATGCAAACTGGTACAACTCTCCCACAGGGCAACTTGGCAAAATGCTCGAAAGCCTTAACAATGTTCTTATCCTTTTACCCAGTAATTCTCTTTCTAAGGATTTATGGTAAAAGGAAATAGAGATGCACAAAAAATACAAATACATGGAAATTCATTGTGGCAATATTTAAAATAGAGAAAAAGTGGAAACAACTCAAGTTGTCCATACTATGAAATCCTATGCAGTAACATTTATACTATGAAATGCAAGGTAATTATTTAAAATCATGTTTAGAAGAATATTTAATGACATGAGTAAATGCTCACGGTCTAAATTAAGCAAGGGAAAGGAGGATACACAAACATACAGTGAAATCCCAAGTGTGTTTGTTTGTGTGTGTGTGTGTGTGTGTGTGTGTGTGCAGGAAAAAAAAAAGACTAGAAAGAAATAATAGAAATATTAACAATGATTAGCCAGCCATGGTGGCACATGCCTGTGGTCCTAGCTACTCAGCAGGCTGAGATGTGGGGATCCCTTGGGCCCAGAAGTTCGAGGTTGCAGTGAGCTGTGATCGCACCACCGTGCTCCAGCCTGGGTGACCATGTCCCTAAGCAACAAACCACAAAACTATAATTATCCCTATGTTGTGGGATTATGAGTCATTTTCATTTTCTTATTTTTGTAATGAGCTTATCTTACTTTAAAATCCAAATTTTTTTAATGTGAAAGAACTAACTACTACTTATGCTAGAGGGCTGACATTCATAAAATCCTAGTAATGACATGTAGAACCATTTCTCCAACTAGTGTCAAATCTTCATCCTTAAAAAAAAAAAAATGAGATAGGGTCTCACTGTGTTGCCCAGGCTAGAGTGAAGTGGGCTGATCATAGCTCACTGCAGTCTCAAACTCTTGAACTCAGTGTCAACTCTTCAGATGCCATATGGATGGTTACGGCAGTGGTCAGTTTTTAGAAAAACTAAATAAAGCCCAGAAGTCATTTCAGATTTAAATACTCTGAGGGGTGGGGTACAGTGGCTCATGCCTGTAATCCTACTACTTTGGGAGGCCAAGGTAGGTGGCTCACTTAAGCCTAGGTGTTCAAGACCATCCTGGGCAACATGGCAAAACCTTATCTATACAAAAAATTTAAAAATTAGCCAGGTCTGGTGACATGCACATGTAGTCCCAGCTACTCGGGAGGCTGAGGTGAGAGGATTGCTTGAGACCAGAAGTTCCAGACCAGCCTAGGCAACAAAGGAAAACCCCATTTCAACAAAGAAAAAAATGTGAAAAATAAGCCAGATGTGGTGGTATATGCCTGTAGTCCAAGCTACTCAGGAGGCTGAGGCAGGAGGATCACTTGATGCCAGGAGTTTAAGGCTGCAGTGAGCTGTGATCATGCCACTGCACTCCAGCCTAGGTGACAGAGTGAGACCCTATCTCAATAATAACAGTAATAATAATAATATAATAATAATAATAATAATGCTCTGAGCCTTAGTTTGATATTGAAAGGAAAATATATTTATCCTTTTCTCTAGGCCTAGTTAATTTTCATCCTTCTCTCTCCACCCCCACCCCTTTTTAAACTTTCCAGATCTGTGGAACAAATGTTGAGCAAACTGGAAATAAATAAAATCCAATGGCTTTAAGATACCACAAATCCCTCCCTTCCTGTGTACTAATGGCTACCTGCCCATTCTACTCCCCAGAGTGAAGGGCTAGAGTCAGCCAAAATGGAGGCTTTTCTGATTCAAGCGTGAAAAATGCAAATGCTCAAAAGATAGAAAAACTTAGGAAGTCTGAAAAGATTGAGACACAACATGTGCAACTCTCCCTCCCCTAGATTCTTAGCTTCATGTGATACAAACTAGTGGGCTCTGATGGGGGAAAAACCCAATCATAGAAGACAGATGTATTAGTCTGTTCTCATGCTGCTCTGAAGAAATACCCAAGCCTGGGTAATTTATAAAGGAAAAAGATTTAATTGACTCACAGTTCCACATGGCTGGGGAGGCCTCAGGAAACTTATACTCATGGCAGAAGGGGAAGAAAACATGTCTTTCTTCACATGGTGGCAGGAAAGAGAAGTGCCGAGTAAAAGAAAAAAGCCTCTTATAAAACCATCAGATCCTGTAAGAACTCACTCACTATCATGAGAACAGCATGAGGGTAGGCACCCCCATGATTCAATTACCTCCCACCAGGTCCCTCCCACGACATTTGGAGATTATGAGAACTACAATTCAAGATGAGATTTGGGCAGTGACACAGCCAAACCATATCAGCAGATGTATTAAGGACAGTTCATATTTCAAAGAAATCACACAATCCTGGACCTTTAGAGCTGGAAGGAAAATATTCCAGCAAGTATAGGTCTCCTTCCAAATACCAGATACTATGCTAATCCAAATGTTATCTCATAAAAAAACCACCTACCAGCACACCTCATTTTATACATGAGGAGAGAGGTTATTTACCCAGAGAGAGGTTATTAACTACCTTAGCTCACATCATTTGTTGGCTGCTAAGTTGTGATAGTTTCCATATCTTCTGGAGACTCTCAAGTGAAAAGATGGGTTTTTCTAGTAGAATCTTTCCTTCAGCTCCAAATATTCCAAATACTTACTGTGTACTTGTGCTTGGATGTTTTGCTAACAGCTCAAGCTAATCAGGTACAAAGTCAAACTCATGGTGTTTCCCTCATCTCCCTGTCACCCAGGATCTGAACCAAAGTCTGTTTTGCTTTTTACTGAATTTCATCCCCCACAAACAGTCTGTTAACAAGTCCTGTCAATTTTTTCCTTCAAAAACGACCTCCAGGTCCTAACATACACTCAAGGCAACTCAACCTCTACCTCCTTAAAAAACAACCCTTCTCGACCACTTCAGCCATACTCTTGCCTCTCTTCTGGCTTCATACAGCACTTTTAATCTGCATCACACAGTTTAGTTTAGCACTTGTCATTCAGGGGCAATTAGCATATACTCAGCAGCATTCACTCATGCAACAAGCATGTATTGAGTGTCTACTATATTCTACACCCTGAAATGGAGAATTCACTTTTCTTGTTTTCCCAAATAGACATCAAATACCCTGAGAGTCGAGGCCACATCTTTCTTCATAGTTTCTTAAACACACAGAGCAGTTCTGGGCACATACTGAAGACTTGTTAGTTAAAAAGCAGTACAGACTCAAGGAATCTGTCACCAGTTCAGCAGCTGACGAGCTCAGGGGACACTTTAGTCAATAATTCTGCTGCAACATCTCACAAGCTACACGAGTATGATCCACTCATTCAACAAAGACGGTGTATTAAAATGTGAGTTTTTGGCCGGGTGCGGTGGCTCAAGCCTGTAATCCCAGCACTTTGGGAGGCCGAGACGGGCGGATCACGAGGTCAGGAGATTAAGACCATCCTGGCTAACACAGTGAAACCCCGTCTCTACTAAAAAAAAAATACAAAAAACTAGCCGGGCGTGGTGGCGGCGCCTGTAGTCCCAGCTACTCGGGAGGCTGAGGCAGGAGAATGGCGGGAACCCGGGAGGCGGAGCTTGCAGTGAGCCGAGATCGCGCCACTGCACTCCAGCCTGGGCGACAGAGGGAGACTCCATCTCAAAAATAAATAAATAAATAAATAAAATGTGAGTTTTTAACGCCATAACTTCAGAGAGAAGTAATGAGATTTAATAACTAATCAGAGATATGGGATCCTAAAAGTCAGCTTCTGCTTTTAGAAAGATGGGAGTAGATGTATTTTTCTCTATTCCTTTCACTAAGTACAAGTATAAACCCTAGTTATTATATATACAACAAACATAAGACAACCAGAAAGGTGGAGAGAAGATAGACTGACTAAGGACCTTGAGACTCAAAGAGTGACATGTTCGTGAGTTCCCTGAGCTTTCTTTTTGCCTCGAATATCCCAGACTGGCTGCTAGAGAAGCTAGCAATTCAGAAAACACCAGTGGGAACAGATTTTTCTAAAGCGCCAACAAAAGCTTACTCTCTCTAGCCAAAGGACCAGAAAAGGGGCATCCTAGAAAGACAGAAAACTTTTAGACCATTATTGCTCTACTGTAGCCAAACACCACAGGAGAAACTGTAACCCTCACCTCCAACTGTCCAAGCAAAGGCTGAGCTGCGAGCCTGAACTTCTACCCCAATCTGGCAGTAACAAGGCAACCCTTCCAGTTTTTTCTACTAGAGCAATGTCAGAATAAAACCACTAAAACATAAGGTTTAAATAAGATCCAGAGACTCGTGACATAATATCCAAAATGAACAGTATTCAATTGAAAATCATTCATCATACCAAGAACCAGGAAGATTTCAAACTGAATGAAAAAGACAGTCAATTCATGCCAGCACTAAGATGACTGAGATAGAATTATCTGACAAAGATTTTGAAACAGGTATCATAAAAATGCTTCAATGAGCAATTACAAGCATGCTCGGAACAAATAAAAAGAACAGAAAGTCTCAGTAAGCAAATAAGAATATATAAAGAACCAAATATAGACTTTAGAACTGAAAAACACAACAACCAAAATGAAAATCTCAGTGAATAGGGTGAACAACACAATGGAGGGGACAAAGGAAAAAAATCAGAGTCCTTGAATATATAACAACAGAAATTATGCAGAGAGCAAATAGACTGGAAAAATTAACAGAGTCTCAGGGACCTGTATACTATTACAAAAGATATAACATTCATGTCATTAGAGTCCCAGGATGAGAGGAGGAGACTATGACTGAAAAGTATTTCAAGGAATAATGGCTGAAAATTTTCCAAATTTGGCAAGAGACATAAGCCTACAGATTCAAAAAGCTTAGAGAATCTCAAACATGCTAAATCCAAAGAAATCCACACTAAGACATATCATAGTCAAACTTCTGAAAACTAAAGACAAAGAAAACAATCTTGAAAGCAGACAGAGGAAAAACAATGATTTGGCCAAGCATAGTGGCTCATGCCTATAATCCCAGCACTTTTGGAGGCCAAGGTGGGTGGATTGCTTGAGCCCAGGAGCTTGAGACCAGCCTGGACAACATGGTGAAACCCCATCTCTGCAAAAAGTACAAAAATTAGCCAGGTGTGGTGATGCACACCTGTAGTCCCAGCTACTCGGGAGGCTCAAGTAGGAGGATCACTGAGCCCAGGGAGGTAGAGGCTGCAGTGAGCCATGATCATGCCACATTGAACTCCAACCTGAGTAACAGAGTAAGGCTCTGTCTCAAAAAAGAAAAGAAAAACAATACTTGACAGAGAAACTGAGAAACAATTATTTAAATGCCAGTTGATTTCTTGTCAGAAACCATGTGGCCAGAAGGAATTGACACATTTTTCAAATGCTGAAAGAAAAGAACTAAATCCTATATCCCACAAAAATATCCTTCAGGAATGAAGTGGGAATCAAGACATTCTCAGATGAAGGAAAATTAAGAGAACCTGTGTCCATCAGTGCTACTCTAAAATAATAGCTAAAGGAAGTTATCTAAACAGAACAGAAATGATAAAATAAATCTTGGAACATCAAGAAGCAAAAAATAATACAATAAGCAAAAATATGAACACATTAGACTTTCCTTCCTCTTTGAGTCTTCAAAATTTTGTTTGATGGTTGAAGTAAAAATAATAATACTGTATGATATAGTTCTTATTGCATGTAGAGGAAATATTTAAGTTGATTATATCATAAACTAGGGAGATAAAAAGACATTAACAGAAGTAAGCTTTTATACTTCACTCATACTGGCAAAATAACATTACCAGTAGACTGTGATAAGTTATGTATACACAATGTAATACCTAGAGCCACCACTCAAAATCTATACAAAGATATACACTCAGAACCACTACAGGTAAGTCAAAATGTTACAATATTCCAAAAATATTCAAGTACTCATAGGAAGGCAGGAAAAAGAAAATAAAATTAAAAATAAAATGGCAGACTTAGATCCTAACATATCAATAATTACATTAAATGCATATAAGGTCTAAATACACCAATTAGAAGACAGAGACTGGCAGAGTGGATAAGGAAAAATGACCAACAGTATGTACTATACAAGAAACTCACCTTAAATATAATGATACAAGACAACTGAAAGTAAAAGGAAGGAAACATATTTATCATGCAAGCATTAGTCAAAACAAAGCATGAGTGTCTATATTAATATCAGACAGACTTCAGAGAAAGAAAATTATCAGAGACAGAGAGGGACATTATATAATGGTAAGTGGCTCAACCCACCAAAAAGATGTATCAATCCTAAATGTGCATGGAACAACAACAGAGCTGTTTGTGAAGCAAAATATGTGAAGCAAAAACTGATAGAACTGAAAGAAGAAAATCCACAAAGCCACAATAGTTGGAAAGTTCAACACTCCTCTCTTAACAATTGATAGGACAACTAGGCAGAAAATTAGCAAAGATAGAGAACTCAACAATACCATCAATAACAGGATCTAATCAACATGTATAGAATACTCCATCCAACACAAGCAGAATACACATTCTGGAGAACATAGAACAAGATAGACCATATTCTGAGCCATAAAAGAAACCACAACACATTTAGAAGAATTGCAATTGTACATAGTGTGTTCTCTGACAATAATGGAATCAAATTAGAAATTAATAACAGAAAGATAACAGGAAAACATCCAAACACTTGAAAAATAAACAACATCCTTCTAAATAATCTATGGGTCAAAGAGGAAGTCTCAGGAGAAATGTTTAAAATACATTGAACTGAATTGAAAATAAAACTATAATATTTCAAAATTTGTGGGGCATGGCAAAAGCCACTCTGAGAGGGAAATTTATATTACTAACTTATACATGAGAAAAGAGGAAAGGTCTCAAGTCAGTAATCTAAGCTTCCACCTCAAGAACCTAGAAAAAGAACAAATAAACACAAGGCAAGCAGAAGGAAGGAAATAATAAAGATAAGAGTTGAAATTGAATAAAAGGAAAACAATAGAGAAAATTAATGAAAGAAAAACCTGTTCCTTTGTAAAAACTAAAGAATTTAATAAAATTGACAGACCTCTAGCAAGACTGATCAAAAAGAGAGAGAGAGAGAGAAGAAACAAATTACCAGTATCAGAAACAAAACAGGGGATACCACTACAAACCCTGCAGACATCAAAAGGTTAACAACTTTACACGCACAAATATAACAATGAACCAATTCCTTGAAAAACAGAAACTACCACAATTCACCCAATATAAATACAGGTAGTAGCTCCATAACAATTAAGAAAATTAAATTCATAATTTAAAAACTCCCCAAACAGAGATCTCTAGGCTCAGATGGTTTCAACTGGGGAATAAACATTTAAGAAAAAGTAATGCCAATTGTACATAATGTTTTCCAGAAAATAGAAGTAGAGGAAATATTTCCCAATTCATTTTATTAAGCTAATATTACCCTGATACTAAAATCAGACAAAAACAGTAAAACTGCAGGCCAATATCACTCATGAAAGTAAATGTAAAAATTAATAACAAAATATTAGCAAACAGACTTCAGCAATATGAAGGAATTACACACCATGACCAAGTGAGGTTTACTCCGTGTACGCAAGTCTGGTTCAATATTTAAAAATCAATCAATGTGAACCACCATATTAACAGCTAGAGAAGAAAAATCACATGATTATATCATTTGATGCCGAAAAAATATTTGACAAAATTCAGCATCCATTCATGATAAAATCTCTCAGCAAACAGGGAATAGAGAGGAATTTCCTCAACTTGATAAAGAGCATCTGCAAAAGAAAACCCCTACAACTAACATTTTACTTAATGGTGAAAAACTGATTGTTTTCACCCTTAGATCAGGAAAAGGCAAGGATGTGCACTTTCACTACTCTTATTCATCATAGTGCTGGACATTTTAGCTAGTACAGAAAGTCCAGAAAAGGAAATAAAAGGCATACAGATTAGAAAGGAAGAAAGAACATTTTCTTATTTTCAGATGACATGATGGTCTGTATAGAGAATACCAAGAAAACTATTTTTTTTTTAACTCTTAGAACTAATAACGAGTTTGGCAAGGTCAGGAGATACAAGATAAGCACACACAAATCAATTGTATTTCTATATATTAATAATGAATACATAACACCAAAGTTAAAAATACAACACCATTTATAATTGCTCAAAAAAGGCTTAGGTGTATATCTAACAAAACATGAATAAGACTTGTATGTTGCCGGGCGCGGTGGCTCAAGCCTGTAATCCCAGCACTTTGGGAGGCCGAGACGGGCGGATCACGAGGTCAGGAGATCGAGACCATCCTGGCTATACGGTGAAACCCCGTCTCTACTAAAAAATACAAAAAAAAAAAAAAAAAACTAGCCAGGCGAGGTGGCGGGCGCCTGTAGTCCCAGCTACTCGGGAGGCTGAGGCAAGAGAATGGCGTGAACCCGGGAGGCGGAGCTTGCAGTGAGCTGAGATCCGGCCACTGCACTCCAGCCCGGGCGACAGAGCAAGACTCCGTCTCAAAAAAAAAAAAAAAAAAAAAAAAGACTTGTATGTTGAAAACTACAAAATGCTGAGGAAAGAAATCAAATAACTAACTCAATGGAGAAGCATACCATGTATTTTAATGCTTTAAATCCATTTTAAAGATTAAGCATAAAGGTGTCAATTATTTCCAAATTGATATACATGTTTACCATAATTCCTATCAAAACAGCAACAAGATTTTTGTATAATTTTATGTCAAATGTATACAGAAAGTCAAAGCAACACAAATAACTAAAGCAAGTTTGAAAAAGAAGAATAAAGTGGGAGGAATCAGTTGACCCCATCATATATCTACAGTAATCAAGACTGTGTGGTATTGGTAGAAGGACAGACACATAAATCAATAGAACAGAACAGAACCCACAAATAGTCCCATATAAATATGGCCGACTGACTTTTTAAAAGATACACACACAATTCAACGGAGGAAGATAGCCTTTTAAACAAATGATGATGGAGAAATTGCACATCCATGGTAGGGAAAAAAAAAACCTTGTAGTAGTCACGGTTCTCCAGAGAAACAGAACCAATCGGATGTGTGTGTGTGTGTTGGGGGGTGTGTTAGAGAGAGAAAAAGAGACAGAGAGAGAGATTGATTGATTGATTGATTAAGGAATTGGTTCATGGAATTGTGGAAGCTGGTAAGCCCAAAATTTTCAGGGTAGGCCCCAGGGAAGAGTTAATGTTGCAACTTGAGTTCAAAGGCAGTCCGCTGACAGAATTCCCTCTTCTTCAGGGGAGCTCAGTCTTTTCCTTAAGGCCTTCAACTGATTGGATAAGGCCCACCCCCATTATGAAAGGTAATCTACTTTACTCAAAGTCTACTGATTTACATGTTAATCTCCTCTAAAAAACAAAATACCCTCACAGCAACATTCAGAGGTGTTTCACCAAATATCTGGGTACTGTGGCCTAGCCAAGTTGACACATAAAATTAACCATCACAAAGCTCAATCTAAGACTCATACTTTATACAAAAAGTATCTGAAAATGGATGATGGAGTTAAACATAAAACTATTTTTAAATGTTTAAATAAACAGTAGAAAATGTTTGGGATCTAGAGCTTAGGCAAAAAGTTCTTAGACTTGATACCAAAAGCACAATCCATGAAAAGAAAAATCAATAAATTGGACCTGACCAAAATATAAACATTTACTCTGTGAAAGAAGATGAAAAGACAAGTTGTATAACATAATGGGAGAAAATATTTGCAAACTGTACATCTGACAAATGACACATATCTAGAATACATTAAGAACTTTAAAAAACTCAATAGTAAAACAAAATCCAACCAGAAAATGGGCAAAGGACATTAAGATACGTTTCACCAAAGAAGAACCATGGATTGTAAAGACAAGAAAAGATGTTCACCATCATTAATCATTAGGGAAATGCAAATTAATACTTCAATGAGATGTCACTATATACCTATTAGAACAGCTGAAATAATAAAATGGTGACAATACCAAATGTTGGTGAGAATGTAGAGAAACTGGATCTCTCAGACATTGCTGGTGGGAATGTGAAATGCTACAGGCTCTCTGGAAAACTGTTGGCAGTTTCATATAAAACTAAACATGCAAGTACCATAGGACCCAGCAATCACACTCCTGGACATTTATCCAAGAAATGAAAACTTATGTCCACACAAATTCTCATACGTGAATGTTTATAACAGTGTTATTCATAATAGCAAAAAACTAGAAACAACCAAAATGTCCTTCCATAGGTAAATAATTAAACAAACCGTGCTACAATAAAACAGAATGGACAATAACTTGGATGGACCTTAAGGGTGTTACCTTGAGTGCCAAAATTGTTTGCACAAAGATCTCCACTCCTCACTCCTCTGCCATTGCAAACATTCTAGCTTCGATTAATTGGGATTCAAAAGACAAACTGGCAAAAAGAAACACCCAGGTGATTTCAATTTTGTAGCAGTGTATGAGAAGTGGCAATCTCTAAGGCAATGTTTCTTAAATTTTATCCCATACCTGCAAGACACATGCATCCCACATGTGTACGTGTACACACATGCACACACACACATTTCCAAGATGACAGATTTTCATGCAATGAGATTTTTGCCTCTATTGATTCATTTTCAAAGATGAAAGATAGAGACCTACCTGAGCTGTGCTCGAATCAGGGGAAAGGTGATGGTTGGTAGTGGCATAGGGAAAATGGCAGGGAAGAGAGGAAGATAACACCGAGTTGTATGAAGAGGATTCTGCTGACCTGGGCTCCAGCTCTGTAGTGCTGGTCTTGGCCATTCTCTCGACATGTGCTATCTTCCCCATCTGCACCCCCAACTCTATGTCTGACAACTGATGTTAAAATGTCTCTTCTGGCCAGGTGTGGTGGCTTATGCCTGTAATCCCAGCACTGTGAAAGGCTAAGGGGGGCGGGGGATCACTTGAGGTCAGGAGTTCTAGACCAGCCTGGCCAACATGGTGAAACCTGGTATCTACTAAAAATACAAAAAATTAGCTGGGCGTCCTGGCTTGCACCTGTAGTCCCAGTTACCCAGGAGGCTGAGGTGGGAAAATCACTTGAACCTGGGAGGCAGAGGTTGCTGTGAGCCAAGATCACACCACTGTACTCCAGCCTGGGCGACAGAGTGGGACTCTGTCTCAAAAAAACAAAAAAGTCTCTTCTTCAGGGAGGCCTTGCTAGATGCCAAGAATCGGTTAGATCCTTCTGTTATGCACTCTTTATTATAACACTTGCATATAACCCTTGTATCATTTATCGCAAATGTAATTACACTTTTTTTTTTTTTTTGAGACGGAGTCTCGCTCTGTCGCCCAGGCTGGAGTGCTGTGGCCGGATCTCGGCTCACTGCAAGCTCCACCTCCCGGTTCACGCCATTCTCCTGCCTCAGCCTCCCGAGCAGCTGGGACTACAGGCGCCACCACCTCGCCCGGCTAGTTTTTTGTATTTTTTAGTAGAGACGGGGTTTCACCGTGGTAGCCAGGATGGTCTCGATCTCCTGACCTCGTGATCCACCCGACTCGGCCTCCCAAAGTGCTGGATTACAGGCTTGAGCCACCGCGCCCGGCCAATTACACATTTTTGAGATCAATTATCTAATACTAAGTAATGATGTGTGAGTTTATCTATTTACTTCCTGTCTCCCATTTGGGACTGTAAACTCCATTAATGTAGAAACCCTGTGTTAGTTCCCTTTTTTATATTCCCAGCACCTAATACAGTACTGGTCCAAAGAAGGTGCTCAGTACATATATGTTGGATGAATGAAGCCAGGTAACAAGACTCTGATTGACTGTAAACATAGTTACTCAAAATCATGTTAAGGAAAAATAAATTTTATTTATTTATTTTTTATTTATTTTTAATATGGAGTCTCACTTTGTCGCCCAGGCTGGAGTGCAGTGGCGCGATCTTGGCTCACTGCAACTTCCACCTCCTGGGCTGAAGCAATTCTCCTGCCTCAGCCTCCCGAGTAGCTGGGACTACAGGCACGTGCTACCACGCCTGGCTAATTTTTTGTATTTTTTGGTACAGATGGGGTTTCACCATGTTAGCCAGGATGGTCTCGATCTCCTGACCTCATGATCCGCCTATCTCGGCCTCCCAAAGTGCTGGGATTACAGGCATGAGCCACCGTGCCTGGCTCATTTGTATTTATTTTCTCTCTTACAAAAGAGAAAAACTCCCCATCCCACATTGGATAAGACTGAATGGCTACAGGGATGCCCCGGAATGAAAAGTACTGTTTGACTACATGGACTAATGATAGGAAAGCAATGGTTTCCTAACCTTTGGGTCTGGAGGTCCACTGTACTTTTTTTTTTTTTTTTTTTGAGACAGAGTCTTCCTCTGTCACCCAGGCTGGAGTGCAGTGGTGTGATCTTGGCTCACTAAAACCTCTGCCTCCCGGGTTCAAGCAATTCTCCTGCCTCAGCCTCCCAAGTAGCTGGGAGTACAGGCATGCCCCACCACACCTGGCTAATTTTTGTATTTTTAGTAAAGATGGCGTTTTGCCATGTTGGCCAGGCTGGTCTCGAACTCCTGACCTCAAGTGATCCACCCACCTTGACCTCCCAAAGTGCTGGGATTACAGACATGAGCCACTGTGCCCAGCCCCATTGTATGTTCTTTGAGGTACAGAATCCCAAGCCCTGAATCTTCTGCACATGAAAATGTAGACATCAGTACTCATGTATCCATCATTGGAGGGGTTTCTTTCCACCCACCAAATATCCCTTGAAATCATCCAGTAGAGCCCAGGGGTTGATGGAACCATTTGCTACCCAAGCTAAAAATTATGATTTCCATCCCCTATACTTATTTTCCCCAAGAGAACAAGCGAATTAGGCAAGCACAAAGGATTTGAGGGGAGGCGGCACTTTAGACTTTGACTTTAGGACCCCAATATTCTTCCTCAGGCTTCTCCAGGTTTCCCATTTCCTGTCACTCAGATTGGAGCCCTCCTGCCAGCCAGTTAGGAAACAGAGATTCCACCAGTTGGAGAAACTGGAGGGGTGGAGGAACATGCTCAAAGTCGGAACATTTCAGGGACAAGTCCAACCTGTTTAGCCTCTCACACATAAGCTTGCCTTTTCTTCTCAATATACCATGATTTAGTGCCAGGCCACCTAGGTTCCCCGCACCTCCTCCACCCAATCCCTTCAGGGAAACAGGGTCCTTTCTGGCTGAGTTCCACGTTCAGTATCCAGTGCTTTCCTCATAGCCACCTGACACGGGAGCTGTTGCTCAACCCTTCCCTCGATCAAATGCCCTGTGTTGCTTGAATTCATTTTTCTCCCCGGGCCCCTAAGTCAGTCAAAATTTTCCCCAGCTACTCTTCTGCTCTCTGCTACTCTTGATTGAATTCATCCCTTCTCTCAAATGTCTCCTTCGCACTTCCTCCAGCTTGTGTTTTCTCCATCCTTAAATATTCTCCAGGCTCCTCTCTCTCCTGGCCAGTGGTGCTCTGGTGAGATCATTTTCTTCACAGCACCCTCACCCCACATCCATCCTGGGCCTGCTTCCCAGCTGTAGATGCGGTCATTTATTCACCAGCATTTTGCAATCACTAAACAACCACAGGTTCCTGTGGGTTCCCCACACAAGGAGGGTCTAACTCCAGCATACACAGAACAGAAAAGAGGGTTCTACGGGAGGCAGAGGTTTCAGTGAGCGGAGATCGCACCACTGCACTCCAGCCTGGGCGACAGAGCAAGACTCTGTCTCACAATAAATAAATAAATAAAATAAAGGGTTCTAGAAAAAAAGGGGTGCAAGATTCAGATATTACCAAGTTTGAAGATGAGAGTATTTTTCAGCAAAACAGCTAGAAAATCGATAGCTTTCCCCTAAAGAGGGGGTAAGCTAATCAAATCATAGTTAAAGAAAATCTATTCAAGGGTGTTTTTATATCACTTTCCTATATGCATCCTCTTTGTATATAAACTTCTTCAAAATGCTCTGAGAAAGAATACAAGTACCTGAACCTTATAAATTGGGCTTTTCTAGGGTCAATCACATTTTTTAAGTGGGGGTAAAACTGTACCAGTTCATAAAAATAAGAAATATCTTGACAGTTGTTTTATTCTGCATGAAACATGCTCCTTTTTTATAGTTTGGATGTTATGAAGGGAGGCAACAGAACAACATCGATTTTAATCCCTGTCCCCTCCCCTCGCTGCCTGCCTCATTAAAAGCTAGTGGGTCTTATGAACAACCTGAAGATGCCTGGGAGCCACGGCAGAGGCCACCACGAATAGCACTTGAATGAAGTGAGAGAAAAAGGAAAATTGGGAAGCATCTTACTGGTGCCATCTCCCCCACTTACCATTTTCTGTGATGTACCTGGGCCTCTCTTCATGAAGTTGTTCTGGACAACTGAGGGATTTAAAAGGCTACCTCCCTAGAGCAATCAACATCTTACAGGATCCACAAGTGGAGGCTTTTTTTTTTTTTTTTTTTTTTTTGAAGCAGGGTCTCACTCTGTCACCCAGCTGGAGTGCAGTGGCACAATCATAGCTGACTGCAGCCTCGAACTCCCAGGCTCAAGTGATCCTCCCAGCTCGGCCTCCCAAGTAGCTGGGATTATACATGCCAACAACCGTGACCGGCTATTTTTTTAGTTGTTGTTTTTTTTTTTTTTTCTGTAAAGGCAGGGGTCTCATTTTGTTGCCCAAGCTGGTCTCAAACTTGTGGCCTCCAGTGATCCAACCTTCCTCCTCGGCTTCACAAAGTGCTGGCATTACAGGCCCCAGCCACCGCACCCAGCCCACAAAGGGAGCCTTAAAGAAATGTCTGACTTCTGTGGGGAGAGAACCAGCTGCGGAGTGAGCTCAGCTTGGCCTTGACTCCTGGTCACTTACTAGGATGTGACCTGCGTGAGCAAGTCACTCAAAGTCTCTAGGCCTCAGTTTCCTCCTCTCTCACATGGGAATAATAACAGCCCCTACCTCAGAACACTGTGAAGCCTACATGAAGCAAGGCTCACAAAGCCCTCTGTGCAGTGCCTGGCATGTTGTTAGTACTCCCTAAATGTGAATGAGGGCTGGGCGCGGTGGCTCATGCCTGTAATCCCAGCACTTTGGGAGGCTAAGGCGGGCAGATCACTCGAGGTCAGGAGTTCGAGACCAACCTGGCTAACACGACGAAACCCCGTCTCTACCAAACAAAAAACAAACAAAAAACCACCAAAAATTAGCTGGGCGTGGTAGTGCACACTGTAGTCCCAGCTATTTGGGAGGTTGAGGCAGGAGAATCGCCTGAACCTGGGAAGCAAAGGCTGCAGTGAGCCAAGATCATGCCATTGCACTCCAGCCTGGGTGACAGAGCGAGGCTCCATCTCAAAAAAAAAAAAAAAGAGAAAGAAAGAAAGAAAAAGAAAAAAAATGTTAGTGAGGAGAAGGAAGAGGAGGAGAGGGAGAAGGCGGCAAGATGACCTTGGAGTCCCCTGGAAAGAAGGGGCCTAGCTGCTCTCTGCGTCCTTCCCCTACCACTCTTCCTTTCACAGCCTAATCCAAAGGTGGCTTCACGGCCCCTCAGGTTTAACAGCTGAGACTTTGTTTCCAAACCCACAGGTGTGCTGTAGTGAGCACCTGGGTGGAATGTTGCTCTCTCCTTCCTGCAATTACCAAATCGCTTTAAGGGGAATGCTGTACATTTTTTTTTCAAATGAAGTCTGTGCTTGTATTTGCTCACAGTGAATTTTAAAATTGAGGAGATGATGAGCTTGTTTACTAAATAAATATGTGTGTTTGGATCCATTTGCCGTCTCCTCCCTCCAGATGCCCTCTCCCCCTCCCCTCGCTGTGGGCTTCAAAAGCAGGGCAGGCGGTGGGGTAGGAAAATGCAAGTTGTTGGTCTTCTTGGACCCAAAAATTATTTACAGAGCACAGGATTTACAGTCAGGAAGAATTTTTTTTCACAGAAATGGGCAAATCCTAGATGCTCTCTATGTATACAGACCTCCTTTCCAACAGTTATGAAAGGACATTTTACATTTTAAATGAGAGCCCTGTTGACGGTACATTCTCAAATGCTAAGTTCCATCAAAACTCATGTAGAGGGGAAGGAGAGCACATGGCAATGGGCACCTTTGGGTCCTGACTTCTCCCCAGTAATGCTGTGACTCAGGAAGTAGGCAGGGGTCCTTCTTTTCACCCCTGTTCCCTCCCCCAACTCTTGTACATCTGATGTCAAAGCATAAGCTGGTAACCTATACTGAGGGGGAGAATTCAACCCAGGGGCAGCTCAACTTGAACAGTTCTGTCCACAAGTCCAACTTTAAATTCTAACCCCCCATAGAAATAGTCCCCTTCCTGCAGCTGCTCTCTACCAGCTGCCTAGCCAGCTGCCATTGGGCCAAAATTACCCCCACCTCAGAGTCCCCATCGCAGAACATCATAAACATACTCCCTGGGGCTCATTCATTAACCCATGAGCTGGAGTTGCCTACTTTGGGAGTCAGCTGTGGTCTTCACTATTTTTTTTTAACTTAAACAATAATGAGCAACTCACAGATATCCCTCTCTCTCAGCACATGTGGAATGAGATTTTAAAAAGCTTGCTAAGTCAGACCCCAGAACCAACTCAGGCAGAGATGATGTGAATGTGGAACTAATCAAGAAGTTACATGTGTTAGCAAGATCTGGCTTAATGGTTCTCTTTAAAAATGTATAAATATATATATAATATATATTATATATATTTGAGACAGAGTCTCACTCTGTCGCCCAGGCTGGAGTGCAGTGGCACAATCTCAGCTCACTGCAACCTCCACCTCCTGGATTCAAGCGATTCTCTTGCCTCAGCCTCCCAAGTAGCTGGGACTATAGGTGCCTGCCACCACGCCCGGCTTTTTTTTTTTTTTCTCTGTATTTTTAGTGAAGACGGGTTTCACCGTGTTAGCCAGAATGGTCTCGATCTCCTGACTTCATGATCCACCCACCTCAGCCTCCCAAAGTGCTGGGATTATAGGCGTGAGCCACCGCGCCCGGGCTAAAATACTTTTTAAATTTTAAGTAGCATCACGAAAGGTGGAATCCTTGCCCCGTTTTTCTGATTTCTTGTTGTTTTTATTTAGAGAGAAAGACGTTCTGCCTGTTTAATGTGTCAGTTGCAGAATTTGTGGGTAACAGGAGATCGGGTGTGAAATTGAGGCTAGGAGCTCACAGGGAGCAAGAGATAAAGAATCCAGGATTCAAGATTCAAATCGCTGTTGCTTCTGTGGTGAGAGCTTGTCACACAGGCAATTCATTGTGGATTAATTTTCCAGTGATGTAGTAACAAAATCAGCACATCAAATAAAATATTTAACACCCAGGAAAAGCCAAATGCATATTCTGCATGTGTGTCGTTAAGCGGTATTTTTATGGAAGGAAATCTAATTTGAAACAAATGTTGGAACAGAAGTTGAGCTTGTGAAGGGCACTGAGAAACCCTCACACATAAGGTTTTAAAATGTTGCCCAGAAAAAGCGTAATCCTCAGTGTCAGTCCCTTGGATGGTCAGCGTGCACGTTCAATGCTCGTGTTTATCCACCTGTGTGCACAGGTGTCTTCAGTCACTTGCAAATCCTTCACATCAAAACCTGGTAGTCATATTGCTTACATGTGTTAAATGGAAAATGGAAGTGGACTGGTGGGTCCTGTTGTCTAGCACCCTACTGCTTGGTCTCAGGACAAGAAGGGAATCTCAGAATGATGGATGGGGTTATATCTGGATACCCCTTGCTGGGCTGCCTGAGATCAGCATTTCTGCCCACAGCTAAGCAATTCAAGTGCTCTGAACCCAAAGTGGCGAGCCCCCAAGCTTCTATCTGGATCTCTTGAAGGGAGCACGTAGGGTGTTGTATGTGATCTGTGCAAAAGGAAGGAGCGAATTGGAGTTATTGAGTGAACCCATAGGCAGGAGAGGCCCCTGTACAGACAGATGTCACGGAGGCATAGTCAGGAAAAGTTTGCCATGACTTGGATTTCTTTCTCTCCCTGCCCGGATGCCTGCCTGCAGCCCTTTTTTTTTTTTTTTTCATTCACTTGTACATACATTCCTCAAGTATTTACCAAACACCTATTTCAGGCATGGGCCTGGGTTAGCCAGGGCAGCAGTATACAGAAGTCGTTGTTTTCTCCTCTCCCTCTCAATGGGTCTTCTCTCCTTCTCTCTCTCCCCATAATTCAGTGGTAACAGGGGTGGATGGAGGAATATCCAAAACTCGTCTCTGTAGGAGACATCTGCGCCAGGAATTTCCAGCAACCCCTGAGGAGAGTGGCAGATTGATGGGACTCTAGTTGGGACTAACCAGGAGGTGGAGGGAGGTGGGGGCGGAAAGAGACCTGCAGCCAGGCTGTCTGCCTGAGCCTATTCTATAGCTCCCATTGATTGGACACTTGCTCTGTGCCAGGCCCTGTACGTGCAGTTTTTCAGATCTCATTCACTCCTCCAATCCCATTGAGGTTGCTATTATAACTGTCCGTATTTTATATGAGGAAACTGAGGCCAGGGCAGGGAAGGGACTTACCCAAGGTCACACAGCTAGGAAGTGACAGTCTCAATTCAAACTTAGGTCTGTATATCTCCAATTCCCTGGGCATTAAAAAAAAAAAAAAAAAAAAAAGCCAGGCGTAGTGGCTTATGCCTGTGATCCTATGCTTTGGGAGGCTGAGGTAGAAACATCGCTTGTGGCCAGGAGTTTGAGTCCAGCCTGGGCAACATACCAAGACCCTGTCTCTACAAAAAATTAAAAAAAAAAAACAAGAAAACCCTCCTTATCATTACATCAAAAGTCCAGACATTTTGAAAGAGAGAGCTTAGGAGCTCTCATGAACTCTGTTTCCATGTGTGGTTTAGTCTAATTTCTATATTCAACAATAATAATTTAATAATAACACTTATTGAGCACTTGCATGACAGGAGCTATACTAAACAGTTTTACACTCATGGTATCATTTAATAATCATAACGACCCTATGCAGTGTTATCGTTATTATTATCCTCATTTACAAATGATGAAAGCAATGCTTAAAAAGTAATTCCCAAAGTTAGCACTGTCTTATTCCAAATCTCTCTTGGTACATCAAAGGCACTCAACTACTAGACTATCCTGCCTGAAACCCTCCAGGACCTCATTGTTTCCAAACTTCTTTCCCTAGACTTTCTTCTCACCTTTTTTTCTGTCCTTCTAAGTCTGTCCAAATACATTGCGCTCATTTCTGTCCCATAAGTGAACTAAGTCATTGTCTCCTCCATAACCTTGCCTTTTCTCCTCACCCAAATCACTTCTTATCCCCAATATCCAATTAGGCATATCTGGAAGTTCCAAGGATGTGTCCATATAGGGAAATCAGAACAAGAATACTACTAACACCAAGTTTTCAGTCACCCTTCTAGGTTCATAGAATCTTAAGAAGACAGCGAAACCATAAGCCCTTGTACTTAAAAATAATTTATGCTACTTAAAACTTGGTATTTATTGTATTTTATCTTATTTTATTTACAAACACTATGGTGACTTTAAAACTTAGTTTAAAAAAATAATACTCCTTGAGGTCTATAATCTCCCACATACAGAATCTCTAAAGGAGAGGCTTAAAAGAGAAGTACTCCTCCCTGAAAATCAGACTATTTTATAAATAATGATAAGGTGGCCCTTTGAAAGTATTGCTTATTTAGAGGCTGGGGATTTAAACTTAGATCACTAGTGAGGGTGTGTTCCAATTACCATAGCCCTAGATAAACATGACCTTCTTTAATCAGCTCTTTGTCCCCTAGTTTCTTAGCAGAACTGCCAATGAGCCAGGGCAGCTGCCATTTTGTGACAGTTTCTTTTTCCATTTTCCAAGGAAGCAAAGAATAAGGAATGCCTCCCTTCCCTCCCCATTCCCTGTTTGGAGTCATGGCCTCTGAGAACTTATTCTATTTCAGCTTCTACCTCTATGCAGTCAGAAAAATGATTCCGAACAACCCATAGAATGAGCACCTGCTTCAGTTATTGTCCCAATGTGAACATGCTAATCCCTGGGTTAGGCGAGGTTTGCCTTCCACACAGAATGGTCAGGCCCTTCTAATAGGCCAGCACTTCTGGTTTTAATACCCCAGTCTTGATTTCTAACAGGTGGGTGCCACAGTTGTTCAGCTCTTATTATGAGCCAGTTCATAGCTCGAACAATATGGGATTCTTCATAAAGAGTCTGAGAAACTGGGCCAGGCTCGGTGGCTCACCCCTGTAATCCCAGCACTTTGGGAGGCCGAGGCGGGTGCATCACTTGAGGTCAGGAGTTTGAGACCAGCCTGGCCAACATGATGAAACCCCATCTTTACTAAAAATACAAAAATTAGCCAGGCGCGGTGGCAGGCGCCTGTAATCACAGCTACTCGGGGGGCCAAGGCAGGAGAATCGCTTGAACCCAGGAAGTGGAGCTTGCAGTGAGCCAAGATCCCACCGCTGTACTCCAGCATGGGCGACAGAGTGAGATTCTGTCTCAAAAAAGAAAAAAAAAAAAAGTCTGAGAAACTGCCAGATGGTATTATTGGGGGGAAATAAACTCAATTCCTTTCTTCAGCAACCCAAACTACTGGATTTAATCAGAAATGAAGGGTGCTTTCACCCTGCTGCTTTCTTCAAACTCAGTAAGTGCCCCTCACCCTTTTTCAGTTTTTACAAAGTAAAATGTTTGTAAAACCCAACTATGTCAGGGAACTAGGGCTGCCTAGCTCTGGTTGTTTCCAAGATGGCACTAATGAGACATTGCCCCTGACTCAGTCATTCGACTGTCTGTACTCTTTGCCTCCCTCCCATCCAAGCCCTGACATCCAAGTCTGGAGTGTCACAAACATTCAGGCTTGGCAAGAGAAGCCCATTCTTTTTAAAGACATGATGAAATCAGAAAGACATACAATCCCTGTCCTCAGAGTGGAATCAGGAATATGTGATTCTCCACTTCCATAACAAATGCAAGAGTTTGAGAATGTGTGGTACCTTTTTCATTCAGGAAGATTTATTGGGTGAGTCTACAGGCCATTCTTCTTAGTTTGGGGTTGCCATATCTGGTGGCTTGTACAGAAGCCATACACATTTCCTGCGTCAAAACAGATTGAGAAGTCATGAATATACAGTGTGTCTCGAGGTTCATTGTGTTCTGGGTATGCACGCAGCCCATGGAATAAATGTGTTACATTGAAATAAGGAATGGCTGTGTGCTGTCAAGAAGTCTAAAATATAGAGAGTGATAAAATAGAAACAGTGGTCCAGAATTATCTACTCTAAATGCCCTTTAATTTCTGTCCCCCATTTATTGCCTCTATTTTTCTCAATTTCCCCTGCTTGAAAAGCTATTAACTTCCCCACCTCCCCACAACCCTAGACTCTGATACCCATAAACAACCATTGCCACTCTTAGGTCCTCTGTTGTGAACACCTTCACTGTGTTTACTTTCTTGGCACTGGCATAGACTAGACAGAGAACTATAGAAGCTTCTCATCCTGGCTTTGCCACTTACGACCTTTGTGTCTTTAGTGAATTTCCTAAACTTTCTTATCATCAATTCTTCTTCCATAAAAGGAAGCTAATAATAATACCACACAGAGTTGCTATGCGGGTTAAGTGAGATACTGCACGTACAGCCCTTAACACAGTGTCTCAATAAATATCCATTTCCCTCCTTCCTGTTTTCCTTCCTTTCTTCCTTCTGTGGGAATCTCAGTTGTTACAGTTAAGCAGCTGCCTATGATGAAAGGTTTTGTCTAGTGGGTGGACTCAGTTTCTGTCTTTGTTCTCATCACTTAGGTGTAAAAAGAAAGCTTTAAAAAGTAGGATTATTTTTGAGAGTGTATAGAAAAGTTGTTGCTCTTTGTATAAGACAAAATATCCAAGTTTCAAAAATCCTAGTGGCCTGCCTACCTTAAACCTCTTTCTGTTCTACTCCCAAGGGTGCTCCAATTGGCACAAGGTAGCCACGTAGGAAATTAAACAGCCCATCTATGTCTATTTATACCCAGCATAAATGCAGTGCGATCAATTTTAGAACTGGTGGCTTGGCCTGAGAAATAGCTATGTTTGGTGGAAGCAGAAGCAGGGCAGGTTCATAAAGAAGTGCACAGAGCTCTTGGAATACAGGAATTATCTGCTCTTCTTGGATGTGGGTGTCCTCCTAGGGACGAGCATCTGCCCTCACTGTCCTAAGTTCTAGAGGCCTCAGCTTTCCGGGAAAGCACAAACCACCTGCTCAGCTGGGGTCTCTCTGGGTCTGCCCTCTCCAGCCTGTGACACAAGTCTTGTGTGAAAGCCTGAGAACACTCCATTCTTCCTCTTGTTATTTTCAAGAAAGTTTTGTCCCTGTCTCTCACTGCCACCCACCATCTTAGAGCTTCTCTCAGCTTCCCCAGTCATGCATGGGAAATTGCTCCCAGAGCCCCTCTATGCTTTGGTTTCTCAGTTTGAAAGTTGATTCTGTCCCCTCTCCTAAAAACTCAGCCATCAGACACTGAAGCAGAATCACCCAAGTGTTTTAGAGCCATAGTCCAGAAGCCAAGCCACCTCAGGACTTTCCTTTTCTTTCATGGTGATTAAATTCATTATAATGTCTGGCCATTTTTCTCTGAGTTGTAAGGCAGAGAAGCCAGGTAGGCTGGTGGAAAGGCCTGAGGCCCCGATTGACTTATCCAATCTTGATCTTGGCCAAGGCTCTCTGCCCTTCTGGGACCCCCGTTACCACAGTTTTAACATGCGATGCCTGTCTTTGTGGCCCTTACAGAAGAGCTGCAAGGATCAAGAGGGATAAAGGAGGGAGCGCACTCTATTGGGGTGGGACGGGGGAATCTCTAGACAAAAGATATCCAAATTCAAGCAAAAGTGCCGTATTTTGAGATTTGTTGCCATATGTAACCCATACATGTTTAAACAAGCATTTTAGACCCCCTGGTTTCTGTAATCACTTAAGACATTGCAAAGAAGCATAAATAAATATTTTTAAAGTCATCACTACTACTGCTTTCTAGGTGAAATAGAAAGTATTTCTACTTTTGATCATTTTCCCTATAACTGTGATAGGGCCTCCATAGACTGCAGTTTCAAGGATCAGAGCCCTAACCTTTTTAATTCGGTGCAAGAAATTTCACTTTAATTTGGATATCTTTTGTCTAGAGATTTCCCCAGCACCACCCCAGTAGATAACTCCCTCCTGTTATCTCTCTTGATCAGCTCTCCTGTAAGTCCCCTAAAGACAGGCATCACATGAATCCCCAGTTCAGGCTTTCACAGACCATGCTGCTTAGAAAGACCATTTCCTCAAAAAAAAGTAGCCAGGCGTGGTTACACGTGCCTATGATCCCAGCTACTCAGGAGGCTGAGGCATGAGGATCACTTGCGCCCAGGAGATGAGGCTGCAGTAAACTATGATTACACGACTACACTCCAGCCTGGGCAAAGAGCAAGCCCCTGTCTCAAAACACACACACACACACACACACACACACACAACAAACAAACAAACAAAAAGTCAGAAAGAAGAAAGACCCTTCCCACTGCCCCACCCCCAGGCTTCAGGGCTGGGCAGTAAGTGCCATTCTAAGTTTTTTTTTTCTCAATGGCTAATACTTAGAATCATTCTGAGTATTTTCTTCTATATCATGACCTGCCCTCCCTTCTCCCCTTCCACCTTCCCCTTGTAATTGCCACCAATGCACAGTCACATCCAGTCACAACAAAAACCTGGCTGAGAGGTCAAGTCCCTGTTAGAAAGTGGTATATAGTCTTCTGTATGTCAGGATTGGAGGCTGTGGGCATCGATGACATTGTAAGACTTTCAAGAGAAGACCTACATAAATAACCTCTGCATGTGTGCATGATGTATGTATGTGTGTGGGTTCCCATGCATGCATGTGTTCACAATACATGTGCTAATCTATCGCTCCACTACACACACACACACACACGCATGCACACATGAGGCATTCTGTGATAGAACCTTAAAGACCATCTTTTTTTTTTTTTTTTGGTGAAGTCTCTCTCTCTGTGTTGCCCAGGCTGGAGTGCAGTGGCACGATCTCAGCTCACTGCAACCTCTGCCCCTCTCCGGTTCAAATAATTCTCCCGCCTCAGCCTTCCGAGTAGCTGGGACTACAGACATGCGCCACCATACCCAGTTAATTTTTGTATTTTTAGTGGAGATGGAGCTTCACCATGTTGGCCAGGCTGGTCTTGAGCTCCTGACCTCAGGTGATCTGCCCGCCTTGGCCTCTCAAAGTGCTGAGATTACAGGTGTGAGCCACCACATCCGGCCAAAGACCATCTACTCTAGCCTCTGATATAGGACAGGATCTCCCTCTCCAGTCACCCCAATAAGTGGCCAGCCAGCCTCTAACTGAAGGCCCACAGGGAACAAAGAGATCTTAGTTTCACTCCAGGTTTCCCCATCCATTTTTGGACAACTTTTATATTGGGAACGTCTCCCTGATACTACAGTGCAATTCTAGTTCAGTTTCTCCTGTAGGCATCAAATATCAGCACCAACACCACTTTTAACTGGCCCCTTTCTTTCTAAGTTTTTGTTTCTCTTCCTTGTTGCCTCATCGTATTCTAATTCTAAACGGAATTTAAGATTGTAACAAAACACGGAGTCAGAACATTAATAATTGCAGGCTCCTATCTCAGAAAGGAAGCACGTGTGTCTGTTCCATTTGTTAGGAAGATATAACTGTTAGTTTGCTAGGGCTGCTGTACATAAACTGGGTGACTTAAAACAACAAAAAATGTGTTGTCTCACAGCTCTGGGGGCCGGAAGTTCAAAATCAAGGTGTCGGCAGGGCCATATTGCGTGACGGCTCTAGAGAAGCCTCTTCTAGTTCTGGTATTTGCCGACAATCCTTGACGTTCCTGGGGTTGTAGGCGCATCACTAGAGTGATGCACATGGCTGCCTTCTTCCTACATGTCTCACATTGTCTTACCTCTGTGTGTGTCTGTCTCTGTGTCCACATTTTCCCCTTTTGTAAAGACATAAGTCATATTGGATGGAGCCCACCATAATGATTTCATTTTATCTTGATTACCTCTGTAAAGAGCATATTTCCAAATAAAGTCACATTCTGATGTACCAGGGGTTCAGACTTCAATATATCTTTTTGGGAGGACACTTTTTTTTTTTTTTTTTTTTTTTTTGAGACAGAGTCTCACTCTGTCAGCCAGCTGGAGTGCAGTGGCACGATCTTGTCATACTGCAACCTCTGCCTCCTGGGTACAAGCAATTCTTCTGCCTCAGCCTTCTGAGTAGCTGGGACTACAGGCACGTGCCACCACGTCTGGCTAATTTTTGTATTTTTAGTAGAGACGGGGTTTCACCATATTGGCCAAGCTGGTCTCGAACTCCTGACCTTGTGATCCACCCACCTCGGCTTCCCAAATTGCTGGGATTACAGGTGTGAGCCACTACACCCAGCCAGGAGGACACAATTTGTTTTTTTTTTTTTTTTGAGACGGAGTCTCGCTGTGTCGCCCAGGCTGGAGTGCAGTGGCCGGATCTCAGCTCACTGCAAGCTCCGCCTCCTGGGTTTATGCCGTTCTCCTGCCCTCAGCCTCCCAAGTAGCTGGGACTACAGGCGCCCGCCACCTCACCCGGCTAGTTTTTTGTATTTTTTAGTAGAGACAGGGTTTCACCGTGTTAGCCAGGATGGTCTCAATCTCCTGACCTCGTGATCCGCCCGTCTCAGCCTCCCAAAGTGCTGGGATTACAGGCTTGAGCCACCACGCCCGGCCCACAATTTTATACATATATATGTATATATAATTAGCTATATAAAATGTATAGATATATAGATATAGAATAGATATAGATATATAGAGAATATTTATATCTATATATAGAATATTAGATGGCCGGGTGCTGTGGCTCACGCCTGTAATCCCAGCACTTTGGGGGGGCGAGGCGGGCGGATCACGAGGTCAGGCGGTCAAGACCACGGTGAAACTCCGTCTCTACTAAAAATGCAAAAAATTAGCTGGGCATGGTGGCAGGCGCCTGTAGTCCCAGCTACTCGGGAGGCCAAGGCAGAAGAATGGCGTGAACCTGCGAGGCGGAGCTTGCAGTGAGCTGAGATCTGGCCACTGCACTCCAGCCTGGGCAACAGAGTGAGACTCTGTCTCAAAATAAAATAAAATAAAATAAAAAGAATATTAGATATATAGATATAGAATACATAGATAGGTATTCCTAAACATTTGTAGTGCAGTGATGTAAGTTCAAGTGTTAGTCCTAGAGAAAAATTTCAGAAAGAAAGTCCTTCATTCTTTGTTAGGGGAAGATAGATTACCAGTGGGGGGAAACTTCCTTTTTGTTGTTAATAATTATATTAATATACTATATATATATTTATTATTAGATATAATAGATGAGACTTTTATATTTATTTTTAACATTATATATAGTGTATTTTAAAATATATATATTATAATATGCAAATGATGAACACAAGTTTAACCAATTGCTTTTTTTTAACCAAGTAATTAATTGCAGGAAAAAGGCACCAAACCAACACCCTGTTCTTCTTGAGACGGAGTCTTGCTCACTGTCTTGACTCACTGTCTCGGCGCCGTCTTGGCTCACTGCAACCTCCACCTCCTGGGTTCAAGTGATTCTTCTGCCTCGGCCTCCCAAGTAGCTGGGACTACAGGCAAGTGCCACCATGCCTGGCTAATTTTTGTATTTTTAGTAGAGACGGAGTTTCACCGTGTTAGCCAGGATGGTCTCAATCTCCTGACCTCGTGATCCACCTACCTCGGCCTCCCAAAGTGCTGGGATTACAGGCGTGAGCCACTGCGCCGCCCAATACCCTGTTCTTGCTCTTTTTTTTTTTTTTTTTTTGAGACGGAGTCTCGCTCTGTCACCCAGGCTGGAGTGCAGTGGCACAATCTCGGCTCACTGCAAGCTCCGCCTCCTGGGTTCATGCTGTTCTCCTGCCTCATACTCCCAAGTAGCTGGGACTACAGGTGTCCGCCACCACGCCCGACAAATTTTTTGTATTTTTAGTAGAGACGGGGTTTCACTGTGTTAGCCAGGATGGTCTTGATCTCCTGACCTCGTGATCCGCCCGCCTCTGCCTCCCAAAGTGCTGGGATTACAGGCATAAGCCACCGCCCTGGCCTCTTTTTTTTTTTGAGACAGGGTCTCACCCTGGGCTCAAGCAATCCTCTTGCCTCAGCCTCCCAAGTAGCTGGGACTACAGATGCACACCACCACATTCAGCTAATTAAATATTATTATTATTTTTAATATTGCTAGGATAAGGAGCCATGATACCCAAAGTCAAATCTTTGTTATATAAAAAGTCCAGATCAGAGAAGTGTATAGTGGTATTTACCAGTACAATACTCTTATCATATGTGGAGATGGGGTCACATTCAGGGTTCCTGAATTTGGGAACATTCAGGCTTAGGGACACTCAAACAGACCTGAAGTTGGCCTGGATCTCTCTTTTAGTCGAGTTGGCAGAGTGAAATCCCAGCCCAGACGGAGCCAAGGGTCAAGTTGGTGTAGGGGAGAATTCACCCATCTTGCCTCTGATTTTCCCCGGAACCTCTAGCGTTTTCTGATTTCTGTGTCTGTGCATAGAACTGGGAGTGGATGTGTAGGTCTGCTCTCAGGAGGAACAGATATCCAGCCTGTGGTTTAGGTTCCTTTTTCTAGCTAAGGGAATCCTTGGACAACCTCAGGGGCTAATTCCATTTGCCTGGGTAAACCTGGGGGCTCTACCAAGCCCCTTCGAGGCACCCCACCATTCTTCAGTACCTTGTGGACCTGAGGCTTCTGCTTCTGATTATGCTGTCTCTCAATTGCCTGGACTTGATCTAGATACGGCTTGATCATTTCTTCTTTCCTCCCATGTAAAGGCCAGACTAGGGGAGAGTTCTACTTTGTCTTCTTTCCAGAGGATGACTTATCACAGGGATGGAGGAAAAGGGGTACAAAGAGTGCTGGCTCCACTTGGGGTCACTGACTAAGAGCTCATTGACAGGACATTGGGCACCGTTGGGTGGGACAGACATAGAGCCCTTGGCATCAGTGAGCCTAGAAGGTAAGCAGGTGTGCAAGTGGACAGGCCAGGACCCTGTTAGGACTCTGTACTCTCTAACTATTATAGAAAGACTCTACTGCTACCCCAGGCCTTCAACTGGGAGACTGGAGAAGGAGTGGGGGAAGGGGTTAGCCAATAACCAGATTCAGGCCCTTAGGGGCTGGACAAGGAGGCACAGGGGCAGGTGGTGATTTCTGGTGGTCATTCATTAATTTCTTCCTCCTTTTATTTAAAAAATATTTACTGAGTACTTACTGTGTACCAGATACTATAGTAGACCAAGACTCCATTTTTAAAGGAATTTACGGTACAATAACTAAGGAATGGGGAGAAATAGTAGGGATCAGGGCAATAGTAAGAAACAGATTTGGGGATTTTCTTCTCCTCAGTATGTGTGTGTCTGTCTGTCTGTCCATCACTGTGTGTGTGTGTGTGTGTGTGTGTGTGAGAGAGAGAGAGAGAGAGAGAGAGCGCGCGCGCAAGAGCAAGAGAGAGAGAGAGAAAATTTCTCTTCCTACAATGTCCTCATCACAGAGCAATGCATCTTTACCTACTCTGATATGCACGCATGCCTCCCAAATTGTAGGCTCGCTAACAATGACCAACAGCCTTCCTATCAAAAGAACCTTTTCTAAAACCTTTTCTACCTCTCAGGAGCCAAATGATGGTGAATGGCCTCAGTCAGGGCATTATACACATGCACCAAGTGACCACATTCTGGGTGGGGCATACACAAGGTAGCTTTGGGTTTTGGAAAGATGCATTCTGGTCAAGTCAGTGAAAAATCAGCCAAGTAGCCTATAAAGTCAACTGTGGTTTATTTTGGACTTAGGCCACACCTAAGGGGCCATATTTTTTTCTTATGCGTGCACCTCACTTTAAGAAAACCTGTACTCAAAAATCCCAGTTTTGAAAGGGAGACGGGAATGTGCCTGACCATTTTTGGAAGCCATCTAGAGCCCTCATTTATTGACACAGGTGTATCAAAGAGGTGGTGAAGCCCTTGAAGGAACATCTGATTCAATCCTCTGCCTTCTGATGATTTCAGATCACCTCAGGCAAATGGGCCTTTATCTGGTTTTGGCAGACTCCCAGAGACTACTAATGGGTTAAAAATGTGGCCGTGGCTGTCGTGGAGTTGAGAGGTCTGCACAGACACAAACCTACCTTGTCTTTTAAAATGAGAAGGGAATCTGGGGCTTTGTGGCAAAGGGTGTAGTTTGCTGAAAAAAATCAAACTCAAATAAATTGTTAAAACATAAACTGAATTAGGAGCATACATTTGGGATGTCCCTCACACTTCACGGAAATTATGAAATACATCTCTTTGTTCAAGTTTAAAATTCAACCAACTCAGCTTCTCTGCACAAAAGGGGAGGAGTTCCCATGACCTGATCTTTGCAATTTCCTCTAAAGTATGGCTTTCTGTATTTATTTAGGAATATTTATGTTCAGTCAGGGCATGGTTTACCCTTGTTGTGTAGCCTTATTATAGTTTATTTCACATTAGACTACTCACCTTTTAGTAACCAAATTTGCGACCCAGCGGGAATTTCTCTCTTACAAGGAGCTTGGATTCTTATTTATTTCGCAACCTTTATTTGTGTATGAGATGAACCATGACATTTAAACTATGCTTGATAGCTTAACAGATTATAAGAACAAAACCAGATGGCCCAAACAAAAATAATGCTTTGATTGCTTTAAAATTCAATGTCAAAAATTAAAAACAGCTTTCAAAAAGCCTTGACTTTTTTTCCCCTGAGATAACTTCGAATCGTATATGTGGACATATACTTTCCCCCAAAATTAGAAATATATAAAACATTTGAACAATGGTTATTTGGGGGTTGAGAAGGGTGTTTCCTTCTTTTTTCTTTTCGACAGCACCCAATTTTTCTGCAGTTACTTTTAGAATCAGAAATAAATTTTTAATGACTGCTTTTTAGTTTAATTTTAATGAAGCCTTTTTAGGGTTCGGTCAAGGTGTTTTTCTCTGCCGAGAAAAGGACATTGTTAAGCATTAGCAGTTCATAATTCTTCTTCCACACAAAATGATGAATAATGTGCGGTTACTTTAACACTGTGCTTCATGAGGTTGGAAAACTGAACCAGTCTCAGCGTCTTTAAAATTAATGTAAATTCTACAAAAGCAGTTATTTAATTTTCTAACTCACTTTAATGTACTTTCAACATCATTAGTATTAATCACAATTGTCACTTTCTTTGAGAGCAGTGAACCAACTAATTCCTTAAAACTGGGCTTTAAAAAGAACCTCCATTTTAAAAGGCTCTCAACCTTGAGATAGTTTGCAGGGCACAGTCAGAATTGACTGCTGAATGTTTAAACTAAAGCGCCCACAAAGTGTTAGGATTCCTTTTTTTCCGTTCTTGTCTTGTAAAAGAATCTTTATTCTGACTCAGATTCATTTTCTTTAAATCAGCTGCAAGAGAGTGAACCAACTTTGCTGCAAATCAAAGCCCTGACAGTTACATTTCCCTGAAATAATTGCATGCTGCTTTGGAGTTTCCTTTTCCCTGCTGTTTCCTTTTGTTTTGACAACAAGTTTCTGGGAAAACAATATACAAATGATAACTATGCTGTCACGAGTATACTGAATTTTAAAAATAAATAACTGTCGACACAAAAAGCTTCCAGGGGCCTATGGAGTGAATTCTTTTTCCAAACCGTTCCAAAACCAGATGTGGAAATGTTTAGCTAATTCCCTTTCCCATTCTTCATGCAAAGAGTTCATACGTGTCTCTAACGACAGCAGAGGAGATGGGGAGACCAAAAATCCTGTCTGCTTTCAAAGCGATTTCTCTTACACTTCTCAATTCACTCTCTAACATCACAAAACTAATTTGGACTTCAGCTTTTGTCTCTTTTTAAAAGGATTTTTTTGGGGTCCTGAGATTTAAAATGCTCTGTGCTTAGACCAATATTCAATCTCTTTATTATAAAACATTAAAAAATAGAGCTCATGGTAAGAACATTTAAAATCTACCCTCTTAGCCATTTTGAAATATACAGTACATTATTATTAGCTGAAGTCACCATGCTGTGCAATAGATCACTAGAACTTATTCCTCCTGTCTAACTGCAACTTTTTACTTTTTGACCAGTATCTCCTCTTACCCCTTCCACTCCACTCTCTACTTCTTAAAGTAAGTCAATGGACGTGTTAACCAGCTTGATCTAAAATAATCATTCCACAATGTATACATAGATCATTGTTACGTGTATACAAAGAACACTGTATCCCATAAATATATACAATTGTTATTTGTCAATTTAAAAACAGCACAACTGCTTAACTTTATAAGCAGCATTTTCAGCATAAAAAATGTTAACGATGGGGAGTTAAGTGGTAGCTCTTCTTCCTCTTTCCTTTTTTGTTTGGGCCAATCCACTCTCTTCCTGTCTATAAGAAGAAAAGGGCTGTCTTGGTTTCACAAGTACTATGAGATCTCAGTCTGGCTTTGCTAATCAGATTGTATCACTGTCAGTGACTGACATAGATAGCTCTAAACATAAACACTGGCATTTTTCTGAACTTAATTAAAACAGCATATGTGTTTATGGGGGAAGAAAGGAAATACAGTTTATATCCCAAAATGAAACGTTTTATGATTTTTTAATGTAGAGAATTTATTAAGGCTTATTAGGGAGTTCTTGAAAAAAGGGGAAAGAGGAAAACTCTGTTAAAGGAGCCAGTGGGAAATGTATATGCATAAACTCCATTTACAAAAAAACAGAAAGCTACTTGTATTCTGTGGCTTCAAGGAAAGCAAACATTTTGCATCCAGGTGTTATTAGAAGCTCTGGGTTTGCCTGACCTCTCTATAGCTCAGTTCAGGACGCTGTGTACCAACAGCTGAGCCCTACTTGGCTATACAAATGCATCTAAGCTCATTGCTTCAGGCATGTTGCAGGACTAATTTGCAATCGAGTTAAAATGGGGCTACAGTAATACAGACCCTGAGACTGCTTTTTTTTTCTCAGCCCAGAGGACTCCCCAAGAAGCTGGACAGTAGTCCCAAAATGAGTGGACCCTTCTTTGCATTTATTTCTTCCCCAGTCCCCAACTCCACGTCAGCTCTAAAGAGTTCTAAAGACTTTAAATAGAATTCTGCCCACAGCTCCTGGGATACTGTGCATGGCCCGCATGATGGCTAAAAATACCTTCAGTTGGGCACCCCCACACAGCCCTCTCTTCTGGCATCTCCTTCCCATCTCTAGCCCCTCAGCCTTCTTTTCCCTCTGCCCACAATAACTAGAGCCCACTTTCTCCCTCCCTTGTTCAGGATCCCATTCTTCCAGCACATCTCAGCAAGGTGTTAGAAAAGTCAGCTGATGAATTCACACTGTGTTGTGAATGACTTATAGCCATCCCCAAGCCGGGCATGGTGGCTCACGCCTGTAATCCCAGCACTTTGGGAGGCCAAGGCAGGCGGATCACCTGAGCTCAGGAGTTCGAGACCAGCCTGGCCAACATGGTGAAACCCCGTCTCTACCAAAAATACGAAAATTAGCAGGGTATGGTGGTGGGTGCCTGTAGTCCCAACTACTCAAGAGACTGAGGCAGGAGAATCGTTTGAACCCGGGAGGCAGAGGTTGCAGTGAGCTGAGGTCGTGCCACTGCACTCCAGCTGGACCACAGAGCGAGACTCCATCTCAAAAAACATAATAATGGCCGGGCGCGGTGGCTCAAGCCTGTAATCCCAGCACTTTGGGAGGCCGAGAGGGCGGATCACGAGGTCAGGAGATCGAGACCCTCCTGGCTAACACAGTGAAACCCGTCTCTACTAAAAAAATAAAAAAAAAAAAACTAGCCGGCGAGGTGGCGGGCGCCTGTAGTCCCAGCTACTCCGGAGGCTGAGGCAGGAGAATAGCGTGAACCCGGGAGGCGGAGCTTGCAGTGAGCTGAGATCCGGCCACTGCACTCCAGCCTGGGCGACAGAGCAAGACTCCATCTCAAAAAAAAAAAAAAAAAAAAAACAATAATAATAATAACCATCCCCCAACACACACACACACATACACACACATGCACACACACATTCTACCCTTCCCTAGGAATTGCAGGTAGCAGGAGAAGGAAGGCTGCCCCGCTTTGAGGATCTGTTCTCAGCAAGGAGTAAATCCCAAAGTGTGCCAATGAGCTAGCTTTCTAACTAGCCAATGAGCTTTTCTAGCTCATTTGCAAGCTCATTAGAAAGTACATTCTGCTTTCACCCTAATCTCCTTTCTCTCCCCTTAGAGATGAGCAACCTTAAACCTGGGTCTCAGTGACCTCCTCTTTAAGCTTTATCTGAGCTCAAGGGTATGCTGTCACACGCCTAGTCATCTTCATTTATTTCTCCTATCACATGGTGAGCTGTTCTTGGCTTTACGAAAATCAGAGGAAACGGATTCTGCCGTGTTCACATTTGGAGACTTGTACTAATGAACCCCTAAACTCAATGACGTTATTGAACCCCTTCCTTTGAGACTGACTCAGTGCAACATAATACAAGAAGTGAATGTGTGGGGGTGGGAAGTGAGGTAGTCTAAAATGATTGCTTGAGGGACAACAGTCTCATTTCTCAGAAATTCTAGACATTTTATAATTATATTTGGATTATCTTTGGGGAGGGAGGAGAAGGAGTACAGGAAAGATGCTTGAGGGAGGGGGAGAAATGGATGGCTTAACTCTCTGGAAAAGAGTAGCCTTAAACTTGGGTGTTAATTTTGGGGTTTGAACAAAAATAGTTGTTTCCTTGGCCTAGTCCAGAACTACTTAAGGAGGAGGTTTTCATTCAGGGCAATTAGGCCCAGGTTGTGGGATGATGTTAAAGAAAGAAGGAAAGAAGGAGAGAGAGAGAAAAAGAGAGAGGCAGGAAGGGAAAGAAAACCTACCTAAAGCACATTTAGCACAAGGTGGTCTTCTATAGACCAAGACAGTAGTGCAGTAGTGATGGGATGATTATCTCAGCTTCCAAAAGATGCCTCAGCAAATGTTATGCAGTATTCCAGAGCAGGTGGTTTCTTTACTTAACTGTTGAGTCATCTAGGACCAGCTCACATCAGAATTTACTTATTTGTGTTGTTATTGTTGTTTCCTTTTTGTTTGTTTTGGGGTTTTTGGTGCAGGGGAGAGAAAGGGGGTAAGTTTTTGTTTGTTTCTTGCTGCTGCTTCTACTTTTGCTTTGTGAAAAACAAACCCCAAAAAAGTTGTCCCAGGAGAGACATTTCAGAAGGAACAAAGAGGAAAGGAAGGAGCCTGGCAGACCTGTGGGGCTTCTCTTTTACACCCTCAACACCCCTGAGAGAATAAGGAATCATTAATGGCAGAGTGAAAGACAGACCAATCTGTGCCAATCAGAAACAAAACATTTCATCCAGGCCAGTGCATTTTTCTAGTGGGCTCCTGTGCCATGGTTTCCATTAAACAATGCAACAAATTCATCACTATCAAGGGAAGAGAAAGAGCTGCATTTTTGCAACTGGGGAAAAAGGAGAGAAATGTCTTGGGATATTTTTTGGCCCATTGCTATGCACATAGTAGGCATTCAACAAACACGAGTCAAAGAATGAATTTGTGCAGGAGTTACTTATCTCAGCAGGGAACGAAAGTGAATCCCTATATGCATGTACATTTCCTTCCAAACTTTAGGCGCTTTACTATGTGATTTATGTCATTTTCACTTGTAAAATGAAAGTTGAGTTGGAAAACATTGGATGATGTTGCTCTTGCTTTCTTCTTTCTTCATCTGTTACCTCCTTCTGACAGCATGTTTTAGATACTTATTCCTAGCACTGCTTTTTCTCCTCACTGGTCTGCCTGCCACTCTTTGAGAGCTAGAAGCAATGGGACTAGGAAGTGGCCACAGAGCTTTCTATTGAAAAAGAAAACATAAAAAGCTAGAGAAAATAAAAGAATGTAAAGCAAAGATTTAAGGAGATATCTTGTCAATCAATGTGTAAAGTACAAACTCAATCCTCCTTCTCTCCTTCCTCCCTCCCTCCCTCTCTCTTTCTTTCCTTTCTTCCTTTTTTTTTTTTTTTTTTTTTGAGACAGAGTCTGTCTCTGTTGTCCAGGCTGGAGTGCAGTGGCACAGTCTTGGCTCACTATAGCCTCAACCTCCCAGGCTCAGGCAATCCTCCCACCTCAGCCTCCTGAGTAGCTCAGACTACAGGCGTGTACCACCACGCTCGGTTAGTTTTTTGTATTGTTTTATAGAGACAGGCTCTCACTATGTTGCCTGGGCTGCTCTTGAACTCCTGGGCTCAAGCAGTCCTCCCACCCCGGCTTCCTAGAGTGCAGGGATTACAGGCATAAGTCGCCACAACCTGGTCCCTTTCTTTAATATAAGATGTTTACAGTAGTTTTCATGTGTAATATGCATTGAAAAATGTAAAATTCAAAACCAGCATGTTTTTATGTTTCCGCAATTTCAGTATTTTACAAGGTGTCCCAAAGAATGTATCAGGGACTCTATTGGTCATAATGACTTATGATGCCACTGCCAGTTTATGAAGCATTCGTATGATCCTTTTAAGTAAGCCACTCGGCAAAATTTCAATATTGGTTGTTAGAATAAACCACAATTCCTTCATAGGTTTTTATTTGATCAAATTTGTTGTAACAACAACAAAAAAGCAATAGGGAAGGGTTCATTAGTATGGTCTATGAGAGGACATTGAGGCCCCTAAAGAGGTAAGTGTTGCCATCTTGAATTAAACTCTATCTCCTATCTCTTTATTCAGTGTTTGACACAAAAACTGCTCTGTTTTGGGTTAGTCTTGACGTTAAACACAAAAGGATGTCAGTCCTGATCAGTGTAACTGTTGTTCTACATATTAGGGATATGTGTTTTATACTAGAACAGCACGGGAAAGTCACTTTAAAAAGCCATTGTAATCGTCCATAAACACGTGAGTTCCAACAATGAAATTAAAGTTCAGTTCTCTCTCGAATGAGTGTTTTCCTCTTCTTAATGCTTTAGGAACAGCCTTTTGCTTAAAAAATATATCACGTTTGAACTTTCAATAGAAAATAAGATGACTTGCCTCTTGTGTTTTTGTGTGCTCTAGAAATCCTCACTGGACGGCTTCCTGTTTCCTGTGGTTCATTATCTGATTGGCTGCAGGGATGAAAGTGTTTAAGCTCATAGGAGTGATGATCCTCCTCACCTCTGCGTTTTCAGCCTGTTCAGGACAAAGTCCAATGACTGTGCTGTGCTCCATAGACTGGTTCATGGTCACAGTGCACCCCTTCATGCTAAACAACGATGTGTGTGTACACTTTCATGAGCTACACTTGGGCCTGGGTTGTCCCCCAAACCATGTTCAGCCACACGCCTACCAGTTCACCTACCGTGTTACTGAATGTGGCATCAGGGTCAAAGCTGTCTCTCAGGACGTGGTTATCTACAGCACTGAAATACACTACTCTTCTAAGGGCACGCCATCTAAGTTTGTGATCCCAGTGTCATGTGCTGCACCCCTAAAGTCCCCATGGCTCACCAAGCCCTGCTCCATGAGAGTAGCCAGCCAGAGCAGGGCCATAGCCCAGAAGGATGAGAAATGCTACGAGGTGTTCAGCTTGTCACAGTCCAGCCAAAGGCCCAACTGCGACTGTCCACCTTGTGTCTTCAATGAAGAAGAGCATACCCAGGTCCCTTGTCACCAAGCAGGGGCTCAGGAGGCCCAACCTCTGCAGCCATCTCACTTTCTCGATATATCTGAGGATTGGTCTCTTCACGCAGATGATATGATTGGGTCCATGTGATTCTCAGGTTTGGGGTCCCCTGAAGATGCTATTTCTAGAATTAGTATATAGTGTACAAATATCTGACAAATAAGTGCTCTTGTGGCCCTCATGTGAGCACTTTTGAGAAAGAACAACCTATAGCAACTTCATGAATTAAGCCTTTTTCTATATTTTTATATTCATGTGTAAACAGAAATAAAATTCTGATCGCATAAAAATATGTTGGGCATTTTTATTTAATAAACACATATCTCATTTTTAGTATGGGCCAGGCATTGTTCTAAGTGGTTTGCAAACATTGGTGCATGGTCCCTTCTCTCTAGGATGACTTCCCTCTCCGTCAAGTTCCTCTAAGAAAGCCTTCCGCAATTGACCCTCTGTCTATATCCCCATTTCCCTTACACTCTGCACCACTAACTTAGTACTCAGCCACATCGTTTCTTAGTTCAATCTACAACTGTGTCACTTTTTATCCACAAAAAACATAGGTTGCACTGGTGAATTATAAACTATCAACGATTCTAAGAAGCACTCACGTCACTACCCACCAGCTGTATGGTAAATTCCTGATGCCAAGAGCCAGAGCTTATGCTTTAGCCACAGACTGATAGTGCTTTGTTTTTGTTTTTGTTTTTTTGAGACGGAGTCTTGCTCGTCACCCAGGCTGGAGTGCAATGGCCGGATCTCAACTCACTGCAAGCTCTGCCTCTCGGGTTCACACCATTCTCCTGCCTCAGCCTCCTGAGTAGCTGGGACTACAGGCGCCTGCCATCACGCCCGGCTAATTATTTGTATCTTTTTTTATAGAGACGGGGTTTCACCGTGTTAGCCAGGATGGTCTCGATCTCCTGACCTTGTGATCTGCCCACCTCGGCCTCCCAAAGTGCTGGGATTACAGGCGTGAGCCACTGCGCCCGGCCGATAGTGCTTTGAAAGGAGTTTTTCTCCCCCAACATCTATGATCAGAAAATTTTTGCTCAAGTTTGGCTATTAGCTTTCTCAAAGGGGTAAGAGAGAAAGGGGAGGAGGAAGAGAGAAAGGGAGGAGTAAGAGTAAGTGAATTCAACAGAAATTTATTATTGAGGCCAGGAGTGGTGGCTCATGCCTGTAATCCCAGCATTCTGGGAGACTGAGGCAGGTGGATAACCTGAGGTCAGGAGTTCACGACGAGCCTGGCTAACATGGTGAAACCCCATCTCTACTAAAAATATGAAAATTAGCTGGGAGTGGTGGCAGGCGCCTGTAATCCCAGCTACTTGGGAGGCTGAGGCAGGAGAATTGCTTGAACCTGGGAGGCGGAGGCTGCATTGAGACAAGATCATGCCATTGCACTCCAGCCTGGGCAGCAGAACAAAACTCCGTCTCAAAAAAAAAAAAAGTCCAGGCACGGTGGCTCACGCCTGCTGTAATCCCAACACTTTGGGAGGCCAAGGTGGGCAGATCACCTGAGGTCAGGAGTTCGAGACCAACCTGGCCAATATGGTGAACCCCCCCATCTCTACTAAAAATACAAAAATTAGCCAGGTGTGGTGGTGGGCGCCTGGAGCGCCTGCTGAGGCAGAAGAATCACTTGCACCTGGGAGGTGGAGGCTGCCGTGAGCCAAGATCGTGCCATTGCACTCCAACCTGGGTGACGCAGTGAGACTCCATCTCAAAAAAAAAAAAGAAAGAAAGAAAGAAATTTATTATTGAGTGCTACTACTTGCTAGGCACTGTCCTAGGCACAGAGGATATGGCAGTGAGTAGAAAGGGACTCAGAAAAATTGAGGTCACACAGAAAATAAATAAATAAATATTCAGACTGCAACAAATGCTATGGAGAACCTAAAATAAAGTGATATGAGATAAACTGGAGAAGGGACCAGCGTATTTAGGGAAGGCCTCTGAGGACTTGTCATTTCAACTGAGTCTTGAATGTGAAGAAGGAGCCAGTCCTGGGACGATCTGGAGAGAACACATTCCAGATAGTAAAAGCATCTCATTTAATCTTCACTACAACCTGTGAGAGAAATACTCTTCTCATATCTATTTTCTAAATAAGGAAACTGAAGCACAGAGTGATTAAGATACTTGCCCGAGGCCACATACCTATTAAGAAGTAGACTATTTCGAAACATCATACTGTACACCATATATATATATATAATTTTTATTTGTCATTAAAAATAAATTAATTTGGCCAGGCACAGTGGCTCACACCTGTAATCCCAACATATTGTGAAGCCAAGGCAGGAGGATTGCTTGAGCCAAGGAGTTTGAGCCCAGCCTGAGGAACATAGAGTGACCTCATCTCTACAAAAAAATTTTAAAAAGTAGCCAGGTATGGTGATATGTGCCTGTAGTCCCAGCTACTCGGGAGGCTGAGGCAGGAGGATCACTTAAGCTTGGGAGGTCAAGGCTGCAGTGAGCTGTGATCGTGCCATTGCACTCCAGCCTGGATGACAGAAACCCTGTCTCGAAGATAAATTAATTAAAATTACACAACGTTGACACAATGTTTGCACATTTAATATAGGCAAAGTGCTTCAGCAGGGCGTAGATTTAGAAATTCGGTCATGGTAGTTGAAGAAACAGAGTGGTTAAATTTAAAAATCCCCTGCCTCTTCTTGAGGAAAACTAAGTAATAATCCCTGAAAACAGTGTATTCATGCAACAAATGTTTATTGAGCCCGTCTTATGCACCAAGCACTATGTTAGATGCTGGGGATGCAGTGGGGAACAAGACTGACACAGTCTAATTGGGGTAAGGCAGACAAGTAAAGAGGCCTACAGAGATAGAGGCTATAGAGGCTACTGCAGTCCAGAGAATGTGCCTGTGCATAGACGTGAGGCCTTGGGCTGAGGTCATCAGAGAACATGCCAGTGGTCTGGTCCAATACAATGGAGGTAGTGTAGCAGGGTGGTGATGGTGGTGAGTGATGAGGCTAGAGCATGAGTGGTATATGAGACTGTGTACAAGAGAGCTAGCACATCCCCACCCCCCATCCTCTCTTCAGAAGCTAACAAATTGTTTAATACTAAAACACAGGCAAGCAACTTTGCAAACAATCAATACTAGATACATTAGACTTGGGCTACGAGGTGCAAGCTGAGCATTTCACAACTGCAAGGGTGATATTCAGAGACTTGCCCTGAAGTTGCATAATGTATCAGCCTTGGAAAAGACTCAAGACCTCCATGGTAATAACAGGAGTTACTATGTGTCAGACACATTATACATGATCTCATTTAATCCTCACAACAGCTCTACAAGATGAAAATGATTTTCTCTGTTTTATAGATGAGGAAACTAAGGCTCAGAGAAATGGAGATTGTACCATTAGGAAATGAGATCACTGGAACTCAAACCCAGGTTTGTCTAGCGCCGAAGTCCACTTTCCCCTCTATGCTCAAAACTCACTCCCAGAGAAGAGAGACTTCCATATGGACTAGAAGATCCAGGAAGGTTTCTTGGTAGAGATAGGCAATGACCCTACTGTTAGAAGATGAGGAGGACTTGGCTAAGCAGAGAGAGGATGAAGAGTATTCTTTGTGGGCATAACCCCTGGAACAGGGTGGACAAGTGCACCGTGTTGGAGGGAGGCCGCTTAGGGGGCTATTGCTCTCACCTAGGTGAGAGGAGATAAGGACAGCAGATGGAAGAAGGAGTTGAAGGGTAGGAAGAGAAGAAAATGAGACCCATTTCAAGTGAAGAACAACAGGACTTCATTCATTCTAGCCTACAGGAAACAGTTAAATGTCTATATAAGCCTCATTCACGATTAAGAGAGAAATTGAATTTGGAGCGTGGAAAGCTCCAGGCCTTAGAGCAAAGAGACAGGTTTCATGGAGGACAAGACTTAAGCTATGCTCTGATTTGTCTGACTGGATATATGTGAAAAAGAAGATGTTGACTCAAAGATGTCACCATCAAGAGCCCTAGAAGCTCAGAAGACATGGTAAGCCCTGGATTTAAGTAAGGAAATTGGGGTGATGGTAGAGGATGGGGGGAAGATGAATCTAGGATGGACACATTGAGTTTGAGATGACAGTGACATCCAAGTAGATATGTCCAGGAATCAGCTCAAGAAATGTAATTACTGGGAGATAAAGCCTTGGGGGAATCACATGAGTGCAGGAAAGAGAATTCTCTAATACTCAATCCTCATGGCATTGTTAGAAAAAGGGCAGGAGAAGAACAGTCATCAAAATAGATAGAAGAGAAGTGATCAGAGATACGGAAGAAGTATGACTCATGAAATTTTAGGGAGGAGAGTTGGGTAGACTATAGTCTCCAGTACAACACATGACAAGAGGGAGTAAGCACAGGCTTCAAAGAATTGGGAGCCTTTGAATTGGACCTGAAGTGAGAGGTAGAATTGAATCAGGTGAAGATGTAGGGGGAGGGCATCCCAGGCAAAGGAAACAGTAAGAACAAAGATGCAGGCCAGGCATGGTGGCTCATGCCTGTAATCCCAGCACTTTGGGAGGCCGAGGTGGGAGGATCACTTGAGCTCAGGAGTTCAAGACCAGCCTGTATTTTTACATTTTTGTATCAAAAATACGAAAAAAAAAAAAAAAAAATCAGCCAAGCATGGTGGTGCATTGCATACCTGTAGTCCCAGCTACTTGGGAAGCTGAGGTGGGAGGATTGCTTGAGCCCAGGAGGTGAAGGTTGCAATGAGCCAAGATCGTGCCACTGCACTTCAACATGGGTGACAGAGAGAGACCCTGTCTCAAAAAAAAAAAAAAAAGATCTGGTCAAGGATCATGCATGGGTTAATGTCTCAGGATAATTGGGCATAATTTTTCAAAATTCAATAGTAATCTGTACTTGTTGGCTTGGACATATCATTACTCAGTAAAAAGTGTTCTTCAAACATTTCAGGTGCATGTTTGATCTTCTCAATTCGATTGCATATTTTTTGAGCAGGGCAGGATGGGGGCTCTCTCCTGTTTGTTTTGCCTTGCTTTTTTTTTTTTTTTTTTTTTGAGACGGAGTCTCACTCTGTCGCCCAGGCTAGAGTGCCGTGTCGCGATCTCAGCTCACTGCAGCCTTTGCCTCCCGGGTTCAAGTGATTCTTCTGCCTCAGTCTCCTGAGTAGCTGGAACTACAAGCGCGTGTCACCACGCCTGGCTAATTTTTTGTATTTTTAGTAGAGATGGGGTTTCACTGTGTTAGCCAGGATGGTCTCAATCTCCCGACTTCGTGATCCACCCGCCTTGGCCTCCCAAAGTACTGGGATTACAGGCGTGAGCCACCACGCCCAGCCTGTTTGTTTTGCCTTGCTTTTCCATTACTTGGTGAAGGTACCCAGTACATGGTCAATCCAGGTGACTGACTGACTGACTGGTACTGAGAAAGGGTGTGGGAGCCCATAAGCTAAAGGAACCATTCTAAAGATGGGAAGATAAAAACACCTTGTGAAAAACCTGCATTTCAAACTGACTAATTCATTTGCCTTTTGAAAATGCCACTTCAAAAGAGTGTTTTTCTCCTTTACTGTGGTAATGTTCTTTAATTTTTAAGATGACATAATTTATAAAAATCCATAACAGTGTTAATCATATTTGTGATAATAAGATGAAATCCTTCATTGCCAACAAAAGAAATGAACATTTTTACCTTTCAATCTCTGGGAAAGCCAAAAATGTCTGAAACCGTTTGTTATGATAATTGCTTGTCAAATATTTAAAATTTAGGGCCATAGCGAGATTTTTCACCCATAAAAGGAAACTCAAAATAACGTTTAAATTTTTATTCTCGTAGCCTGAAAGTAGCCAACCAGGTTTTTTAGAAAACTGTGTAAAGTATATGTAAATGTTAAGGGCAAAAAGTCTTTTCTCACTACTTTGAACCTATAGCCCACTTTGGAGATGCATAGAAATACACCCGTCCCTCCTTCACAAGTCATGAAGGCTTAGTCAAGCATTAAACTAAGCACACACACACACACATACACACGTTTATAAGAAATACATTATCAGATCCTGTCATTTGCAACAACATGGAGGGAACTGGAGGTCATTATGTTAAGTGAAATAAGTCAAGCACAGAAAGGCAAACATTACATGTTCTCATTTATTTGTGGGAGCTAAAAGTCAAAACAATTGAACTCCTGGAGCTAGACAGTAGAAGGATGGTTACCAGAGGCTGGGAAGGGTAGTGGAGTGGGTGGTGGGAGGGAACTGAGGATGATAAATAGGTACAAAAAAATAGTTAAAAGAATGAGTAAGACCTAATATTTGATAGCACAACAGGGTGACTATAGCCAATAATAATTTAATTGTACATTTTTAATTAACAAAAAGAGTGTAACTGGATTGTTTGTAACACAAAGGATAAATGCTTGAGGGGATGGATACCCCATCTTCCATGATGTGATTATTACACATCATGCCTGGATCAAAACATCTCATGTACCACATAAATATATACACCTACTACATACCCATAATTGTTTTTAATTTTATGAAAAAGAAATACATTATCAAGGGATGAGTGTTTATTTAAATAAAAAAAAAAAGCTGGCTTTCACGAAAATGTCCTTTAATTCTAATTAGTGTTAATCCCTACAATGGAGCTCTACAATATCCTGTTTAAATTATAATTTTATTTGAGAATAAAACAATGGGTTTAAAAATTGTAGGCCGGGCGCGGTGGCTCAAGCCTGTAATCCCAGCACTTTGGGAGGCCGAGACGGGCGGATCACGAGGTCAGGAGATCGAGACCATCCTGGCTAACACGGTGAAACCCCGTCTCTACTAAAAAAAACAAAAACTAGCCGGGCGAGGTGGCGGGTGGCTGTAGTCCCAGCTACTCAGGAGGCTGAGGCAGGAGAATGGCGTAAACCCGGGAGGCGGAGCTTGCAGTGAGCTGAGATCTGGCCACTGCACTCCAGTCCGGGCGACAGAGCGAGACTCCGCCTCAAAAAAAAAAAAAAAATTGTAATTATACTTGTTTATTTCCCACAAAAGAGAGAAAGACAGGGAGTGACTTGCAGTCTTGTGATTGTTCTACAACTTTTTCAGGAGAAAACAAATGAGGTCAGATTTCCGCTTATAAACTCACGTTGGTTATACAATTACAAGGCCTTCCGTATTCATTATCTATTGCTGAATAACGGATTACCCCCAAAACAACAAACCTTCATTGTGTCACAGGTTCTACGGGTCAGGAATCTGTGCACGACTTAGCTGAGTGCCTCTGGCTCAGTGTCCCTCGTAAGTTGCAGTCAAGCTGGTGGCTGCCACTGTGGTCATCTCAAGTCTTAACTGGAGTTTGGAGAATCCACTCCCATGCTCACTCAAGTGGCTGATGGCAGAAGACCTCAGTTCCTCTCTTGCAGCTTTCTCCATAGGCTGTCCAAGTGTCCTCATAACATGGCAGCTGATGAAGAGAGAGAAGGGGAAGGGGATGACAAAAGACCCAAGTTAGAAGTCACAGAAGTGACATCCCATGGCTTCTGCCTATTCTACTTGTTAAAAGAGTCTCTAGGTCTAGCTCACAAGCTAGGAAGGATTACAGAAGAGTGGGAACACCAGGAGGCAGGATTAGTGGGGACCAGCGTAGAGGCTTCCTACCACCCCTTCAATCTTATCACACTGGCAAACTCCACAAATGCAATGTCCTTCAGTTTATTTGTGTAAATACCGTTAATGTCAAAACACAGGGTGGAAAAGGACATGCTATGCCACTGCTGTTTCCTTGTGTCCATCAGTTATATTTTCCCTCTTCAAGGAAAACAAGTTATAGGACTTGACTGATTGGTGAAAATCATTTCATAGGAAGCTTCTATTTATTTTTATAACAGGAGATTGACAAAGACAGTTAAAGTCAAAGGAAAAAAGCGTAAGATGTAAATCAAATAATAGCAATGATGATACTGGGTAGAGGCACTAATGTTGGTTCTAATTATGTTCCCCACATTAGCAGTAATATGAACTCTTTCAACAATTCTCTAATGTAATGTAATTCAGATCAGGCCAAGGATACTCTAAAGTTTTTCAGAGTGGGGTGAGGAGGTGGGGGGATCCAGGTAATGTGTGTCTGTGTGTGTGTGCACGCACGTATATATGTATGTATATATATTATGTATATTTATATTTATTATTATCCAGCATCCAAGGACAAAAGGCAGGGGACTTTGCTTATTGACTTGCATGTGAGTAAGTCATATAGTACACTAAACTCCCCACCACTTGCTACTTCCGTTTTTCTTTGTTCTTATCCAATTCACAACCATCTGGCATGGCCAGTGGTGAGGTTCCTGTGGCTTACCTGAAGGGCAATGCATGAAATCAAAGTAGCTCCCAGAATGATGAAACACCAGTAGCGGAGAGGGGCTCACTTACTTGGCCTGGGCAGGTGGTGGGATTGCAGGAGGGTGCCTAAACAGGTTTCTGAAAGGGAAGTGACAGGTTTGCCCAACTTTGCTATGTAGCTTTGTCAGCATTCATTGCTAGATGTTCTCTGACAGGTAAGGGGGAACTGGTCTGAGTCCTAGAAGTAAATGCTAATACCAGTTTTTAAATATAAGGGAACATGAAATAATCCCTTCCACCTGGGAACATGAAAAAAATTCCCTGTCAGCAAAGGCACTTTTATTTTACAGTTACTAGGAAGAATATTTAAATTGCTCAGGTTCTTTTCAATGTTGTTTTGGCTTTGTCATAACACCCTATTATATAAACACTATACGAATGTAAATTATTCACCTTTTAAAGTTACTTTAAAATTTTTGACTCTTCGCCAAATATATTTCTTTCTATCAAGAGCTCTTTAAAGCTCTGTCTGCAACTTAAGCACACATCTTTATAAGAAAAGCTCATTTTCCAAGTAATGCCTACAGAATATTTATTCTATTTTTGAAGCTGTATTTACATAACAAAGCACTAAAGGAAGCCCAGTGTAGGGAGAGAATCCAGTCCTAAAGCAACAGTGAGACTGGTTTCTATGGAGTTAGAGAAATTCTAGCTCTCTCCACTGCCAAGGGTGGGTCAGGACAGGAACAAATTGACCCAAAAGTAAGCCTCAATGTCATTCCTACAGCAACTCCCTGTGATAATTTACAGTCTGCAATCAAAATAAAATAATCTCTTCAAAAATCTCGTTCTTTTACGGTTCATTCTACAAATTAATTCTCATTTTCATTTCATATTTCATCAATTTAACTTTCTTTTGCTTTACCCAGGTAAAGAAATCACATGCCTCTAATGATAGATGCACCTAAACTCTAAATAGGTTTTGGTATTTGAGTTACAGCAAGTACAGGGAATATCTAAGTTGCCCAAGTTACTTTCAATGTTGTTTTAACTTCGCGAAAATATTTAATGACAATTTTTTTAAACTGCCCATGAAAAAGAACATTCTCCAGTTTGAAGCTCTGCCACTACCAAAAAACAAAAACAAAAACGAAAACCACAGTCTCAATCCAGAAGGTACGTACTATATTTTCACTCCTCTGTTCCATCAAATCAGCACACAATAGTAAGTTTCTGTCTTTCAATTAATTTTTTAACCTGATATTTACTGGTATTTCATAGCATACTTTGTATGAGTAATTAAACAAAAAATTGATTAACTTTAAAGGTTAATTAATATCAAGTCCTAGTTGGGACTTCTGGTGTGTGCAAGTGCAGGTGTGTGAGAGAGGGAGGGAGAAAGGGAAGGGGGAGACAGGGAGGGAATACCTGGGGTGGGGGAATAATCCAGTACATCTCCTGATATAGAATAGGCATATGATAAATAGTATTTTTCCACTCTTTATCTTCCCAAATAAGAAAGTTCACTCCAGTGTGGCATGGAGAATGGGATATTCTAATTATTCAGGTAGTCCTAGGTTTACCATAGTTTGTAGTCCATAGGGTTATACCATATAAGCCCGGTAAATCTGTTAAAAAACACTGCTTTCACTACATCACGCCCCTGCCCCTTTAAAAGCATCACACTGAAAAAAAAAAAAAAAGGCTCTATACCATCCTGCAACTAAAGTCACAACTTCTCTGCCTACTTCCAGGCCCCCCATAATCTCTATTTTTTTTTTTTTTTTTTTTGAGACAGAGTCTCAGTCTGTCGGCCAGGCTGGAGTGCAGAGGTGCAATCTCAGCTCACTGCAACCTCTGCTGCCCGGGTTCAAACAATTCTCCTGCCTCAGCCTCCTGAGTAGCTGGGATTACAGGCCCCTGCCACCACACCTGGCTAATTTTTGTATTTTTAGTAGAAACGAGGTTTCATCGTCTTGGCCAGGCTGGTCTTTTTTTTTTTTTTTTTTTGAGACGGAGTCTTGCTCTGTCGCCCAGGCTGGAGTGCAGTGGCCGGATCTCAGCTCACTGCAAGCTCCGCCTCCCGGGTTCACTCCATTCTCCTGTCTCAGCCTCCGAGTAGCTGGGACTACAGGCGCCCGCCACCACGCCCGGCTAGTTTTTTGTACTTTTTAGTAGAGACGGGGTTTCACCATGTTAGCCAGGATGGTCTCGATCTCCTGACCTCGTGATCCGCCCGTCTCGGCCTCCCAAAGTGCTGGGATTACAGGCTTGAGCCACCGCGCCCGGCCCAGGCTGGTCTTAAACTCCTGACCTTGTGATCAGTCCAACTCGGCCTTCCAAAGTGCTGGGATTTCAGGCATGAGCCACCGCGCCCAAGCTTTTTTTTTTTTTTTGAGACAATAGTCTCTGTCACCCAGGCTGGAGTGCAGTGGCACGATCTCCACTCACTGCAACCTCTGCCTCCTGGGTTTAAGCCACTCTTCATTCTCCTGCCTCAGCCTCCCAAGTAGCTGGGATTACAGGCACACGCCACCACGCCCGGCTAGATTTTGTATTTTTTAGTAGAGACCGGTTTTCACCATGTTGGCCAGACTGGTCTCCAACTCTTGGCCTCAAGCAATCCACCCGCCTCGGCCTCCCAAAGTGCTGGGATTACAGGCGTGAGCCACCGCGCCCGCCCCCCCACCCCCGCCCCTCATAATGTGCCATCACCCTACTTGTCCAGCCCAGTCTCTAATTCCCCAGTAGAAAGGCTCTGTCTAACTAGGTCCATCTCCTTTCAGTTCTTCTCTGTCTCCTGGCCTCTGAAAATGCTCTTTTGCCCATTCCATCCAAATTCCACCTTCCCTTCAAGGATCAGCTTGAAGCTTAAAAGTATAAAATGATGGTGACAGATTTTCAGGAGAGAGTTTATAGTACTGAGCAGCTAATTTAAAAGCAAATTAATTCTATATTATTCCAGAGGATGTGTTCCAAGTGTCAGTCCCAGATGGACATCTGTGAAGCCAACGTGTTAGATATGGGTTCAACAACCCTTGGTCAGCACCAAGAACACCAAATGGTGCCTAAGCCAACTCTTGAGGATGTTAGCCATCATCTTTACCACCACCACAGCACCTTGTTCTCACTTCTTCTGGTTTCTTTTTTCCCTTCTCAGGTATACGTTCACTTAACAAATATGTATTGGATTTCTTTCTAACTTGGCTGGGCACAGTGGCTCATGCCTGTAATCCCAGCACTTTGGGAGGCCAAGGCAGGTGAATCACTTGAGGTCAGGAGTTTGAGACCAGCCTGGTCAACAAGGTGAAACCCCGTTTCTACTAAAAATACAAAAATTAGCCAAGTGTGGTGGCACATGCCTGTAATCACAGCTATTTGGGAGGGTGAGGCATGATAATTGCTTGAACCTGGGAGGCGGAGTTTGCAGTGAGCTGAGATGGTACCACTGTACTCCAGGCTGGGTGACAGAGGGAGATTCTATCTCAAAAAACAAACAAATAAAAACAAACAAAACAAAACAAAAAAACAAATATGTATTGGACATCAACGGATGCAAAGTATTGTGCAAAGCACTGAGAAGATACCTATAGACAGACATGTCTCTACCCTCTAGGAGCTTACTGTCTGCTAGGAAGAGACTCTCAGAACAACTAAGTTCATTAAAGTGCTGTGACAGGACAGGCCAGAGGCAGTTAACTCCAACTCTGAGGCCATCTGAGAAGGCTTCATGGAAGAGGTGGCATTTGAGCTGGGCCTAAGAAGGATGTGGAAATGGAAGGAACAGGGATGTCCAGCATAAATGCATAAAGAAGGTGTGACTGGAGGGTAGGAGATGCAAGCAGAGGTGAAGACTGGAGCCAGATTGTAGAAGGCCTTGAATGCCACATTAAGGAGTTAAGCTTTTTAGTCATCTGCCTTTTGTGCCGAGGATTAATATGATCAAAATTGTGTTTTCCCACCAGAACTCCATGGACCACTGGGAGAGGAGCAGAACTCAGCTGAGAGATCAGTGGGGGGCCTGAAAAGGTCACCTTGATGACATCATGGTGGCAAGTGGAGACTCTGAACTTGAGGACAGATAGTAGGGACAGACGACAAGGACTTAGTTTTCTTTCTCTTCTTTCATCTTCTTTCTTTCTCTCCTCTGCCCTGGCCCTTGCTCTCCACCCTACTCTCGTTTTCACTCTTCCCTGCCTATGGTGTCGGCATTCCTGGGGACTCTGGACTAAAGAAGCTGTTGAGCCCTGGGTTTAGGGCAAATGCTAAAATTAAAAACGGGATCTGGATTTCCATTTCCTCTTCCACGCGTAGGGCTGGGGCTTACTCTGGTCATGAACCGCTGCAAAATCCCACCCAATCGTAAGCCCAAGAATAATTTAAAGAAACAGGGGGCAAAAGAAATGGCATTATCCATCAGTCCTAGACACTCTATCGCTGTTTTTTTGTTTGTTTGTTTTTTTGTTTTTGTTTTTGTTTTCTTTTGACAGTCTTGCTCTGTCGTCCAGGCTGGAGTGCAGTGGCGCGATCTCGGTTCACTACAACCTCCACCTCCCAGGTTCAAGCGATTCTCCTGCCTCAGCCTCCCGAGTAGCTGGAATTACAGGCAACCACCACCATGCCTGGCGAATTGACACTCTATCTCTTACGTTTTATTTTTTTTAAATGCAAACGGATGTTCGGGGGAAAGAATGGCAACCATGAGTGAGTTCAGTTCCGGATGATGTCGTGTTACCATCTCTCATGTAAACATTTCAGATATGCACATTCACTTTCTCTCTGCTATTTCAACAACGTATTCCATGCTTTGGAAAATACTGCAGCTGCATCTTGGTTTTAAACAAAGATAGCATCCCTTCGCACACTTCAATTTGTTGTTCCCTCCTATTCTTTCTACCCAGCAAGATATTATTTGCCCCCAGGAGTGTTTTCTTTTCATATAACAAGATCCCGAAAGCGATGTCATTCAGACATCACAAAGCAGAGCTCTGTGCTTTTTACAGGACATCCTTGGTGCTGGTCACTTTTGGTTGGTGTTTTTGTTTGTTTGTTTATTTCAATTTTTTTTATATCAATGGAGCAACCAACCTTCCAAAGGCACTTCAGTTCCCTCAACAAGATTGCATTTAACAGGCTGACACTGATATATTGGGGTTTTTCTTTTCTCCTTTTTATAATTAGCTGAAATTCAAGGAAAGTGCTAGAAGTGTGAGGTGAAACTGATTACCATAATTTTATGGTGAAAGCAAGTGACTAAATCTAGCCTAGTACTATACTTGAACCCCCATTATGGCCACCACACCTACAAGAGATGGGTTTTTGGTCTCCGTGCCCCTGTCATTACATTTTGCTCTGTCAGTTCATGCTCTGTGCAAAGGACAGCAAGTCCTGGCCACTTACAGGTTGCACTATAGGGCCAGCATGGTGTAAAGAGACACTGAGACTGTCCTACACCCCTTCATTCTCGCCCTCCTTAGCAAAAAGTTCCAATCATTGCCGTCATCTGAGACAGTCTTTGATTTAATGGGCAAAAATCCAGGAATAATTAAGACAATGATACTACACACCCAGGAAAAAAAAAAAAAAAAGGAAAAAAAGGCCTGGTTTAAAGAAGAAATCCAGGCAGCACTGAAGGCAGTGATTCTGCGTCTTTGAGGAGGGAAAAGAGATCTAGAAATCAAAAGCAACAGCTACCGATGACTTACTAAGCTTCTCTTTGGCAGAAAGGAAAAATTTACTAATTCATCCTACTTTTTCCTGGTGAGATCATGGGGGTAGGAGAAGTTAAGATTAGAATTTTCCTCTCAAAGTTCTGAGTTTTGCAAATAACTGTATTTTATAACTAATTTCATAAAATAAAATAAAATAAAAATTACCAAAGGACACTGTCTTTTTTGTTTAATCTGAGAGTAGGACAAGCATTCTTACATTATACATTATACAGTTACTACTCACTGCTAGCCATTGCTTGAACCCTGAAAAAAAGCCTTTGCAAATAACACAATAGAAGCTTCATAACACAATTACAGTTGTTTTCTTTCTGTTAAATTTTAACTCTATCCTGATTTCATCTCTCTAAAGACTTCTGGATATTTACAACATAAGGAAAGTCTTGTTTCCCTAACTCAAGGCCTTCATTAAAAACACAAACATAAACAGCATTTCTATTTAAAATAAAAATGGGAAGTTCTAGAAATCTTCTTTGTTACTTACAAAAATAAGTTTTAATGCAACTTGATTCTCCAGTATCTATTTCCCAAGATTCATTCACAGTTGCTTTCCAGAAAACATTTTCCAAATTTATGCCAAATACCATGTTATGCATAACTTCCTTGCTGAATATCTCTAGTCTAGAGCTAATTTATTTTTCTCAGCTGTGCCTTCAGAGCCTTCAAAGCTATTGCTCCCTCGGCTGACTATGATTATTCCTTATCAATATAATTTCCGAATGTTTCAAGGAACAAAAAGAGAAAGAAAAATATGTGCTATTTTCCTGAAAACAGCTGCCTTGAAACACTGTTTCAGAAGGGACCAAAAAAACAATAGATGGTGTGCAATTTTCATTTCAGGTTCCTAGTTGCCCCGTGAGAAGTTGCCTGACTACCAGTTGGAGGTCCCCCCTAACACCCCAGTTGGTGAGCTGTGCCTGTTTTCAATGCTAGGATAAGTTTCTCACCACTTCTCAGGGCAATTTATATCCTGTGAGTTTTGTCAAGTTGGGAAGGGCCTACCAAAAGAGAAGCCATTTGCAGAATCAGGGTTTGCTTCAAAGGTCCTAAGAAAATCCTTGAGATATCACAGTTGAAAAACATTTGAAGGTTGTTCACTTGAGTAAATGCTTAAGCTTGTCCTCCCTTACTTTCTCCGGCCTGTAGCAATATTACTCACCCTCAAAGAATTCATCAATATTCAACTGGCTCTCCAATTTGCTGAGGTAGCAAAAGGAGTTTAATAAAGAAAGCTGCTACAATTTGTCTTTAGAGAACATGCCACAAACTCAACTTTTATCTTATGTCGCTGGAACCTTCTGCCCTTTTACTAATTTAGGTGGGGAAATGAATGCTTACGTGTAGCAACCCAAGCAAATTTACCCACGAAGTCAAGCCTTAAAAACCCAGCAAAGCCTTTCATCCCAAGGTCACCGGAGCTTTATAAATGATCTATCTGAGGATTTAGAAGCGTGTTCAGTCACGTCTCACAGCCGGGCAAACTTTCAGCCCTGTCCACGAGGGTTTTTGAAAATCTCAACAGGGAAACTTGTAGCTTAGTAATAAGAGTTTTTAGCGCCCACCGAAACTGGACGAGTATCAGCCGTTTTAAAAACCTTTCCTGAAAAGAAAATCTTGCCCTGTAAAATCTTTTTGGTTAACTTTTCAAAACAGTTTTGCAGACCCTGGAAGACGCTACTCTTTTCCCTCCCCGCGCCCCGGAAAAGAGCCGCAGACGCCAGCGAAAGGCTGCGAAACGCTTGCAACGCCTTGGGTTTGCGAGATCGCCCTTGCAAAGACATTTCAGATTTTCCATCAGCTCTACAGAAATATCACAGTAAAATGCATGCGAGAGTTAAGCAGCTCAAACTCGAGCGCCGAGCACGGCAGATTCCGCGGTTTTATTTTTGTAAACTGATTTCGTGTGTGTGCGCGCGCGCGCGCGTGTTGCTGCTTTCTTTCGGCACCTGATTTTTTTTCCCCCAGCGCCCGCACGCGGTTCTGGGCTACCCCGCGCGCCGTCTGCAGGCCGCGACAACTACGGCCTCCCTCGGGGAATGCGGTGGCCGGCCGCGGTGGCGACGACTGCAGGCGCGCGGCTCAGCTCCCCGCGGCCCACCGGTTTCTTTGCTCATCCATAGCGCAGCCGAGCCCACCGAGTCTGAGTCGGACCAGGGGTTGCTGAGAGCCGCCAGGAAGTCCCCACCCTGCACCGCCCCCGGGGCCAACGCGCTCGGCAGCTCCTCCGCAGAGCTTTGCCCCATCTACCCCAAGGCTCCGATGGCCCCTCCTGGCCTGCCCAGGGCTATGGCAGCTGCAGGCCAGCTCTACCCATTGCTCTTCCCGTCCAGACCCCGCTGGCCTTGAGCCCTGCTTGCTCTCAGATTTGTCCCACCCGGGACAGGGAAAGGAAAAGAAGCCGCGTTCATTTTCTTAGCATTCAGGCACTATTTTATAAGGGAACTCTTCCAAAATTTTCATTTAGGAAAGTTGAAAGAACGGTACAACGAACGTCTGTTTACCCCCCACCCCCAACAGGATGCAACAACTGTTAACATATTGCAATACTTGCTTCCTTTCTGTTCTCTCTCATAATGTGTGCGTATGTTAGCTGCATCATTTGAAAACTGCAGACATCGTGGCATTTCACTTCTGTACACTTCAGCATGCATCTTCAAGGATAAGGACCTCCTTACCTTCAATACCATTCTCACAAATACAAAATAGCATGGTCCCTAATAGCGTCTAACATCCAGGATAAGGGCTCCTTTCCCTCCCGTTTCCCCACTTCAGTCTTAAATATCAGTTTCCCTTCTTGTACTGGACACATGTGTAAACAATTGCTCCTCCCTCTGTTATTCCCGCCAAAGGACTATGGGGCTCACCCTGTCCCGGGGCCTCTCTACCTGAGAGCTTGGTGGGGTGGCGAGGGCTGGGGCGTCTCGACAGACCTGCACTCAAACGCGTGGCGAGAGCGCTGCATCCACGCGGTCTGAGACCCCCTGTTTCCTTTCCCAAACCATCTCAGGTTTGGGAAGCACCGAGCAAGAAGCCTCGCTCAGCCACCTTGCGCCCTCCCGGCAGCTCAAAGGAACCACCAGAGGACCGGTGAGCGCAGGGTGGCGTCCATCGCAGGAGCCTCTGGGTGCGCGCTGCGCTATCTCGTGCCCTTGGCTTTGCCGTTTGCCATCCTCCGTTTTTTCTCCCCGAGCCCTCGCTATTCGTCTTGGTGTTGGTTACTCTGGGCGCCCAGTGCCCTTCTCGGCCCGCCCCCGCAGCGGGCCAAGGCTGCGGCGTCGAGCGCCTGCACAACCCCCTTCCCTACCGCTCCTCTCCTCCCCTCCCCCCTTCCGCCCCCGGGCCCCGGAGCCGAGCCGGGCCACCGGGGGGCGGGGAGCGCCAGCAGCGCGTGGCCACGCCCCCCGAGCCGGCTTTTTCTAGGGCGGCTCCGGGAGCCTCTCCGCCGGCTGCGCCGCTCGCCTCCCAGGGAGCGCTCCGCGCTGGCCCCTAGCTCGGCTCCGCTCCGCCTCCGCCACGCCGCTCTCCGAGCTTCGGCAGCAGCCAGCGCCCCTTCCGCGCTGCGACCCCGGCTCTCGGCTCTGCGTCCCTGTAGCTCCGTGCCCGGCACCTCGCGCCCCGCAACCTCGCCGTCTCCCAAGTCCCGGGCCCCGCTTCTGTCGCTGTCCGTCGCTGTCCGTGTGTCGCTCGCTCCGTCTGTCTCTCCGCCTCCCCAGCCCTTCCTTCCTCCCTCTCTCCCTCGCTGGCTTGCACGTTCGCTCGCTCTCGGACGCGGCGAAACAGCTTCGCAGGCAAATCCCAGAAACCTTTGCAAAAAGCTTGCAATGAAATTTAAGAAGTTCTTCGATTTCGGCGCCATTTTCGAGTGGAGCCAGAGGTGACATGCGATTTTTTAAAAAGGGACTTGGTGGCTGGCCTCTTTCCCGATTGTAACGTCTGTTACGGCAGACCGAAAAAAATCTGGTGGTAATTCTGAGAAAAGTGCTGTGGCGTTTGGGGGTTGTAAAGCACGTTTTGGGGGCGGGATGGGGGCAAATCTGACCTTTAAAGTGTTTAACAAATGAGTGCGACCGGGAAATTCTCAGGAAACGGACTGGGAAAAAAAAACTAACATGGAGGGGCGGGGAGAGAAAACTGAGTAAGGGGCAGTGACCGACTGTCAGCCTCGCTATGGTCGGGAGCGACTGGTTTTGACAGAATGTAAGTGAACTTTTCCTGACTCTTACTTGCAAGCAGTTAGTTATGTCTTGGAAAGAAATGTGTGATTAATTTCACATTGTCTCTCCCGAATTATAACTTTCAAGGTTGTTTAGTTTTCCCTGTAGGGAGCTTGACATTGGGAAAGTTTGGCTAGAATGCGCCGAGGGAAGGTACATCGTGTGTTTGGGGTGTGGGGGACGAAGGCATATGCAAAATTAAAAGACAAAACGTTGTAAAGTATGAACAGAGGAAGAGGCGTATTCTTTGGCTCTTAAATCATTTAGCCAAACACATTGCAGTTCAGAAGGGGGTGGGGCTATGGCAACTCGAAAGTATCGATTCTTTGTCTATTGTATCAGCGAATGACCCTCTCCTGAAGTGTCAAGACGCCCCTTTGTAATCTCTTTTCGTAAGTAAATTTCAGTCTAAGGGGAAATATGTAAACTAGGGGATCAAGGTGGCTTTTTAGGGGTGTAACTCGTTGTACTATCACTGGGAGAGATGAAAGGGGTTAGGGTGAAAGGTGTAAATGAATTTGATTCCAAGAGCAATCTGGAAGGGACCTTCGCCTTTGACACCGATGCTATTTCGAATGAACTTTTGTTTTTCTAAGTAGTCAACTAAGGAAATGTTAAATTAGGCATGACTTTAACTTCAGACATGATGGCTCGTATATGTGTGTGGAACAAAATATTGGGATAAAGTTGTGGCATTTTAAATTATAATTGTACATTTGCTAAACATGTTTTTTTTTTTTTTCTTTTTAAGGGCAGTCAACGACATTTTTCTCCATTAATCCCAGTCAATGTAAAATTGTTTGTAAATATCATTGCCAAAACAAGATGGAATGTAGAGATACTTGATTGTCTGTCCCAATTTAGGGAATGGGGTTATTGTTACTAATGTCAATAATTTTTTTTTTTTTTTTACCATGACATAGTGTATTTGTTACCACTGGATCTCAGTCTGGATGTTATAAATTTAATACTTAATCTTACTAAATACTCTGCACATTTTATTAATTAATAAATAGGACACTTAACATTCATTGTACTGGTTTTGAAAAACCGACATAATTTGTAAATGTAACAAGATACTTACAGTTGGATAATTTAAATGTCTGTTACTTGTGCTGAAATGTATTGTAACTTTCAAAACCATTACAGTTAGTGCTGATTTTGTTTTAACTTTTAGGTTTGTGATTGAGGATTTCAGAGTGGGTTTTTTTTAATGCTTAATTGAATATTGTATTCAAACAAAAAGGGGTCATGCATGTGACTTGTTGCTAATATGTGTCCACGTTAAAAAGGAAAAAGTGGTATCTAATGAGTTAATCATTAAGGAGTATGCGCAGTGCCGGCCATTTCAGGACATGAAAGAGTTTCTGTGGAGCTGCTTGAAACAGGAAGGAGCAACTTGACATCAAGTATTTAAACTTTTTGATTTATGTTTTGATAGATGGCATTGATAGGTGTAAATTACAAATAAGTTTGAGTAACCAGTTTAATATGTAAACTGGTATTTCATCTACAGAAATTTCTCTGTCATTGTTTGAAGCTCTTAAAAATGACTCAGAGCAGGGTTGTTGTAAGAAAAAACACTAGCAGTGAGTTCGGACATCAAATGCTATTAAAGATGGATATATATGTCGCAGCGATAGTATATATTAGAATCAGCTGAAGCTACCGGTGACGTTTTGGTTATTTTCTTTCCGTCATCTGAGTCCATTTCCAATAAAGGATTTTTGTTTTGTTTTGTTTTTAATGGGGACAATGAATGAGACTTGTAATATGCAGCAGGAAGAAGTTTCACCAAGACTTTGAAGCTGGCAAGAATGATCCAGATGTCCAATTGCCTCTACTTAATCTTACTCGTCTACTTTCAGAAGTAATTAGATTCTCCTCCACACTAATTCCTATCTCCCATCGCTCTGCTTTTCACCACTACATTTTTCCAAGATTCATCCTCGGGAAAAAATTGAGAGCCACACCTTCGGTTCCACCTGCAGCTCCTGGAAATCAAATGATGAAGTTATAAAAAGTACCTTAACTTGGAGTGAGGTGGCCTAGTCATAAGTTTTGCCCTATTCCTTGCCATGGGGTAGGGCGGGGCTTCTTCCAGTCATCCAGTCTTTCTTCACCCGCAGGTACCCCAGATCTATCCCCCTTCATTGACTCCGAGGGGATACAGCAGCAATTCATGTTTTGAAGTGTTCTAAATGGTTCAAAACGTGAGGCGCTGCTATACCCCCTCGTGGGGAAGGTAGAAGGTGGGGTCTGCCGGACTCGTGTTCCTGCCACCAGGTGCCCGCTCCCCGCGAGGCCGGCTCAGGAGCAGGTAGGTGGGCGAGGGCTCGCGTCTCTCTTTCCGGCGGGTCCTCGCCCTTCCTTGTCCACGCAGCAGGACTGTAGTCCGGGGAGGGAAGTATTCCTGGCTGGGCTAGGGGTGGCCAGTCCAGGGCGCACATAGGCGGTGCGAGTCGAGGAGGGACGCGGTGCCCGCGCTCAGCCGTGCTCTAGCAGCGGGAACAGTTCTGCAGTGAGTGATCAGTGCTCTGGAGTATTGTTTCCGCTGCCAGGGTAAGTCTGGGACTGCCGTTCGGGCCTACCCAGCAGGTAAGTCTTAGGCCATCGCCTGCGGCATCAGCCCTGGGAGCAGCGAGACCCAAGATTGCATCAAACGTTTGCCCCGTCCTTCCATAGGTGACTGGACGTGAATGATGCTTCATTTTGGCACCCCCTTTCCCTGCTCAGGTAGAATTTAAACAATTGAAAAAACCCCTTCCCAATCAGAATACCATCCACAGGACAACGAAGAAAACCCATCTTCAGTCCCCAACCACGAAATGGTGGGGGGTGGGGAGGACTGGAAAAGGAGTAAGGGGAGAGGAAGGGTGAGCAGCTGCAAGAAGTTTTCACACCTCTCTGCGGTTCCTGGTAAACGCACTCATGTCCTGGGTATGGAAGGGACTTAAGAGTTCAGGAAAGATAAAAGTAACAGGCTTCTTCCACACTCCCTCGCCCTCCCTTCCCCGCTGCTGGGTTAGGGAGGCTCCATGGAGCTCCAGCACCCTAGAAGGATCCGGTGAGGCGCGAAGACTTGCGGGCAGGTGAACCCATGGCGGGGTGGAAGGCGCCAACCTGCCTCATCTGAGCCTGAGGCCTGCTGAGAAGCGTGGGGGCCTTGGGATAGCTCCCGAATGAGGATGTGCGTTTCTAGCTTCTTTGGGCCCTCCTCTCCCAAAAATCTGCTCCCACAATCCACCCTGGAGGCGCGCCCCCAAGACTCCTTTGTCGCCCCAGGGGCGGGACCTGAGCTGTCGATTTCAGGGGCCCTTCGTGACTCCAAAAGTCCTGGGCGCTGTCGCTCATGAGTGCTGCACAACTGTCGCCCTCCAAAGCCACCTCCATCCCTCACTGGGCTGGCCTCCTGAGCCTTCGGTGAGGAAATAGTGTTCCGAGTTGCCCGCCTGGGAGCTTGACAGCCTGACTGGAAAAGGGCTAATTCGCTAACTTTCTGTGCAAATCACTTGAGCTAATTATTTGATCTGAAACATGGGCAGGTAAAGGACCATTGGCGGGCGTGGGGAGGGAGGCGTGGAATCTTTCCCACACTTTTTGTCACCTTTCAACAAAAACCACAACACACCCAAATCCCTCTGGTCTGAACGGGCTGGCTAGAACTGGGCCTCCCGGGACCAGGAGTGGGCCCCTAGAAGTTTCCCAGTTTGGGATAGGGCCGGGATTCCGGAGTCCAGAGCTGGGAGTCGGGTTCAGCGGCCCGAGACGCTGGCTCTCCCAGACTCCCTTGCGCCGGGGCAGTGCGCGGGGGCGGCTCGAGTCCCTCCCGGGCCGGCGGGGACCCTCAGGCTCCCGGGGCGCCGCCCACCAGCCCGACCCGGCGGCGACTCCCAGGCCTGGAAGCCCCATTCTGCTCCCGCCCCGCCCCGGCCGGCCAGCGCAGGGCCCCTCAGGCCCGCAATCTCCAGGCTCAAACGGTGAACAGGTCCCCGCATCCGCCTGCCTTTGCACTTGGGGGTGGGGGAGCCACCTTGTGACGCCCCTTCTGCCTCTCACCAGCTTCCCCCTTTCTCCCCGTTCTGTACGGTTTCCCTTGGAGCCAGAAGGAAGCCCGGTGCCAGCCAGCCTTCCTGAAAAGACCAAGCCCGCGCCATCCGGCTTCCTCCAGTGGACGCCTGCAGGACCCAGGTGAGATACGGGACTGGTTGGGGACGCGAGGGGCGGAGGGCGGCGAGCAAGGGATCCTGACTTGGGGGCGTTGCCTCCCGGAATCCAAGCGGCCTTTTGCCCACGTCTCCCGAGATGCATGGAAATTGAGCTCGTCCACATAGCCCCCTGACTGCGTGGTGCCCTTTTCTGACTTAAAACATTCCTTGTACCTTTATTTACACGATCCAAGTTGCAGTGTGCCTAGATTTTCCTCCAAGGACAAAAATGTGAATAAAGCAATATTTTAGCCAAACATTTCCGTGTCAATTAAGAAGACTGCAATTCGTTCCAGACTATAAATTCTCTTTAACAACTCCCTAAGGTATTCTTTTACATTGTTTTTCAACGTTGCTAAATGTGCATCATAATGTGTGGGAGACTTGTCTAAAGTGAATCAATTTATACTCGGTTGATTAATTGACCCGATGTTACCACCTCCAAGGAGGCACCTTTCCACTATTTTCTCATTTTTTCCCCAACACATGTTACTTGTTAGTGAGGAAGCTGTGTGCACGTGGCATTGTATAAAGTTTATTAAGCAGACGTGGCCCTTAAACTAGGAAGAGCTTAGTATAACTCTAAATCTAAAATTCGACATTTCGGTAAGTTATGAGACAAGATACCCACGTTGTTTGATAAACCAGAATTGAACATAATTTTTTTAAAATTTAAATCACAGGAATGTTTTTCTTGAAGGCATCCGGCATCTCCAGTTAGCAGTACTGATTTTTTTTTTTTCTTTTTCCGACAAAGGAACACTACATCAACACTCTTGGCGGGGATGTGGACAAGAAGACTCCTGTTTCAAGAAAATACAATCATCTCTCAAAGGCTGTAATTTATATGCATTTAAAACTCTCTAGGCATTGAAAACCACCCAAGTGTCCCAAATAGAAGGGTAAAATATAATCAATCACTCAGTGTAATATTATACATCCTTTAAAAATGTTATTGGGAAATGTTTTATGATCTGTAAGTCCAAGGAATCCTCTCCCACCATTTCTTTCTCCCTGCTGTTCCCCCATACCCACACTTCTTTGTTCCAATTGGCATGTAAATTTGGTTTTCCCGCCAAATGAGTCAGTCATGATGGTAACGTCAACTGATTTGAACAGATGTGTGTCAATGTTACTTGGAAAACTAGATGTCAATAACCAGGGCCACAGAAAAAGGCAGTGGTTGCAACTCTGTAAAAATGTATGCATGCACAAAGACAAGGACTAAAGTGGAACCCCACACAGGAAAACAGTGGGCTGTACTCCAGTGCTGGGACATTGAATGACTGTATGATGCTTTTGATTTCCGTTAACATGGGCAACTGTCCAATTAAAAACTCCTAAGGACTCTGCAGTGCAAATTGTTTTGCGGATTGTTTCAAAACACCATACCTATCAACTCATCAAGGCAGATGGGGCAGCAGGGGACTGGGCTCATTCCCTGAATCCTGGACTGCTATAGAGTTCAGGGCAACATTTGCAGAAAACCTGAGCCTATGAGATGGGAGTTAACTTACAGGCAGCTTTCCTGAGACTGTGCAAGATGAAAATAAAACTAGGTTCAAGAAATATGTTTGAGGAAGATCAATGAGTTTATCGATAGAAGTTAAAAGACTTGAGTCAGGGGCTATATGCAAGTTGGCATATGTTTTTAGAGGTCTTTTTTCCCATTGGCCTGCAGTATGGCTTAATCTCATAACCCTAGAATTTTATATATGCATTTGTATTTAGAGTTATTACATGACTCTTAAGCAAAAAAGAGTATATATACATCAAGTATAGCAAACGTGTATCTCCCTGCCCCCCACTCAGGCCCACCCATTAGTTACTGCTCAGTGAATAAACAAGGATTGTCTAGCTCTTTCATAATATTTCACCTATCTGCCACCTTTTCCTCCCTCCCCAGCTCCACAGCTGATCTCTTTGGCAAGTGCTGCCAGGCTTAAAACCCCTGTGGGGATAGTAAACTGAGCCAAGAGGGAGGAGTCCCGAAAGACTTCCACTTCCTGTGGTTGTTTGGGCCTTTGAGCACTCCCCATTCCACTACTGAGCTCTATAATCTGAGCAATTGGTGGGAGTTTGGAAACATGGCCTTGGCTCCACTGCTGGAGTCAGGGAGCTCAGAACACTGCAGCAACCTGAGAGTGAGAGTCTTGGTTGCTTTGAAGTCTGAGTCTCCCAAGTCAGTTCCCTCACCTGTTCCCTCATGTCCACCCCCATCCGCCATCCAGACAAGACTATTACCCTAAGACCAGACCTTCTAAAGGCGTGGCCACAGAATCACCAGTATCCCAACATCCTGCCTTTGTATCGTGTGTTTACATACTTTTCCAAATACTTTCTTTCTTTTTTTTTTTATTTGTGACAACCTTGAAAGACAAACAGAGTTAAGGCAGTCCAAAAAATAATTACAGACAAGAAAACGGGGGCTTCTGCAGGTTAAGGATTTGTCTGAGGCTAATCTCTGGGGGCTCTTCCTCCAGGCCTCATAATGTGTTCCTTATGTCATTACCTGTTCATCAGAACCGACTATGCAGTAGTGACCAGAGCAGGAAGTGGAAGTAAATGTGTTTGGTTACAAAAATTCCAGGTGAAACTGACCAGTCTTATGATGAGCTTTGGCCTAGGGCGAGGCCCAAGATTGGCCCCAGGATTACTTAATAGTGACTATAAGTTACCCAGCCGTGTACAAGTCAATCTGCACAAACCAAAAAAGCATGATTTAAATTCCTTTTAAACCTCTGTCCCATATTTGTTATTTTCTGTAGATTCAATCAAATTATCTTAAGGAAACAAATGAAGTGTCCAGCTATAGGGGTTGACTTAATCTAGTCACTCACTCAGTGGAACCTTTTTCAGCCATTACAAATAATAATGATAGAGACTATACAGAAACCTGGAAAATGCTTATGATATCAACTTTAAAAAAATTCAGGGTCACAAAATCACATGGACACCATGATTGAAAAATAGGAGCAGAACCTGGAGGAAACCTGCAAAACAGACATACTTGTTACTTAAGGGTGGTGGGATTAGAGCTGAAGTTTCTTCTTTCTCTACTTTTTCATGTTGTGTTTGTGTGTGTGTGTGTGTGTGTGATGCCACGTTTTCTTGTTATATTGTCAAAATATAATTCTCTAAAAAGTCTTTGGGGTCATGGGTGATACAGAAATTTGGGATCAGTCAAGGATGCACAGACCTCAGACATCTCGGGGATCATCATGTCACGAGATACCACTGTGCACTTGTGACAGATTGATAACTGAAAGGTCTGGGAGCCACTCATCTTCATAGCAAAACACGTGGTAAGTATTACAAGACGAATCAATGAAACTATCAGGAAGAAAGTGGGACCTAAGCAAAGAAAAAAGGGGTTGCTATGGGATGGGGGGGATGAGTTGTATTTTCATAGGAGTGTAATGGGAATGTCCTTAACTATTTGTGTCTTTATTGCTTTAAATGTCTGTTGAATGAATTGAAACTTACATAGGGTATATGATTTTATACTTGTGCTAGCATGCTAAAATAAAGAATTTATGCCCAAGCAAACAACTGGAAAACATTTTGCTATAAGCATTACAGACACAGGGTCATTTTTAATATGTTGACTCCACACAAGTGGTCAAGAAAAACCATAAAAACTACATGAACAGAAAGCCCCAGTTAAAAAAATGCATGAAGGTGCTTATTTCAATATTTTAAGGATGGAAGTTAGGAACATCCTGAATGACCAACAACAAAGGATTGGACAAATAAAATACAGTGTAGCTAGTACAATAGAATAGGATGCTTTCATGTAAAATAATGTTTCTGAAACTAATTTTCATGTCATGAGAATGTGCTCCTGATAAAACATTTAGCGATTGAGAAAAGGTGCAAAATATTTTCCCATCTCTGCAATGTAGGTATATAGGGAGCATTCTATAGGAATAGTTTTGTATCAACATACAGATAAAAGGCTAGGAGGAAACATATAAAAATTTTATTGTGATTATTTCTGAGTTGTGGTATAAAAAGTGACCAAAGAAAGATGCTAAACTATTTTTGCGATGTGTTCCTAATATGTAATATAAATGTATTGGGGACGTTTTGCATTCATAGTTTTGTATCAATAATACGGGGAGAAAAGGCCATCAGGAAGTATACCAAAAGTCTAGAGGTGGTTATCGCTGACTTGTGTCCCTATAGGCAATCAAAAACGATACTAAACTCTTTTTGCGATGTGTTCCTCATATGCACTATAAATATATTGGGAACATTTTGCAAGTGTAGTTTTGTATCAATATACAGATGAAAAGATGGAGGAAATAAACCAAAAATCTAGCAGTGGCTATCTGTGGTTTACTTCTGTGATAAATGTAAGATGCAGAATTATTTTTGCAGTATGTTCCTGAATATGTAGTATAAGCATATTGGGATCATTTTGCACCCATAGTTTTGTATCAACATATGGAGAAAAGTCTAGGAAGAAATATACCAAAACTTGTAACAGTATTATAGGTAATGTTTGTTTTTCTCTTTATACTTTTATGTATTTTCCAAGTAATATTTGTGTAAACAACAAAATGCATTACTTTTATAGCAATAATAAAACATTTTATTTTTTAAAAGTTTGTATGTTTTTTAAAGCATGAACCCCTGACGTAAGGGTAAGGGAAGACTTCCTATTTGGCCAGCAGTGGGCCTAGAATACTTTTTCAAACGTATCTGGGAAACCTTTGTACAGCTTCAGTTGGATCTGCAAATGTGTTTTCATTTGCTCTTGGCAAAGGAAAGAGAAAGTATAACTTAAAAATATAACCACAACAGAGTTATATAGTAATATTACTAAACCAACTGCTATCTCCTGTCTAATCAAAGTAACATTTAAAGAAGTACAGAAAGCTGAAACAGGCTCCTTTTCCTCTAGTAGCAATTCAGGAAGGCGGTACTTGGATGCTCGCCCAGGGCCTCAAGACACATTGGCCAGTTTGAGACATGCCCAAGTCAGGAAAACACCTTACAGAAAGGTTATTTCCACTCAGCCAACTTCTTGCAGATGCAGGTAAAGCCGCCCTGCATTTTCCTGCAAATTCAGCTGAGCTCCATAATAACTCTGGTGTTGCAGAACACATGTGACACCCCAATTTAGGCAATCCCTGTTCTGGTAAGAGAGATGGAACCATTTGGTCACGTACCCGGCCCGTGGTCTGAAGGGCACCTACCAAGGTTTTAACGTTCCTCAGTGGCACTGATATGAACAGAGACACATTACAGGAGGATCTAAAGTCCTTCCTATCCTTTTAGTAGCATTTTGGGAACTGTTCCCCCATCAAAGACATATTTGGCACTCTAGCAAGTCCATATGACTAGACATTACTTTCTTTCTTTTTCTTTTCTTTCTTTTTTTCTTTTTTTTTTTGAGATGGAGTCTGGCTCTATCGCCCTGGCTGGAGTGCAATGGCGTGAACTCAGCTCACTGCAAGCTCCGCCTCCCAGGTTCAAGTGATTCTCCTGCCTCAGCCTCCCAAGTAGCTGGGACTACAAGCACCCACCACCACGCCTGGCTAATTTTTTTGTATTTTTAGTAGAGATGGGGTTTCACCATGTTAGCCAGGATGGTCTCGATCTCCTGACCTCAGGATCTGCCCACCTTGGCCTCCCAAAGTGCTGGGATTACAGGCGTGAGCCACCATGCCCGGCCGACATTACTCTCAAAATAGATCCATCATATTCCTTAAAGGAGAAGCTGAGTTGTGAGGCGCAAAATATATATGTGTGTGTGTGTGTGTGTGTATGTATCCATTTACAAAGATACAGGAGACCATTCCTCCAATTTCCTGATGCCCTGCCCTTGCTCTGCTTAAGAACACACAATCATACAACCAAACTGGTCCCCATGCTTAAATGTGCGTGCTCCGCTTTAAGGAGCATGAGCATTTTTCCCTGCCACACTCTGTCAGAGCATATTTACCGGGTGCCTACCTCTGTGCTAGTTACTTGTGGGTAGAGGAGAGGGTAGGGGAGAAGCGGGGGGTTAAGGTGATACTGAGCCAGAGAGGCCTTGAACACACGGATACTTTGTCTGCCACTGGGTACAGAGCAGGGATCAGCTGAGGCTTTGACCTTCGTCTGAGCCAGGTCAGACCACACAGAGAATCTGCTTTGCTAAGCAACCATCTAAGTGGCCTCCTTTCCCCTAGGGCTCACTCTAGTCCCTGCTGGACAAAATGTATGGAATAGGGGCAGAGTGTGGGAGGGACCCCTTTCTAAATGGGAGGTCTCGCCTCTAGGGCTGAGAAAGAGAGACAGAAAAATCACCCCAAATTGAGCATTGATCTTAAGCACCTTTCGTTGACCTCAGTGAAAAAAAATCTTCAGCCCCTGAATTTCTTTATATTTATATATAGAGAAAGACAGAGAGACAGGGTCTCGCTATATCGCCCAGGCTAGTCTCGAACTCCTGGGCTCAAGCCATAATCCCATCTCAGCCTCCCAAAGTATTGGGATTACAGGCGTGAGTCCCTGCACCCTGCTGAATTTCTGAACCAATGAAATGTCCTAGAATTGGCCAGTACAAAGAGTGGTTCTTAGAGTTGGAAGTATGCCAAGAGGGGCTGAGGAGGGGCAAGTGCAGAAGGTGCCGAGGGCTTGCCTTTGTTAACAGGGTACAAACCCTCATTTTACACAAGTTCAGCCCCTCATTTTACAGAAGAGAAAACCAAGTTGCAGAGAGAGAAAATAAATCTCAGAGAGGTCGTGCAGAGAATTGGGCAAGGTCAAAACTTGAACCTTGAGCTCCAGGGCTTTTTCCATTGTAATACACTGGGTCTAAAGGACACAGGGAGTGACTCAGGAAGACTCTATGAAGGATATGGGACTTGAGGAGCACCTGCAAAAGTTGGTGGGGCTGGACATAGTAGTGTTCACCTGTAGGCCCAGCTACGCCAGAGGCTGAGGGAGGAGGATCACTTGGGCCCAGGAGTTCCAGGCTGCAGTGCACCATGATGATTGTGCCTATGAATGGCCACTGCACTCCAGCCTGGTCAACCAAGGGAGGTCCTATCTCTTTAAAAAAAAAAAAAAAAAAAAGATGGGTGGGGCCAGAAGAGGCAGAGAGGACAGGGGTGGACATTCCAGGCAGCGGGTAATGACATAAGCACTGGAGGAATGGATGTGGTGTCACCACAGGGCAATCTGGAGGAAATTAAGGTCAAGTCTTGCTTCTCAACGTGGGCTATGCAAGCCCTCGAGGGTATAAGAGAGTGTCCCATGTGTTGCCAAAAGCCACAGAATATAGATGGCACAGTTTCCTAGAGCACAGCTTGGTTTCCATAATGAATAATTTATAGCATTGTTTTTCTGTAAAAACAAGCACAAATTTAAAAAGATAAAACTGAGACCTCACAAAATCATTTCCAGTTTGTTGCAGGCCCCTCCAGGCCGTCCCAGGACTCCCACTCCAGTCTCATTCCGAGGGAGTATTTGTGCACTGGTCTCTAGGCATTTGGCTGTTTGTTTTTCCTGCCAGCACTCCTTGTCTTCTGATAACAGTTCCCTGACTCTTTCCTTTGCTGAACTGCCCCTCCTCCACTGCAATCATGGGATTCTGGAAGGGCTGCCCATCTCTGTAAACTGCTGAGCCTTTCACCAGGCACGTGACCCAGGTCAGGCAAACCACAGTATCCCATCCTCTCTTCCACAATGATTGTGGTAAAGAAAGTTCACATGTTCACGTGACCCCAGCCTAACCACTCAAAGTACTTGCCTGGGATTTTTTTTTTTTCTTTTTTTTTTTTTGAGACAGGGTTTCAGTTTGTCACTCAGGCTGGAGTGTGATGGTGTGAATGCAGGTCGCTTCAGCCTCGAACTCCTGGGCTTGAGCGATCCTCCCGCTTAAGCCTCCTGAGTAGCTGGGACGACAGGCACACCACCACACCTGGCTAAGTTTTTAATTGTTTTTAGAGATAGGGTCTCACTATGTTGTTCAGGCTAGACTTGAACTCCTGGGCTCAAGTGATCCTCCAGCCCCAGCCTCTCAAACTGTTGGGATTACAGCGGTGAGCCACCAGACTCAGCCTTGCCTGTTTTTTTTGTTTTGTTTTTATTTTTGTTTTTTATGTTCAATGCTGAAATGGAAAGAGCCTCCCTTTCTTCTGTGGCTTCTAAACCTAAAGCTGTATATAGCTATGCCCTCCCTCACCCTGCTCTGCCATGTCTCTCACCGAGGAATATTAGCAGGAGAGAATGAGAACAGCATGCACATAAAAACATAAAACATGCACATAAAAGAGAGAGACGACAGACAGAGAGACAGAGACAGAGACAGAGAGCTAATGACATTGCTTGAGTCCTTGAACCCGGGTGGTTCTGGCGTCAGCTCCACTCCTGTCCCTCAGTGACCAGAGCACACATTGTCCCTTTTGTTTAAGCTAGTCTCATTTATTCATTCAGCAAAACTTATCAAGTACTTTCTAAGTGCTGGGCACTATTCTAGGAACGGAAAAAGAGCGGTGAACAAAAGAGACAAAGACCCTGCTCTTGCGGCGTTTCCCCACCACACTGAGTTGTGCCTCTGTCTCTGTCACTTCCAGCTGGAACAGTGCTGCCAGCCAGACCATGGGAGGCTTGACAGGCTGGCCTAAGGACTGTGCTATAAACAAGAGGGAGACTTTGCATGTTAGCCTGAGGACTACTATAAACAAGGGCTGCGGGGTAGGCGTTGAATATTCTCAGCAGAGGAATCACATGATCTTTCACAAATGTCTAGATATGAGGCTGGGCTAGGTTGGAAGCGGTGACTACAAAAAGGCCGGAGTGGCTGGCGCTCTGATTTGTTCAATTTTTGAAATGCCCTCATGACGAAGGTGGCCTACCTGAATCAAGGTCTCTGGAAGGAAACCCAGTTTGGGAGGAAAACAAAGTGCTTCCAGGAAGTGTTCCAGGCCTAGCTCTTCCTGCTCTCCCATCCTTTCCTGGCCGGGTCCTTTGGTTCAGCCTTCCCAGCTTGCTCCACTCTCGCCCTCTGCCCGTGTGCTGCACTGCTGCTTCGCTTTGAGGCCTACCTAGCACTGGATTCCTCTCCCCTCGACCCCACACCTGTCTGCACATGGAGTCCACACGCCACTGATAGGAACATGTGAGCTGCAGGGAAGGCTTCCCTCTCCCTCCCTGCCCCAATCCACCTACCTTGTTTTTCTTTGAGACAGAGTTTCGCCCTTGTTGCCCAGACTGGAGTGCAGTGGTGCCATCTCAGCTCACTGCAACCTCCGCCTCCCAGGTTCAAGTGATTCTCCTGCCTCAGCCCCCGCAGTAGCTGGGATTACAGGTGCCTGCCACCACGCCCGGCTAATTTTTTTGTATTTTCAGTAGGTGTTTCATCATGTTGGACAGGTTGGTCTCAAACTCCCGACCTCAGGTGATCCACTCCCCTCGCCCTCCCAAAGTGCAGGGATTACAGGCGTAAGCCATCACGCCAGGCCTCCGCCTACCTTTCAAGACCTATTCCACGTGCCTCCTTCTTTTGAGGACTTCCTCGACCACCCCAATCATACTGAACCTCATCTGACCTCCTGCCATACCCAATGTCCAGACACTGGCTCATAAGATGTCCATTTTTACAGGCATGCCTTCTGCAAATCCGTAGGAAGCACCAAGAACCAGGCCCTTCTTCACCCCCAAATCTGTCATGGAGCCCAGCGCTGTTCCCGGCACAGCAGAGCAGGTGCTCCATCCAGGTTGACTGATGACATTGAGCACAGAGATGGCCTGGGGATAAGGCCATCTTAATCCTTTTCCTGGGACAGTCCTGGCTTAGGCCTACTTTATTGTCATAATTATTAGTAGCATCTTCTTTCACTCTCAAAAATGTCCCATGATAAAATATATTGTAACCATATTTGTTTAGAGGATATTGAAGGGGGTTGTCACAGCACAGTTGAAGAGATTTCTGATATAGGACAAAATATTTATATAATCAAAACAGCATTAGGGCCCACAGTGATGGCTCATGCTTGTAATCTCAGCACTTTGGGAGGCCACGGTGGGCAGATCACTTGAGGTCAGGAGTTCAAGACCAACCTGGCCAACATGGTGAAACCCTGTCTCTACTAAAAATACAAAAATTAGCTGGGCACGGTGGCTCATGCCCGTAGCCCAGCTACTCAGGAGATTGAGGCACGAGAATCCCCTGAACCCAGGAGGTGGAGGTTGCAGTGAGCCGAGATCATGCCAGTGCACTCCAGCCTTAGCAACAAAGCGAAACTTCGTTTCAAAAAAAAAATCAGCATTGTGGCAGGGTGCGATGGCTCACACTTTATAATTCCAGCACTTTGGGAGGTCACAGTGAGAGGATAACTTGAGGCCAGAAGCTTGAGACCAGTCTGGACAAAAAGTAAGATCTCATCTCTATTAAAAAAACAAACAAAACAAACAACAACAACAACAAAAAACATTATTATGTATTATGTTGCAATTCCATGCTCTGTCACTTGGAACTGAACTTGTTCCTTAGAGAACTCCGGAAAGTCTTGCCTACTCAACTGCAACAGGCTCCCACCCACTCTATAGCACATGAAGCATTAAGCCACAGCCCAGCCTGTCACAAGACACAGGTATCACTTCCATTTATTTCACATCATGGGTATGCAAAATAACATTGTTATGTGCCTCCAGGACTGGGAAGGCACACAGGCCCGGTCTAGGACCAGAAAGAATTCAAAGGCAACCATGAACAAACCTCAGGTCTAGCAGATGAAGCAAAGGGTTGCTTCATGGTTCTTTTCAGAGTGGCTTTAGTTTGTGAAAGTCTGTCTCACCAGGAGCAACCAAAAGAAAGAGAACCCTCATTCTACCACCCTTCCATCGTCCTCTTCTACCTCTGTCTGTCTCCCCAGAGTTGTGGCTTCATCCTACCCTGCTTCCAGTGTAACCATCCAATGGATTCACCATGCCCCTTGCCTAGACAGAGCCGATTTATCAAGACAGGGGAATTGCAGTGAAGAAAAAGTAATTCACGCAGAACAGGCTGTGCGGGAGATTGGAGTTTTATTATTACTCAAATCAGTCTCCCCAAGCACTCGGGGATCAGAGTTTCTATTTGTTTGTTTGTTTTTTGAGATGGAGTCTCACTCTGTCACCCAGGCTGGAGCGCAGTGATCTTGGATCACTGCAACCTCCACCTCCCAGTTCAAGAAATTCTCCTGCCTCAACCTTCTGAGTAGCTGGGATTACAGGCCCCAGACACCACGCCTGGCTAATTTTTGTATTTTTAGTAGAGATGGGGTTTCACCACGTTGACCAGGCTGGTCTCAGACTCCTAACCTCAGGTGATCCACCTGCCTCGGCTTCTGAAAGTGCTTGGCTTACAGGCGTGAGCCACCGTGCCCAGTCGAGGATCAAAGTTTTTAAAGATAATTCGGCAGGTATGGGCTTGGGAAATGGGGAGTGCTGATTTGTCAGGTTGAAGATAGAATCCTAGGGGGTCGAGGTGAGTTTTTCTTGTTGTCTTCTGTTCTTGGGTGCGATGGTAGAACTGGTTGAGCCAGATTACTGGTCTGGGTGGTGTCAGCCGATCCATTGAGTGCAGGGTCTGCAAAATATCTTAAGCACTTATCTTAGGCTTTACAATAGTGATGTTATCCCCAGGACCAATATGGGGAGATTCAGACTCTTGGAGCCAGAGGCTGCATGATCCCCAAACTGTAATTTCTAGTCTTGTAACTAATTTGTTAGTCTTGCAAAGGCAGATTGGTCTCCAGGCAAGAAGGGATCTTTTCAGGAAAGGGATATTATCAATTTTGTTTCAGAGTCAAACCATGAACTAAATTCCTTCCCAAAGTTAGTTTGGCCTACGCCTAGGAATTAACAAGGACAGCTTAAAGGTTAGAAGCAAGACGCAGTTGGTTAGGTCTGATTTCTTTCACTGTCATAGTTTCCTCTGTTACAATTATGCAAAGGCAGATTTACTGGCACTCAACCTGGGCAGCTCTGTTTGCCTTGGATACTCATATTCTTCAGAGTGGAGCACCTGCAAGACAGACAGACCTCCCTCCAGCAGATTAAAGATGGCTACAAATTATTTGACATTCCTCCCATAGAGACTTGAGGTCTACATCCCTTCCTCTTAAATCTGGGCTAGCTTCAGTGACTCGCTGCCCAGTGTGGCCAAAGTGGCCTTGCAGCTTCCACTGGGTTTCTTGGAGCCTCGAGCTTCCACGTAGGCATCTACCTACTCAACGGGCATCGTGCTGGAGAAACAATGTGAAGCAATGACATGGAGAGGTCCTGAGACTGTGATTTGGAGAGAAGGAGCTGCTGGGCAGTCCCTAACTGTTCCAGCCCTCAGTGGTGCAGGTCATTCCAGTTAAGACCCCAGATATTGCAAGTTACCCCTGCCAAACTGCCAATGTGTGAGCAAAAGAAATGATCATTGTTGTTTTAACAAACTAAGTTTGGGTGTGGTTTGTTATGTCACAGTTGATAAGCAGAACACTCCTTCTTGCCCGTATTAATTGTTTTCAGCTTTATTGAGGTATAATTGATATACAAAACTGCACATATTTAATGTATACATTTTGATGAGCTTTTGCCAATATGGATTTATCGTTTCTTGTAGCATAAATCTGATGCGATATTAAGCTCTGTAACAGATGTTTGTAGGCCGGTGTTCATAGCAGCACGATCTCCATTAACCAAAAGGTGGAGGCAACCCAAATATCCTTTGATGGGTGAATGGATGAACAAAATATCCATACAATGGAATATTATTCAGCCTTGGAAAGGAAGGAAACTCTGAGTCTTGCTACAAGGTGGATGAACCTTGAGGACATTATGCTAAGTAAAATAATCCAGAACCAAAAGGACAAATATTGTATGATTCAACTTATAAGAGTTATGTCCCCATATGAGCAGCACAACTCATAGAGACAGAAAGTAGAGTGGTTCTTGCCAGGGGCTGGGGCAGGAGGGAGAATAGAGTTAGTGTTTAAAATGTACAGAATTTTAATTTGGGATGATGGGAAGGTTCTGGAGATGGATGGTGGTGCTGGTTGCACAACAATGTCAATGCACTTAATGCCAGTGAACTGTATACTTAAAAATGATTAAAATGGTCAATTGTATGCCATATAAATATAACTACAATAAGAAGAAATGGGAAAAATAAATGTATGTTGGAAGGGTCAATTAGTTTAAAGAATTAATTTAAGAAATTAAATAGTTAAATTAAAATAATAAATATTTTTCAAATACTTATACAAAAATAACAAATGGCCAGACACAGTGGCTCGTGCCTGTAATCCCAGCACTTTGAGAGGCTGAGGTGGGCAGATCGCTTAGGTCAGGAGTTCGAGACTAGCCTGGCCAACATGGGGAAACCCTATCTCCAAGAGAAATATAAAAATTAGCTGGGTGTGGTGGTGGGTGCCTATAATCCCAGCTACTCGAGAGGCTGAGGCAAGGGAATTGCTTGAACCTGGGAGACAGAGGTGCAGTGAGTTGAGATCATGCCACTGCACTCCAGCCTGGGCAACAGAGTGAGACTCCAACAAGAACAAAACAAAACAAAACCAAGAGGAACGAGTCCAAGTGCATGGGGGTGGGGAGAGTCTGCTCATCATGGGAGTCTGTGCCTGAGTGGGTTGAAGATGGTGACCTTACAGGGGGATGACCTGGAGCAGGGAGTAAGAGCCCAGGAAGGGTGAAGAGATCATCCGTGTGGAGGGGCCACCCAGTGTGGCATACAGAGCCTGAGGAGGGCATCCACACATGGGGCCAGCCTGGCACAGGTGTTAGAACCTAGAAGGTCAGCCTGGGCAACATAATGAGACCTCATCTCTTCAAACAAATATAAATAAATTAAACAAAAATCAATAAATAAATTAGCTGGGCGTGGTGGTGGGCACCTGTGGTCCCAGCTACTCGGGAGGCTGAGGTAGGAGGATCACTTGAGCCAGGGAGGTTGTTGCAGTGAGCCTTGATGGCACCACTCCACTCCAGCCTGGGCAACAGAGCGAGATCCCATCTCAAAAAAACAGGACCCTAGAAGGTTGAGAATGGTGTCTGCAAGCAGGGCGGTATAGGGCATCCACACAGGATGGTCTGCTGGGGACTGAGTATGAGCAGGGAGGAGAGGGCATCCGTGTGGAGGGGCGGCCTGATGTGAGGTCGAGAACTCAAGCAGGGTAAGGAAGACATCCATGCCACAGGCAGCCAGGTAGAGGGACTCGGAGTCCAAGTGCAGCGAGTAGGACGTCCACGTGGGGACCAGCTTGTCCTGGAGAGTCAGAGGCCGAGCTAGGGAGTCAGCATCTCCCTGGAGAGGCAGCCTGGCAAGACGGTATCAGACATGAGCCGGGTCATGAGGGCATCCATACAGGGGCCGCTCGGCATGCGAAGTCAGAGCCCAAGTGGAGTAAGGAAGGTGTTTGCAGGGGGTGTGGGGTGGCCTCCTGCAGGTTTCCAAACCTGAGATAAAAGGAGAAGGTGGCTGGGCACAATGGCTCATGCCTGTAATCCCAGCACTCCGAGGCAGGTGGATCACCTGATGAGGTCAGGAGTTTGAGACCAGCCTGGCCAACATGGCAAAACTCCGTCTCTACTGAAAATACAAAAATTAGCTGGGCATTGTGGTGCACACCTGTAATCCCATTTACTCTGGAGGCTGAGGCAGGACAATCGCTTGAATGAGGGAGGTGGAGGTTGCAGTGAGCCGAGATCGCACCACTGTACTCCAGCCTGGGTGACAAGAGTGAAACTCTGTCTCAAAAAAAAAAAAAAAAGGGTGTGTGTGTAGGGGAAGGCACCCACGGGGGGGTCGGCATGGGGAGCTGGAGCCTGAACGAGGTGAGGCCAACCATGTGGGGGGAGGGCCCAGTGTGGCTGTCAGAGGCCAAGCCAGCTGAGGATACTACTGCCAATGGGTAGCGTGGCCTGGCGTGTCAGAGCTCAAACCGGGGAAGGATGGTGGGCTGGCGTTTGATGTGAGATCCTGAGGTGTCAGTAGCTCATCCATGTGGTCAGGGGCAGCCCGGCATACGATGTCAGAGCGTGGATGGGGCGTATAGGGTATCCGTGCCATGGGGTGGCCTGGAGCATTGTTTCAGAGCCCAAGCAGGGTTCAGAGGGCGTACATGTGGAGGACAGCCTGGCATGGCCAAATCTTGGCCCAAGTGGGCTGAGGAGGCCATCAATATGCAGAGTGGGTGGGACTAGTATGAATTCTAGAACACCCGATCCTAGTCACAGTTAACACAGCTGAGGATGGGAATGACGTGTCAAATGAAAACTGGGACAATTACTGAAAGTCTAAATGCATGACAACTCCACCATCCCTACCCCTGCTGCCCTTCCCCATTGAGCTCCCTGGAAACCACCTTATTGCCCTGAGAAGGAGGCTGGTTTTTACTCTCCGTAGCAGATGTCTCTAGTACCTCTTGTCCCCTCCCCTTGAGCCCCACCGATTTCAGCTGCTAAAGTGCGCTGTTTTCTACAAGATCACCCTGACCTCATGCAGGCAGCACAGTGTTTGCCCTTGAGGGAGCATTAAGTCTCTTTCTGCTTTCAGTTTCAAGGCCTTCTCTTAACTGGCTGACTTTTAACAGCAGGCTGAGCCATTCTCCCTTCATCCCAGGGAGAAGCCTCCATGGTGGGGATGGGAGCTTCAGTTTAAAGGCTCTGGTTTCCTGTTCTTCAGTGGACAATACTGAAAGCCTTCTGGATGTTTCCAAGGAAGCCTCCTGTTTCCTACAGGGATGACCTCATTCATAATGCACCTTTTTACTGGCTTTTCCTCTTCCCCTGTCTCACTCTCTTGGCTCCCTCACCCCAATTTCTCAGGACCAACTCCCAGATAAATCACCTGCTCTCAAATCCTCTTCTCAGCCTCTGCTTTGAAAGGAACCCAAACTAAGATAGTCTACATTTGGAGATGCCATAATTAAATGTCTGTGTTCTGGTTCAATTATTTTATTTTATTTTTGAAACAGGATCCCCTTCTGTCACCCAGGCTGGAGTGCAGTGGTGCAATCTGGGGTCACTGCAGCCTCGAACTCCTGGGCTCAGGCGATCCTCCCCTCTCAGCTTCCTGAGTAGCTGGGACTACAGGCGTGCGCCACCATACGAGGCTAATTTTTGTGTTTTTTGTAGAGATGGGGTCTCATTACTTTGCCCAGGCTGGCATGGAGCTCCTGAGCTCAAGCAATCCACCCACCTGGGTCTCCCAAAGTGCTGGGATTACAGGCATAAGCCACCGCACCCAGCATAGTCCAATCATTTTAGAGTGAAGCCGGCAGACAGGCTGCATTCATGCCACAGAGCTTCCAGTCAGCTTACGGGTGTCTCAACCCTAAGTATGGACAGCTAAGATCAGGGCCCAGAGCTAGGACAACAGTGAGGTAAGCGATGCGCTCTGGGTGCAAAATGTAAGGAGGCCCTCACTCTCAGGTGCCAACCTGGCACTTGCAGGACCTCGAGCCTGAGAGACCCCTGACATTTTGCACCCTGGCCTCTCTGCTTGCCTCACCCTACTCCTGGCTGAGGCAAGCCACTGGCTCTGGCCAAGCCACTAATAAAAAGCCTCTAAGATGGAAACAAATAGAAAAAAAAGAAACTCAAATGAAAAAGAAACAATGCAAACAACAAAAAGCAATTCTTAGAAATCCACAATATTCTCAGAGGCATAAGATAATTTATTTATTCACCAAGAAGAAAAAGAAGGGGCATTTAAAGAACAAGAAACAGCTCTAGGAAATTAGAGGTTCAAGATACCACTCAGCAGAACAAAAAAAGGCAAAGAACAGCCAAACAGACCAGACAAGGAAAAGGACATTAGAGGATTGTTCCAGATGTGATGTAAGAGTGCCAGAAAGGGGGTAAGAAAAAAGTGAGAGAATATTATTAAAGAAATGATACATTAAAATATCCAAAGTTGAAAGACATAAAGTTCCAGTTTTCAAATAATAACTACACTGCGTGCCTAACAGAGTGAATGAAGAAAGCCCACATCAAGTAACCTTTTTGTGTAAATTTCAAAAACAAGAATTAAAAAAAAGATTCCAAAACCCCATCTCTACCGAAACTACAAAAATTAGCTGGGTGTAGTGGCGCACACCTGTAATTCCAGGTATTCGTGAGGCTAAAGGCAGGAGAATCGCTTGAACCTGGGAAGTGGAGGTTGCAGTGAGCCAAGATCGTGCCACTGCACTCCAGCTTGGGCAACAGCAAGACTCCATCTCAAACAAAAAACAAACAGAAAAGAAAAGAAAATATTCTAAGAGCTTCCAGAAGGAAAAATAGGTTATATACAAAGGATCAGGAATCAGAATAGCTTTGGATTTTTCCAGAGAAATACTGTGTTGGCAGATAGAAGATAAGGAAGCAATGCCTTCAATATTCTGAAGGAAAATTAATATCCAACATAGAATTCCATCCCTGGCCAAACCAACAATTAAGTGTGAAGCTTGAATACAAACACTTTCAAACTTGCGCAGTCTCAAAAATTCCTTTTACTGCACCCTTTCTCAGGAAACTCCTGGAGGGTGGATGCAAAATGAGGGAGAGACACCAGCTTTTGTAAATCGCAAGCTAGGTAATTTGGACTAACACTACTGCTAAAAATATCAGAGAAGGTGGACAAAATCACTTAAAAATATCCTCAAAAGTATAAAATACTTAACTAGATAGTGAGAAGGTAAATGCATCGAGCTCCGGAAGAGGGCAAGAACCCAGAGAGATGAGCCCAAATCTTGGGCGTCACTTTTGCTCAGAGATAGGGAACAAAAGTCAGGGTCCAGGGTCAGTCAAAAATGGAGACTCTCTGCGGGCCGGGCGCGGTGGCTCAAGCCTGTAATCCCAGCACTTTGGGAGGCCGAGACGGGCGGATCACGAGGTCAGGAGATGGAGACCATCCTGGCTAACATGGTGAAACCCCGTCTCTACTAAAAAATACAAAAAACTAGCAGGGCGAGGTGGCGGGCGCCTGTAGTCCCAGCTACTCGGGAGGCTGAGGCAGGAGAATGGTGTGAACCCAGGAGGCGGAGCTTGCAGTGAGCTGAGATCCGGCCACTGCACTCCAGCCCGGGCAACAGAGCGAGACTCCGTCTCTTAAAAAAAAAGGAGACTCTGGCTGAGTGCGATGGCTCATGCCCATAATCCAGATATTTGAGGAGGCTGAGGCAGGAGGATTGCTTGAGCTCAGGAGTTTGAAACCAGCCTGGGCAATATACGGAGACTCCCGTCTCTAAAAAAAAAACAAATAATGGAGACACTGAGAAACCATCCCTGCTTGGGGGTGGTATTCTGAAAGGCTCTACTCTAGGAGTAAGGATGACTTGGAAGTAAACTAGCTCTTATATGCATTGCAGCCTGCATTCCATTCATCTCAGTAACCCAGAAAATCTCATACCCTGAAATTAAGTTCAGTTGATTTCAGATAGCTAGTAGCCCCAGACACCTGAGGATAAATATACAAATATTCTTTGAAGGAATACAACAATATCCTGGGCTTCAAACTATTTAAATTAAAATCTAATGTCCACGTCATGCAGTGCATGTTTGTGCAAAACCTGGTGCTAAAGCATTTGTAGGTGACCTGCTTCTGTGTCAGGGTTTAGTCCATAGCGGGACAGTTCTTTCACTGTGATCTACGGAGAGTCAGCCTTTGACACAAGGGTTTGTAAGAAAAAAAAATTAGTAAAAGAAAAATAAGAAACAAGAAGAAACAAGAATTTTTTTTTTTTTTTTTTGAGACGGAGGCTCACTCTGTCACCCAGGCTGGAGTGCAGTGAGGTGATCTTGGCTTACTGCAAGCTCTGCCTCCCGGTTCAAGCAATCCTGCCTCAGCCTCCCGAGTAGCTGGGACTACAGGCGCCCACGACCACGTCCAGCTAATTTTTATATTTTTAGTAGCACACCCAGCTAATTTTTGTCTTTTTAGTAGAGACAGGGTTTTGTCATGTTGGCCAGGCTGGTCTCGAACTCCTGACCTCAGGTGATCCACCCACCTCGGCCTCCCAAAGTGCTGAGATTATAGGCGTGAGCCACTGCACCTGGCCAGAAACAAGAAATTTTTAAAAATAAAAATTTTTTAATGAAAAAATTTAATATCCAACACATAATCAAAGATAATCAAATACATCACATCATAAAGTGTTTTATTGTTGTTGTTGTTTGTTTGTAGACATGGTCTGTCACCCAGGCTGGAGTGCAGTGGCACAATCTCGGTTCACTGCGACCTCCGCCTCCTGGGCTCAAAACATTCTCGTGCCTCAGCCTCCCAAGTAGCTGGGACTACAGGCGCCCGCCACCACACCCAGCTAATTTTTGTGTTTTTGGTATAGACAGGGTTTCACTGTGTTGGTCAGGCTGGTCTTGAACTCCTGACCTCAAATGATCCTCCCGTCTCAGCCTCCGAAAGTGCTGGGATTACAGGCATGAGCCACCGTGCCAGGCCTCAAACACATAAAGATTTAAGACACCGTGTCAGTGGTTTTGGGCTGGTATAATAGAATGCCATAGACATAATGGCTTAAACAACTTATTTTTCACAGTTCTGGATGCTAGAGGGCCAAGATCAGAGCAAAGCATGGTTCGTGGTGAAGGCCCTCTTCATGGGCCTTACATTGCCTTCATTGGTATTTGGAGAGAGAGTGAAACAGAGAGAGGAAAACAGTGGCTGGGGACAAGAAAAGCAAAACATTGTGCAACAAAGGATATGTAATCATAGTATAGTATCTCACTCAGCAGAGAACAATGTTTATTTAGTCATTTTAATGAAAGCACCAAATGTAATTAAGCAAAACTTGCTAAAACTTTGTTGGGAGGACGGAAAGAGGATAAATATGTGTGTGTGCCTATATGACAGTTAAATCCTCATCTTCAATATTTGCCAATTGGTAATATTTAAAATGTAAAATCAGGCCAGGTGCGGTGGCTCACGCTTGTAATGCCAGCATTTTGGGAGGCCGAGGCAGGCGGATTACTTGAGGTCAGGAGTTCAAGACCAGCCTGGCCAACATGGTGAAACCCTGTCTCTACTAAAAATACAAAGATGAGCCAGGCGTGGTGATGCCCACCTGTAATCCCAGCCACTCAGGAAGCTGAGGTAGGAGAATTGCTTGAACCCGGGAGGCAGAGGTTCCAGTGAGGCAAGATCACACCACTGTATTCCAGTCTAGGTGACAGCCTAGGTGACAGAGCGAGACCCTGTCTCAAAAAAAAAAAAAAAAAACATTGAAAATTGAAAATAATAAATAAATACAAAATAAAATGTAAAATCAGGAAATAACAACATAAGTACAGCATTTTATTTATTTATAAATCTAATTTCTCATTTAATTTCTTCTTTGATTCATGAGTTGCATGGAAGTGTTAGTTGACTTACTACAATTTGGGAATTTTTTTCTATTTTGTTAATTTATGATTTAATTTCACTGCGATCAGAGAACATACTTTAGAAGATTTCAAAGCCGTTATCCTCAGCAAACTAATGCAGGAACAGAAAACCAAACACGGCATGTTTTCACTTATGAGTGGGAGTTGAACAATGAGAACACATTGACCCAGGGAGGGGAATAACACACACTGGGGCCTGTTGGTGGGGGCTGAGGAGGGAGCCCATCAGGCAGAACAGCTAATGCGGGGCTTAATACCTAGGTGATGGGATGATCTGTGCAGCAAATCACCACGGCACATGTTGACCTCTGTAACAAGCCTGCACATCCTGCACAGGTACCCTGGAACTTAAAATAAAAGTCGATGAAAAAAATTTTTTAAGACTTATCATATCTCCCTGAATATGCTCTATCTTGGTGACCATTCTATGTGCCCTTGAAAGGAATGTGTCTATACTGCTGTTGTTAGGTATGCTGCTCTCTAATTAGATCCAGTTGGTTGATAGTAAATTTCAGATCTCCATTATATCCTTACAGATTTATTTATTTATTTATTTTATCATTATTATTATTATTTTGAGACAGAGTCTCACTCTGTTGCCTGGGTTGGAGCGCAGTGGGTTGATCTCTGCTCACTGCAACCTCCACCTCCCGGATTCAAGCGATTCTCCTGACTCAGCCTCCCGAGTAGGTGGGATTACAGGCGCCTGCCACTATGCCCAGCTAATTTTTTTGTATTTTTAGTAGAGGCGGGGTTTCACCATGTTGGCCAGGCTGGTCTTGAGCTCCTGACCTTGTGATTCGCCCGCCTTGGTCTCCCAAAGTGCTGGGATTACAGGTATGAGCCACAGTGCCCGGCCGGCCCTCTTTCTTTCTCGTAATTCTCTTTGTCTTAAAGTTACTTTGTCTTATACTAATATACTAATATAACCATACAGCTTTCTTACACTTACTGCACAATACATTTTTTCATCCTTTTACTTTCTTTTTTTCACGAAGCATATATTTCTCCACAAGGGGAATTTTAATGATGGCTCTAGTTTATTCCCTCCCCAAATGCCAACTGTAGGTTGGGCATGGTGGCTCAAATTTGTAATCCTTGCACTTTGGGAGCCGAGGGCGGATCCCTTGAGATCAGGAGTTTGGGGCCAGTCTGGGCAACATGGAGAAACTCCATCTCTACAAAACATACAAAATGAGCTAGATGTGATAGCACACACCTGTAATCCCAGCTACTCAGGAGGCTCAGGCAAGAGAATCACTTGAACCCGGGAGGTGGAGGTTGCAGTGAACCAAGATTGCACCCCTGCACTCCAGCCTGGGCGACAGAGTGAGACTCTCTGCGTGTGTGTGTGTATATATATATATTTAAAAAAAATATATATATATATATATATATATAAGTCTAAATGGCAACTGTAACCAAATGGAGTGAACATAACCTCAAGATTGTATTTTCTTCACAATAAAAAAGATCACGCTAGAACTGGATCACTCTGCCCTTTCTCTTTTTATCTCCTCCCAGTTCAAAATGTTTGCATTCTCTGGGATAAGCAATTGGGCTCAATGCTCTCATGCCTCAGCACAATCTTCTTAGTAGTTTCAGCGTTTTTCCGGAAAATCAGCTTAGTCTGCCCACCATAGCCATTCTACTTCCTGTCATAACGCCACTTTCCCCAGGCATACAGAGAATCCTTGCCCTTCTTGTACTGTGTCACTTTGTGGTGTTGGTGATTGCTAAACTTCTTAAAGAAAGTCTGGTGACTTTCAGGAATGTTCACCAGGTTTGTGAGAGTGCTATCAGCATAAAAAGCCCATCCTTTTAATCTTTCTGCATCTTTGTATTTAAAATCAGTCTCTTGTAGATGGAAGAAATAGGTAGGTCAATTACTGGCTAATTACCTTTATACTTGTGTAGGCTTGATTACAACCGTGTTGGGCAAGATGGTAAAACAGCAATTTTTCTGTATCTCTGCCCTGCCCATTTCCTTTCTAATTACAACATTGCTGAACAGCACTTCACTGCCTGCTCTCCTTGTTACAGAAGTAGAAATTTGGGCCACGCCTGGTGGCTCGTGACTGTAGTCCCAGCTGCAAGGGAGGCTGAGGCTGGAGGATCACTTGAGCCCAGGAGTTGGAGGCTACAGTGAACTGTGATTGTGCCACTGCACTCCAGCCTGGGTGACAGAGTGAGACCCTGTCTCTAAAAATGAAAATAAAAAAATAAAAACCAGCCGGGTGCGGTGGCTCATGACTGTAATTCCAGCACTTTGGGAGGCCAAGGCAGGAGGTTCACTTGAGCCTAGGAGTTGAAGACCAGCTTGGGCAGTATAGCAAAATCCCATCTCTACAAAAGAATACAGAAAGAAAAAAATTAGCCAGGCATGATGGTGCCTGCCTATGGTCCCAGCTACTCAGGAGGCTGAGGTGGGAGGATTGTTTGAGTCTGGGAGGTTGAGGCTGCAGTGAGCTGTGATTGTCCCACTGCACTGCAGCCTAGGCAACAGTGAGAAAAAAAAATCCACCACAACACCCAACCTCCAAAGTAGGCTCTTAGGAAACACCTTTAGTTCTACCTGTGTTCTTCCACATCTCATTGCCCCTGCCTCTACCACCTGCACCTACCTCCCCCAAGAAACACCATCCTGCCTTCGTGTTTATTATTTCTTTGCTTACAAAAAATAGTTGTCATATATTATAAACCTATGTTTTGGCCACCTATTGCTGCCTTAAAAACTACCTCAAAAACCAACCAGGCGCAGTGGCTCACGCCTATAATCCCAGCACTTTGAGGGGCCGAGGCGGGCGGATCACGAGGCCAGGAGTTTGAGACCAGTCTGGCCAACATGGTGAAATCCCATCTCTACTAAAAATACAAAAATTAGCCAGGCGTGGTGGCACGCACCTGTAATCCCAGCTACTCGGGAGGCTGGGGCAGGAAAATGGCTTGAACCTAGGAGGGAGAGGTTGCAGTGAGCCCAGATCACGCCACTGCACTCTAGCATGGGTGACAGAGTGAGACTCCGTCTCAAAAAACAAAAAACAACAACAAAAAAACAAAAACAAAACAAAACAAAACCCCCAAAACTACCTCAAAAGCTAGTAGCTTAGAGCATCCGCCATTGAATTGTATCTCCAGATGTTATGGGTTAGGAATTCAGGCAGGGTTCAGCTGGTTGACTGTTATTTTCACACAGCAGATGGGCCGGTCTGGGAAGTGCAAGTGAAGTCCTCTCATCCCAAGTGTGGAGGCTTCGTGGGGTTGGGTTGAAGACTGAGTCAGCTGGGACTGTTTACTGGAGCATGGCCTCCAGAATGATTGACTCGAGGTAAGCAGACTTCTCATATGGTAGCCCAGGACATCCAGAGAGTGTTCCAAGACAGCCAAACAGAAGCTAGAAGGCTTCTCATGACTTAGCCTCAGAACCCCTGGAACTTCACTTCTGCTGCCATCTATTGGTCAAGCCAGTCTCTAAGGCCAGGCCAAATTCAAAGGGAGGGAAATTAGCTTCAGCTCTTAAGGGGAGAATTAAAAGCATTTGTGGCAGAGGACAGTCACAATGGTGGACACCTGTAGTTACAGCTACTCAGGAGGCTGAGGCAGGATCACTCGAGCCCAGTAGTTCAAGGCCAGCCTGGGCAACATAGCAAGACCCTGTCTCTAAAAATAAATACATAAATAAATAAATTAATAAAATACATAAATTTAAAAATAAATGGCATGGGAGAAATGGGTTAAAAAAAGAATTGTGGCCATCTTTAATCTCTCACAGCCCCTACACAATATTTATTTCTTAGTATTTTTAAAGCCAGATGGTGACGGGGCCTGTACATGCTGAACGATCCAGAGCAAATGTCACCTTCTTGTTTAGGCTTATCCTGATACCTTATTTTTCTTTCTTTCTTTCTTTTTTCTAAAGAAAAACCATTTTTATTATGGAAAAATTGAAACACATAAAAACATAGTATTATGAACCTTCACATGTACCCATCACCCAGCTTCAACAATTATCAGCCCATGAACCATCTTGTCACAGCCATATCTGCACCCACGTCCCCCAACTCCCATATTATTTTGAAAAAAATCCCCAACATCAAGTCACTTTTATCTGCAAATTTAGCATGTGTTTTTAAAAGATAAGGACTCCCTAAAAAAATAGCCTTAATATTAGTCCACATTTTCAAAAATAATAATTCTTTAATATCAGTGGATATTCAAGTCAGTGTTCAAATCTCCGATTGTCTCATAAGTGTCATAAATGGGTGTGTATTTCAAAGTTTTTTTGAATTGGGATCCAAATGAGGTCCAAACATAGCTATTGGTTCATCTCTAAGTCTCTTTTAGTCTAGGTTCCTCCATTGTGTCTTTATTCCCTGCGATTTATCTGTTGAAGGTACCAGGCAGTTTGTCCTGTAGAGTTTTCCATAGTCTGGAGTTGGTTAATTGCATCCCTGTGATGTCATTTAACGCGTTACTCAGTCTCCTGTATTTTCTGTAAATTTTTAGTTGACTCTAGATTCAGGTTGATTTTTTCTTTTTGTCAAGAATACTTCAGAATACTATGCAGCCATAATGAAGAAGATCATGTCCTTTGGAGGGACATGGATGGAGCTGGAAACTGTTATCCTCAGCAAACGAATGCAGGAACAGCAAACCAAACACTGCATGTTCTCACTTGTAAGTGGGAGCTGACCAATGAGAACACATGGACACAGGGAGGGGAACAACACACACTGGGACCTGTTAGGGGCGGGGCGGGGGGTGGGAGAGCATGAGAAAAAAATAGCTAATGGATGTTGGGCTTAATATCTAGGTGATGGGTTGATCTGTGCAGCAAGCCACCATGGCACACATTTACTTATGTAATAAACCCACACATCCTAAACATGTACCCCAGAACTTAAAATAAAAGTTGAAGAGAAAAATAAAAAGAATACTTCATAGGTGGTATACTGGGTTAAACAGTGTTACCCAAATTTCATGTCTACCTGGAATCTGTGAATGTGACCTTATTTGGAAATAGGGTCTTTGTAGATGTAATCAAGTTAAGATGAGGTCATACTGGATTGGGGGAGCCTAATCCAACACGACTGGTGTCCATAAGAGGGAAATTTGGACACAGACACCCATAGAGGGAAGATGGCCACATGAATATGGAGGTAGAGGTTGTAATTACGCTGTCATAAGCCAAAGAATATCAAAGCTTGCCAGGAACCACCAGAATCTAGGAGGAAGCAAGGAAGGACCCTCCCCTAAAGTTTTTGGAGGGAGCACAGCCCTATTGACACCGTGATTTCAGAGTTTCAGCCTCCAGAACTTTGAGAAAATAAATGTGGGTGTTTTGTTGTTGTTGTTGTTTGTTTGTTTGTTTTTGAGATGGAGTCTCGCTCTGTTGCCCAGGCTGGAGTGCAATGGCGAGATCTCGCCTCACTGCAACCTCTGCCTCTCTGGTTCAAGCGATTCTCCTGCCTCAACCTCCTGAGTAACTGGGATTACAGGTGCCCACCACCACGTCCGGCTAATTTTTGTATTTTCAGTAGAGACGGGGGTTTCACCTTGTTGGCCAGGCTGGTCTTGAACTCCTTACCTCAAGTGATCTGCCCACCTCGGCCTCCCAAAGTGCTGGGATTATAGGTGTGAGCCACTGCGCCTGGCCATGTGTTGTTTTAAGACACTCATTTTATGGCACTTTGTTATGGCAGCCCTAGGAGATGAATCCAGGGCTGTTTCTACAAAAGAAACATATAAGAGACTAGCCCCTCAAATACAAAAAATTAGTAAAACACATAATATCGAGTGTATCTCTTTTTGTGATCTTGGCAGCCACTGGTGATTAATTCTATTCTTCTTATTAGCCAGAATACTTCCATAAAAAGAAATGTCCTCTCATGTATTTTTGAGTAGTCAGTGGTAGTTTGTGTGGAAAACAGTACAAATGCTTGTTTATTAAAAATTTTCCTTATAATTATCTGTCTTTTTAAAATCACTAAAGAACTGGCTTGCTAGCATCTTCCAACAGTAACTAATTAACTGAGTTTTGTTTTGTTCTGTTTTATCTTTTTGGTACAACAAAATGTTCCAAGCTCTTCCTGTACATTTCTTGACCCAGACCTTGAATTAGCCATTTCTCCAAGGAGACCTGTTCGTTTCTGTGGAAATCATGTTTCAGTGTTCCAATCTGAACCTTGCCTACAACCTTGCCTTTCAAATTACAAACGGGCCCACCCTTCTACCGCTCAGTCTCCTTTATCCTTCTCTATTTTTTCGTAGTAATGTTCTCCTCCTAACATACTATATATCACTTATATATTATTATTTATTGTATATTAAGTGCCGCAAAATTAGAGACACTTTTCTTTTGTTGTTGTTGTTGTTCACTTATGTGTTCCCAGTACCCAGTAGAGTGCCTGGCCCATATGTAGTATTCAATAGATATTTGCTGAATGAATGAATGAATTGCACAGGCTTAGGCTGGACTGGACCATACATTTGACCTCATGTATGCCAAAGATACATAGTAGAGGAAGGAGGTCTTTTGTGAGGACAGACTTTCAAATGCCAATTCAATCTCTTTAATGATTATTGCATTTTTTTTCAGATTTTCCATTTCTTCCTTAGTTCCATTCTAGTAATTTACTCTATTTAGGTTCTCAAATTTATTTCTATAAAGTCTTCACAATATTCTCTTATTATAGAAAATTTCAAAAATACATAGAAGTAAAAGAGTGTAGTTTATGAGCCCCATGTACCCAGCATCAACATATGGGCATTCTAGTTTCTCCTGTATCTACCCAATCGCTCCCATCCCTCTGGATCCTTCCCTCCTTCCTTCCTTCCTCCTTCCTTCCTTCCTCCTTCCTTCCTTTCTTCCTTCCTTCCTTCCTTCCTCTGGATCCTTCCTTCCTTCCTTCCTTCCTTCCGTATGGTGGTATGATTTTGGCTCACTGCAACCTCCACCTCCAGGTTCAAGTGATTCTCTTACCTCACCCTCCCGAGTAGCTGGAATTACAGGTGTGGGCCACCATGTCCAACTAATTTTTGTATTTTTAGGAGACAAAGGGTTTCACCATGTTGGCCAGGCTGGTCTCAACTCTTGACCGCAGGTGATCCAACCACCTCGGCTTTTTTTTTTTTTTTTTGAGACAGGGTCTCACTCTGTTGTCCAGGCTGGAGTGCAGTGACACAATCTCGGTTCACTGAAACCTCTGCCTCCCGGACTCAAGCAATCCTCCCACCTCAGCCTCCCAAGTAGCTAGGACTGTAGGTGTGCACCACCAACTCCAGCTAATTTTTGTATATTTAGTAGAGATGAGGTTTTGCCATGTTGCCGAGGCTGATCTCTACCTCCTGGGCTTAAGTGATCCTCCTAACTCAGCCTCCCAAGTAGCTGGAACTACAGGCATGTGCTACCACCGCACCTAGCTACTATTTGTATTTTTAGTAGAGACAGGGTTTCCCCATGTTACCCAGGCTGATCTCGAACTCCTGAGCTGAAGTGTTCCTCCTACCTCGGCCTCCCAAAGTGTTGGGATTACAGGCATGAGTCACCATGTCTGGCCCCCTGGATTATCTTCAAGGAAATCCCAGATATCCCACCATTTTATAATAAGTATTTCAGTATGTATATCTAAAAGATAAAGGGCCAGGCGCGGTGGCTCACGCCTGTAATCCCAGCACTTTGGGAGGCCAAGGTAGGTGGATCACCTGAGGTCAGGAGTTCAAGACCAGCCTGACTAACAAGGAGAAACCCCATCTCTACTAAATAATACAAAATTAGCTGGGCGTGGTGGCACATTTCTGCAATCCCAGCTACTTGAGAGGCTGAGGCAGGATAATAGCTTGAGCCTGGGAGATGGAGGTTATAGTGAGCAGAGATCGCGCCATTGCACTTCATCCTGGGCTACAGAATGAGACTCTGTCTCAAATAATAATAATAATAAATAAAATAAAACAAAACATAAAGACTCTTATTTCTAGTATTTCTTCATGATCTTTAAAATCTCTACTACATCTATAGTAATGATTGTTTTATTTTTAATATTGTTTATGCCTTCTCTTTCTTACTTCCTTTTTAAACTTTAAATTTTGATGTAAGTTCAAACTTACAGAAATGTTGCAACAGTAGTACAAAGAATTCCTGAATACCCTTTACCCAGATTCACCAGTTTTAAAACAATCTTGTCCTACTTGCTTTATCATTTGCCTTCTCGCTCTGTCTCTCTATCTGTATGTGTGTGTGTATCTATTTTTTCAGAACCGTTTGTAAATTGGAGCTATTGTTCTCCTTCACCTGTGGATATTTCAGTGTGTGTTTTCTAATAAAGACATTCTTTTACACACGACAGTACGATCAGAAAATTTAGCCTTGATTTGTTACTACTATACTCCAATCTTGACAACTGTTTCAATACCATCCTTTATAGTTACTTTTTTCACAGTCCAGGATCATACATTAAATTGTCTCCTGAACCAGGAAGAGTTCCCCAGACTTTGTGACACTGGCATTTTTGATGCATATAGGCCAGTTGTTTTGTAGAATGTCCCTCAATTTGGGTTTGTCTGATGCCTCCCCACGATAGACTCAGGTTTTGCATTTTTGGAGGACTACCACAGAACTTATGATGTTCTCAGAACAGCATAGCAGGAGGTAAATTACATTATTTTTTCCCATTACTGTTGATGTTCTTTCATTATCCGTTTACGGTGGTGTCTTGTCATTGTAAAATTACTACTTTCCCCTTTGTTATTAATAATTTGTGGCTTCATTTGGGGGTATCTAAGTGTCCTATTCCTCATCAAGCTTTCATCCATTGATGACTATTGCCCAAATCAGTTATTAACTACTATGGTTGCTAAATGGTGAGTTTCTCTCTCTCTCTCTCTCTCTTTCTCTCTCCCTCTCTCTGTCTTTCTTTTCTTTCTTTCTTTCTTTCTTTGTCGGAGTTTCACTCTTGTTGCCCAGGCTGGAGTGCAGTGGCGCGATCTCGGCTCACGGCAACCTCCGCCTCCCAGGTTCAACAATTCTCCTGCCTCACAGCTCCTGAGTAGCTGGGATTACAGGTGCCTGCCACCACGCCCGGCTAATTTTTTGTATTTTTTAGTAGAGACGGAGTTTTGCCATGTTGTCCAGGCTGGTCTTGAACTCCTGACCTCATCCATCTGCCTCGGCCTCCCAAAGTGCTGGGATTACAGGCGTGAGCCACTGCGCCCGGCCATCAGTTCATAGTACTTTCAAATATCCCTTTTGATGTCTTCTTGACGCATACATTTTTTAGAAGGCATATTAATTTCCAAATATTTGTGTGTTTTCCAGAGATATATTATTGGTTTCTAATTCATTTTCATCATGGTCATGAGCATACTTTATATGATCTGAATACTTTCAATGTGTTGAGACTTGTGGTGACCCTTTTTATTGTCTATCTTGGTAAATGTTCCATGTGCACTTGAAAAGAGTATGTTTTCTGACGTTCTTAGTTGGAATATTCCACAAACGTAAATGAGGTCAATTTGGTTGATAATGTTGTTCAAGTCATATATCTTTACCAATTTTCTGTGTACTTGTACTGCCCAGTTTTTCATAGAGGAATACTGAAATCTTTAACTACAGTCGTTAATTTGTCTCCTTTCCCCCACGGTTCTATCATTTATGCTTCATGTATTTTGATGCTGTGTTAAGTACATAAGTGTTTAGGATTATTATGTCTTCCTGATGAGTTGACCTCTTTGATCAATGTAAAATGACCCTTTTTCCCTAGCAGTAATCATTGCTATGAAATCTACATCATCAGTTCTTATAATAATGTCACTCTAGTTTTTTTTTGATTTTTGTTAGTGTACGTCTTTTTCACTCTTTTAATATTCTTAGCTTAAAAAGGAAGGAGCAGAGCAGTTGTATAGTATGCTACTATTTGTGTTACATGGCAGAAATATGTATGTATATATCTACTTGCATATACATAAAATACTCAGGGAGTGAGGAAACTAAAATTATCTGTTGGCTGTTGGGAAGTGCACTGGTAAAATGGAAAAAAGGGATGAGAGGAAAATTTCACTGTGTACTCTCTCATACTTTTTAAATTTTAGGTTATACAAATATATTTAAATTATTCAAATATAATTTTTAATTATGCAAATTATACTAATTTTTAAAATTCAAACATTAAAAATAAACAGATAACTAATAAAAAGCATTATATCAGAAACAGAAAAATAATCATCAAGCAAATAGCATATGAAAAAGTCACCACGTCCAGGCACAGTGGCTCACGCCTGTAATCCCAACACTTTTGGGAGGCCGAGGAGGGCCGATTGCTTGAGCTCAGGGGTTTGATACAAGCGTGGGCAACACAGTGAACCCCGTCTCTACAAAAAAAAAAAATACAACAATACAAAAATTACCAGAGTGTGGTGGTGCATGCCTGTAGTCCCACCTACTTGAGAAGCTGAGGGGTTGGATGGTATAAGCCTGAAAGGTAGAGACTGCAGTGAACTGTGATCGCACCACTGCACTCTGGGCTTGCAGACAAAGTGAGACCCTGTCTCAGAAAATGAAAGAAACAGCTACCTGCCTCATTCAGTGAGTGTATTAGTTTTCCAGGGCTGCCTTAACAAGTACCACGTGCTGGGTTCTGGCTTAAAGAAGAGATTTGTTTTCTCACAGTTTTGGCAACTGGAAGTCCAAGATCAAGGTGCAGGCAGGGTTGGCTTCTTCTGAGGTCTGTCTCCTCGGCTTGTAGATGGCTGGCTGTCTTCTCCCTCTGACTGTGTGTCTGCGTGCTAATTTCCTCTTATAAGGATACCAGTCATATCGGATTAGAGTCCACCCTAATGACCTCATTAATTAATTTACAATGACCTCTTTAAGACCTGTCTTCAAATATAGTCACTTTCTGAGGTACCATGGGTTACGACTCCAACATAGGAATTATGAGAGGACACAATCATCCCATCACATTGAATCACCAGAAAAATTTACACAACTCAAGATCAGTTTATACTAATAGCTAAGAGTTAGTAATAGCAAATGATACAGAAAAGAAGGACGCTGGAAAAATATATACATTGGGCATGGGGGCTCATGCCTGTAATCCCAGCAATTTGGGAGGCCAAAGTGGGAGGACTGCTTGCGGCTAGGAGTTCAAGACCAGCCTGGCCAACAGAGTGAGACTCTGTCTTTAATATACATACATACACACAGGGGGTCCAGAGAAGCCCAGCACAGGCTTCCATGTCCTCCTTCATTTGAGAGGAAGCCACACAGGATGTGATCTTTCCGTCTCGAGCAGCAAGCCACAGAGCACCGACAGAATGTCTCTGCCCAGGGAAGCCTGTTTGGAGTTTCAGGGTCTGAGAGACTCAGATAGGGTCTGATCACATACATACAACCCGCTAGCAACCTGCCATGGCACCTGAAACTCAGGACCCCAAGCATGGATCCGGGTTCACATACATCATCGATCTTTGCACAAAGCAACCCTGACAAACTGGTATGGTATGTTCCATTGCTCTAGGTGTACATAACAAAATCACGAATCAGTAAAAGAATACTCTTGAGGGCCACATTCCCAGGGGATAGCTAAGGGTGAGTCATGGTTCCCTTGGAGACATGAAAGAAAGAAAATAACAGAGCTGCTAATGTTACCTCTTTGCTCAGAAAACCCAACCGGGAGATTTCTCTATTCCTAACTCCCATCACTTACTAACAGGAGTTGAGGTACAGGTTTTAGGGATAGGGAAGTAAGGGGGTGAGGGATCTAGGGATTGGGCACCATTTGGCCTAAAAATTACATATACCCAGGAATGGTGTTTTCATTGAAATTATCTTTACCATGAAAAATGGATACCTCTGCTTTTCTGGGCTTTTTTCCTATGTCAACCTTTCCAGCTCTTGGAACAGAATGCAAAGTCCTTTGCATGATACACAGAGCCCCATCTGATCTCCCCACTCCAGGATCTCCCTGCCCTCATCTCCATGGCCCTCTTGCTTCATGTCTCTGCTCCAGCCATGCTGGCAATCCCGAGGTTCCTCACACACCCAGGCCCTGCCCGCTTCAGGGCCTTGGCTGTTACTGTTGTGTGCCTGGAGTGTTCTTAGAAATCCTCTTCACTGTCCCCTCATCTCCTGCATGCCTCTCCTCAAAGGTCACCTCATCAGAGGCCTCCTGGCCGCTGTATCTAAAACAGCAGCCCCTGCCATTCTCTGTGCCCTTTCCGAAATCCTCAAACCTGACAATATATCGTTAACCTGAATATTTAATTATTTTTTACCTGTTCTTCCTCCAACTCCCAAGGAGAATACCTGCACCATGGGGGGTAGGACAGTTTCTGGTTCACAGCGAGGTCCTGAGGCCTAGCACCATGCCTGGCTGAGTGAGTGCCAACTGACTGAATGAATGAATTCGATCCAGACAGACACTGGGTGGAAGAAGGAGAAGATTTAGGACACAATAAGATTCCCTATTTTTAGCTCCGACTATAGAGGAAATACTCAACTAAACTGTCAACTTTTCTCTCAGGATTCACATATGCAAATATTATATTTAATATAAAATTTCTTAGAAAGGTGATTCTTGCTCCCCCCTTTTTTTTTTTTTTTTTTGAGACGGAGTCTAGCTCTGTCGCCCAGGCTGGAGTGCAGTGGCGCGATCTCCGCTCACTGCAAGCTCCGCCTCCTGGTTTACGCCATTCTCCTGCCTCAGCCTCCCGAGTAGCTGGGACTACAGGCGCCCCCCATCTCGCCCGGCTAGTTTTTGTATTTTTTAGTAGAAACGGGGTTTCACCGTGTAGACCAGGATGGTCTCGATCTCCTGACCTCGTGATCCACCCGTCTCGCCTCCCAAAGTGCGGGATTACAGGCTTGAGCCACCGCGCCCGGCCTCTTGCTCCCCTTTAAGGGCTAACCCTGTCTTAACAGTTTATTTATTTCTTTCTTTTTTCTGATGACAAGTAACATATTTGTAAAAGAAAATTAATGCAGAAAGGAGTAAAGTAGGAAGTGCAGGTCCTTTGGATTGGAGGTTAGGGGGAGAGGAAGAGCTGGGGCTGACGCATTTTGAAGGGGACAGCTGTCACATTGTTGGCATCATGGCAGCTGTGTCCATAGGGCTCACCAAAATGTCCCCCTGGATAAAATGGCCACATCAAGCTGTTTTCTTGCTTTGCTGTTTATGTCCTTTGCCTGTGTTTTTAGGAAAATGTCCTCGAATGTGTATTTTTTTTTAATTTTTAAAGTTTTTGTTATATTAAAAAAGTCCTTTGTCTGTCCAACAAGTTACTAATTCTTTTCTCCAAATTATTGCTTGACTTCTAACTTTGTGGTGCTTTCCACCATTCAGAAGTGATTTGCTTTTATTTTAATTATTTTTTTTTTTGAGACAGAGTCTCGCTCTGTCACTGAGGCTGGAGTGCAGTGGCATGATCTTGGCTCACTGCAACCTCCACCTCCCAGGTTCAAGTGATTCTCATGCCTCAGCCTCCTGAGTAGCTGGGACTAAAGGCATGTGCCACCATGCCTGGCTAATTTTTTGTACTTTTAGTAGACACAGCGGTTTGCCATGTTGGCCAGGCTGGTCTTGAACTCCTGACATCAAGTGATCTGCCCACCTTGGCTTCCCAGTGCTGGGATTACAGGCATGAGCCACCCGCGCCTGGCCTCAGAAGTGACTTTTATCGGATGGTGGATTCTGTCAATTCTTTGCCTTATTGTCTCTGCCTTTGATATCATGCTTAAAAGATCTTCTCCTGGCTGGGCACGGTGCCTCACGCCTGTAATCCAGCACTTTGGAAGGCCGAGGCAGGCGGATCACGAGGTCAAGAAATCGAGACCATCCTGGCCAACAGGGTGAAACCCCATCTCTACTAAAAATATAAAAATTAGCTGGCCATGGTGGTGCGAGCCTGTAGTCCCAGCTGCTCAGGAGGCTGAGGCAGGAGAATCGCTTGAACCCATGAGGCGGAGGTTGCAGTGAGCTGAGATCACACCTCTGCACTCCAGCTTGGGGACAGAGCAAGACTCCATCTCAAAAAGAAAAAAAAAAAAAAAAGGTCTTGTCCCTGCCTCCCCCACCCCGCCCACCCCCGGATTAGAAAAGTGTTCACCTAAATTTGCTTCTAGTATTGTCCATGTTTTGATTTTATTTTTCATTTAAATTTTCAAGGCACCTGGAATTTATTTGGTGATCATAGACATTTATAGAGTGCTTATGATGTGTCAGGTTCTGTTCCAAGTGCTTTATATTGATCATCTTATTTGAAAGCTGGTAGAAACGTGTTTTCACAGGTGGGAAACTTAGGGACAGGAGGTTGGGTACTTATCCAGACCACACAGCTGGTGAAACCCGGTCCATCCAATGCTAAAGCCTACACAGGGTTCTTGTAAGGATTAGAATTAGTGTATGTAAAGTTTCTGGAATATAGGACGCAGTCACAGATGATAGGGTTTTAATATTATTGCATACGTCCCCATAAACATATTCTGATGGGTGTATATTATTTTTTAAAATGGTATCTTTTAAAGTTCAGTTTAGGGGGCGGAGCAAGATGGCCGAATAGGAACAGCTCCAGTCTCCAACTCCCAGCGCGAGCGACACAGAAGACCGGTGATTTCTGCATTTTCACTGAGGTACTGGGTCATCTCTCTAGGGAGTGCCGGACAATCGTGCGGGTCAGCTGCTGCAGCCTGACCAGCGTGAGCTGAAGCAGGGCGAGGCATCGCCTCACCTGGAAGCGCAAGGGGGAAGGAAATCCCTTTTTCCTAGCCAGGGGAACTGAGACACACACCACCTGGAAAATCGGGTAACTCCCACCCCAATACTGCGCTTTAAGGAACAGGCACACCAGGAGAATATATCCCACCACCTGGCCGGAGGGTCCCACGCCCACGGAGCCTCCCTCACTGCTAACACAGCCGTCTGCGGCGATCTATCCGCAAGGCAGCAGCGAGGCTGGGGGAGGGGCGCCCGCCATTGCTGAGGCTTAAGTAGGTAAACAGCCGCTGGGAAGCTCGAACTGGGTGGAGCTCACAGCAGCTCAAGGAAGCCTGCCTGTCTCCGTAGACTCTACCGCTGCAGACAGCGCACAGCTGCAGTCCATTAGGGGAAGAGCGGGGCCGCTGCAGACCCGAACGACTCTGTCTGACAGCTTGGGGAGAGCCGTGGATCTCCTAACACGGAAGTTGAGATCTGAGACGGACAGACTGCCTGCTCAGGTGGGTCCCTGACCCCTGAGTAGCCTAGCTGGGAGACATCCCCCAATAGGGGCAGTCTGATACCCCACACCTCACAGGTGGCGTCACCCCTGAGAGGAAACTTCCAAGAAAGAATCAGACAGGTACACTCGCTGTTCAGCAATATTCTATCTTCCTCCGCAACCTCTGCTGCTGATAACCCAGGCAAACAGGGTCTGGAGTGGACCTCAAGCAATCTCTAACAGACCAACAGACAGTCCTTCTGACTGTCGACGGAAAACTATCAAACAGGAAGGACACCTATACCAAACCCCATCAGTACGTCACCATCATCAAAGTCCAGAGACAGATAAAACCACAAAGATGGGGAAGAAGCAGGGCAGAAAAGCTGGAAATTCAAAAAATAAGAGCGCATCTCCCCCTGCAAAGGAGCGCAGCCCATCGCCAGCAACGGATCAAAGCTGGTCAGAGAATGACTTTGACGAGATGAGAGAAGAAGGCTTCAGTCCATCAACCTCTCAGAGCTAAAGGAGGAATTACGTACCCAGCGCAAAGAAACTAAAATCTTGAAAAAAAGTGGAAGAATTGACAGCTAGACTATTAATGCAAGAAGATCATAAACGAAATGACAGAGATGAAAACCATGACACGAGAAATACGTGACAAATGCACAAGCTTCGGTAACCGACTAGATCAACTGGAGGAAGAGTATCAGCGATTGAGGATCAAATGAATGAAATGAAGCGAGAAGAGAAACCAAAAGAAAAAAAGAAAAAAGAAATGAACAAGCCTGCAAGAAGTATGGGATTATGTAAAAAGACCAAATCTACGTCTGATTGGGGTGCCTGAAAGTGAGGGGAAAATGGAACCAAGTTGGAAAACACTCTTCAGGATATCATCCAGGAGAACTTCCCCAACCTAGTAGGGCAGCCAAATTCAAATCAGGAAATACAGAGAACGCCACAAAGATACTCCTCCAAAGAGCACTCCAAGACACATATTGCCAGATTCACCAAAGTTGAAATGAAGGAAAAAATCTTAAGGGCAGCCAGAGAGAAAGGTCGGGTACCCACAAAGGGAAGCCCATCAGAATAACAGCAGACCTCTCGGCAGAAACTCTACAAGCCAGAGAGAGTGGGGGCCAATATTCAACGTTTCTTAAAGAAAAGAATTTTCAACCGAGAATTTCATATCCAGCCAAACTAAGCTTCATCAGTGAAGGAGAAATAAAATCCTTTACAGATAAGCAAATGCTTAGAGATTTTGTCACCACCAGGCCTGCCTTACAAGAGCCCCTGAGAAGCCCTAAACATGGAAAGGAACAACCGGTACCAGCCATTGCAAAAACATGCAAAATGTAAAGACCATCGAGGCTAGGAGAAACTGCATCAACTAACGAGCAAAATAACCAGTTAATATCATAATGACAGGATCAAGTTTCACACATAACATATTAACCTTAATGTCAATGGACTAAATGCTCCAATTAAAAGACACAGACTGGCAAACTGGATCAAGAGTCAAGACCCATCAGTCTGCTGTATTCAGGAGACCCATCTCACATGCAGAGACATACATAGGCTCAAAATAAAGGGATGGAGGAAGATCTACCAGCAAATGGAGAACAAAAAAAAGCAGGGTTGCAATCCTAATCTCTGATAAAACAGACTTTAAACCATCAAAGATCAAAGAGACAAAGAAGGCCATTACATCATGGTAAAGGGATCAATTCAACAGAAGAGCTAACTCTCCTAAATATTATACCCAATACAGGAGCACCCAGATTCATAAGCAAGTCCTTAGAGACCTACAAAGAGACTTAGACTCCCATACAATAATATTGGGACTTCAACACTCCACTGTCAACATTAGACAGATCAACGAGACAGAAAGTTACAGGTATCCAGGAATTGAACTCATCTCTGCACCAAGCGGACCTAATAGACATCTATAGACTCTCCACCCCAAATCAACAGAATATACATTCTTCTCAGCACCACATCATCGCACTTATTCCAAAATTGACCACATAATTGGAAGTAAAGCACTCCTCAGCAAATGTACAAGAACTGAATTATAACAAACTGTCTCTCAGACCACAGTGCAATCAAACTAGAACTCAGGACTAAGAACTCAATCAAAACCGCTCACTACATGGAAACTGAACAACCTGCTCCTGATGACTCCTACTGGGTACATAACGAAATGAAAGCAGAATAAAGATGTTCTTTGAAACCAATGAGAACAAAGATACAACATACCAGATCTCTGGGACACATTTAAAGCAGTGTGTAGAGGGAAATTTATAGCACTAAATGCCCACAAGAGAAAGCAGAGAGATCTAAAATTGACACTCTAACATCACAATTAAAAGAACTAGAGAGGCAAGAGCAAACACATTCAAAAGCTAGCAGAAGGCAGAAATAACTAAGATCAGAGCAGAACTGAAGGAGATAGAGACACAAAAACCCTCCAAAAAATCAATGAATCCAGAGTTGGTTTTTTGAAAAGATAAACAAAATTGACAGACCGCTAGCTAGACTAATAAAGAAGAAAAGAGAGAAGAATCAATAGACGCAATAAAAAATGATAAGGGGATATCACCACCAACCCCACAGAAATACAAACAACCATCAGAGAATACTATAAATGCCTCTACGCAAATCAACTAGAAAATCTAGAAGAAATGGATAATTTCCTGGACACTTACACTCTCCCAAGACTAAACCAGGAAGAAGTTGAATCCCTGAATAGACCAATAGCAGGCTCTGAAATTGAGGCAACAATTAATAGCCTACCCACCAAAAAAGTCCAGGACCAGATGGATTCACAGCTGAATTCTACCAGAGGTACAAGGAGGAGCTGGTACCATTCCTTCTGAAACTATTTCAATCAATAGAAAAGAGGGAATCCTCCCTAACTCTTTTTATGAGGCCAACATCATCCTGATACCAAAGCCTGGCAGAGACACAACAAAAAAAAGAATTTTAGACCATATCCCTGATGAACATCGATGCAAAAATCCTCAATAAAATACTGGCAAACCGGATTCAGCAGCACATCAAAAAGCTTATCCACCATGATCAAGTGGGCTTCATCCCTGGATGCAAGGCTGGTTCAACATTCGCAAATCAAAAACGTAATCCAGCATAAAACAGAACCAAGGACAAGAACCACATGATTATCTCAATAGATACAGAAAAGGCTTTGACAAAATTCAACAGCCCTTTATGCTAAAAACGCTCAATAAATTCGGTATTGATGGAATGTACCTCAAAATATAAGAGCTATTTATGACAAACCCACACGCTAATATCATACTGAATGGGCAAAAACTGGAAAATTCCCTTTGAAAACTGGCACAAGACAGGGATGCCCTCTCTCACACCACTCCTATTCAACATAGTGTTGGAAGTTCTGGCTAGGCAATCAGGCAAGAGAAAGAAATCAAGGGTATCCAGTTAGGAAAGAAGAAGTCAAATTGTCCCTGTTTGCAGATGACATGATTGTATATTTAGAAAACCCCATCGTCTCAGCCCAAAATCTCCTTAAGCTGATAAGCAACTTCAGCAAAGTCTCAGGATACAAAATTAATGTGCAAAAATCACAAGCATTCTTATACACCAGTAACAGACAAGCAGAGAGCCAAATCAGGAATGAACTTCCATTCACAATTGCTTCAAAGAGAATAAATACCTAGGAATCCAGCTTACAAGGGATGTAAGGACCTCTTCAAGGAGAACTACAAACCACTGCTCAGTGAAATCAAAGAGGACACAAACAAATGGAAGAACATCCATGCTCATGGATAGAAGAATCAATATCGTGAAAATGGCCATACTGCCCAAGGTGATTTATAGATTCAATGCCATCCCCATCAGCTACCAATGACTTTCTTCACAGAATTGGAAAAAACTGCTTTAAAGTTCATATGGAACCAAAAAAGGCCGCATTGCCAAGACAATCCTAAGTCAAAAGGACAAAGCTGGAGGCGTCACGCTACCTGACTTCAAACTATACTACAAGGCTACAGTAACCAAAACAGCATGGTACTGGTACCACAACAGAGATATACCAATGGAACAGAACAGAGTCCTCAGAAATAATACCACACATCTACAGCCATCTGATCTTTGACAAACCTGAGAGAAACAAGAAATGGGGAAAGGATTCCCTATTTAATAAATGGTGCTGGAAAATTGGCTAGCCATAAGTAGAAAGCTGAAACTGGATCCTTCCTTACCCCTTATACGAAAATAATTCAAGATGGATTAGAGACTTAAATGTTAGACCTAATACCATAAAAACCCTAGAAGAAAATCTAGGTAGTACCATTCAGGACATAGGCATGGGCAAGGACTTCATGTCTAAAACACCAAAAGCAACGGCAGCAAAAGCAAAAATTGACACATGGGATCTCATTAAACTAAAGAGCTTTTGCACAGCTAAAGAAACTACCATCAAGTGAACAGGCAACCTACAGAATGGGAAAAATTTTTGCAACCTACTCATCTGACAAAGGGCTAATATCCAGATCTACAAAGAACTCAAACAATATACAAGAAAAAAACAACAACCCCATCAAAAAGTTGGGAAGGATATGAACAGACATTTCTCAAAAGAAGACATCCATACAGCCAACAGACACATGAAAAAATGCTCATCATCACTCGCCATCAGAGAAATGCAAATCAAAACTACAATGAGATACCATCTCACACCAGTCAGAATGGCAATCATTAAGAAGTCAGGAAACAACAGTGTTGGAGAGGATGTGGAGAAATAGGAACACTTTTACACTGTTGGTGGATTGTAAACTAGTTCAACCATTATGGAAAACAGTATGGCGATTCCTCAAGGATCTAGAACTAGATGTACCATATGACCCAGCCATCCCACTACTGGGTATATACCCAAAGATTATATTACTCTACTACAAGACACATGCACCACGTATGTTTATTGCGGCACTATTCACAATAGCAAAGACTTGGAATCAACCCAAATGTCCATCTGTGACAGACTGGATTAAGAAAATGTGGCACATATACACCTGGAATACTATGCAGCCATAAAAAAGGATGAGTTTGCATCCTTTGTAGGGACATGGATGCAGCTGGAAACCATCATTCTTAGCAAACTATCACAAGAAGAGAAAACAAACACCGCATGTTCTCACTCATAGGTGGGAACTGAACAATGAGATCACTTGGACTCGGAAGGGGAACATCACACACTGGGGCCTATCATGGGGAGGGGGGAGGAGGGAGGGATTGCATTGGGGAGTTATACATGATATAAAGTCATGCACATGTACCCTAGAACTTAAAGTATAATAAAAAAAAAAAAAAAAAAAACTTCAAAGCAAAAAAAAAAAAAATAAAAAAATAAAGTTCAGTGTTATTTCTAACCTATTATTCCTTCACAAGTATGAAAAGCCTTTAGAATTCCATGGGAATAAATGAAATCTTTATGTCAAGAAAATGTTCTCATAAACAGAGAGGGGAACAAAACACCACCGAGGCCTGCGGGAACTGGAGGGGGAGAGCATCGGGATCAATAGCTAATGCATGTGGGGCTTAGTACGTAGGCGATGGGTTGAAAGGTGCAGCAAACCACCAAGGCACACGTGTACCTATGTAACAAACCTGCAAATCCTTCACGTGTATCCCGGACCTTAAAATAAAATTAATTAAATTAAAATAATTAAAAATAAAAGCATGTTATCATAAAAATAAATTTTGGAAGGATTGTACATCAACATGTTTAGTTTCACTGGGTATGGAAAACTGGGTTTTCTTAAAAAAAGAAAAGAAAAGATCAGATGGCTGTAGATGTGTGGTATTATTTCTGAGGACTCTGTTCTGTTCCATTGGTCTATTATCTCTGTTGTGGTACCAGTACCATGCTGTTTTGGTTACTGTAGCCTTGTAGTATAGTTTGAAGTCAGTAGCGTGACGCCTCCAGCTTTGTCCTTTTGACTTAGGATTGTCTTGGCAATGCGGGCTCTTTTTTGGTTCCATATGAACTTTAAAGCAGTTTTTTCCAATCTGTGTGAAGAAAGTCATTGGTAGCTTGATGGGGATGGCATTGAACAAGAAATGGGGAAAGGATTCCCTATTTAATAAATGGTGCTGGGAAAATTGGCTAGCCATAAGTAGAAGCTGAAACTGGATCCTTTCCTTACCCCTTATACGAAAATTAATTCAAGATGGATTAGAGACTTAAATGTAGACCTAATACCATAAAAACCCTAGAAGAAAATCTAGGTAGTACCATTCAGGACATAGGCATGGGCAAGGACTCATGTCTAAAACACCAAAAGCAACGGCAGCAAAAGCAAAAATTGACACATGGGATCTCATTAAACTAAAGAGCTTTTGCACAGCTAAAGAAACTACCATCAGAGTGAACAGGCAACCTACAGAATGGGAAAAAATTTTTGCAACCTACTCATCTGACAAAGGGCTAATATCCAGAATCTACAAAGAACTCAAACAAATATACAAGAAAAAAACAAACAACCCCATCAAAAAGTGGGAAAGGATATGAACAGACATTTCTCAAAAGAAGACATCCATACAGCCAACAGACACATGAAAAAATGCTCATCATCACTCTCGCCTCACAGAGAAATGCAAATCAAAACTACAATGAGATACCATCTCACACCAGTCAGAATGGCAATCATTAAGAAGTCAGGAAACAACAGGTGTTGGAGAGGATGTGGAGAAATAGGAACACTTTTACACTGTTGGGGGGATTGTAAACTAGTTCAACCATTATGGAAAACAGTATGGCGATTCCTCAAGGATCTAGAACTAGATGTACCATATGACCCAGCCATCCCACTACTGGGTATATACCCAAAGGATTATAAATTACTCTACTACAAAGACACATGCACACGTATGTTTATTGCGGCACTATTCACAATAGCAAAGACTTGGAATCAACCCAAATGTCCATCTGTGACAGACTGGATTAAGAAAATGTGGCACATATACACCATGGAATACTATGCAGCCATAAAAAAGGATGAGTTTGCATCCTTTGTAGGGACATGGATGGAGCTGGAAACCATCATTCTTAGCAAACTATCACAAGAAGAGAAAACCAAACACCGCATGTTCTCACTCATAGGTGGGAACTGAACAATGAGATCACTTGGACTCGGGAAGGGGAACATCACACACTGGGGCCTATCATGGGGAGGGGGGAGGAGGGAGGGATTGCATGGGGAGTTATACATGATATAAACGTCATGCACATGTACCCTGGAACTTAAAGTAAATAAAAAAAAAAAAAAAAAAAAAAAAAGAAAAGAAAAGAAATCTTGCCTCGGCTGGGCGCAGTGGCTCACAGCTGTAATCCCAGCACTTTGGAAGGCAGAGGTGGGCAGATTGCAAGGTCAGGAGTTCGAGACCAGCCTGACCAACACAGTGAAACCCTATCTCTACTAAAAACACAAAAATTAGATGGGCGTGGTGGTGGGCACCTGTAATCCCAGCTACTCAGGAGGCTGAGGCAAGAGAATCGCTTGAACCCAGGAGGCAGAGTTACAGTGAGCTGAGATCTCGTTACTGCACTCCAGCCTGGGCAACAGAGCAAAACTCCGTCTTTAAAAAAAAAAAAAAAAAATCTTGCCTCTATATTCCAGTTTTATAGAAAGTGTTTTTTTATTTTGTGATCAGAAAAATAACAATAACTGCTATATATGTTTTAAAGGTTATGAATAGAAGGAGGTAAGATGTATGTAGAGAGTGACAGAGGCTTATAATATTTTCTTTTTGGTAACATGGTAAGAACCTGAAGCTGATGGGAAGGATAAATGGAGAGAGGGTGGCTCTCCAGGAGCAGAAAGGGGCAGTGAAGGAGGGAGGGAGGTCTTTGAGGAGGCAGCAGGTAAGAGGAGGTTTATGCAGCATTTATACAACTATATAAAGACAGAAAGAATGAAAGAAAAGATGTAAAAATGGATACCCTGGTATCAGGGTAGTGGGATGATGGTTGCATTTTACTTTTATTCTGTATTTGTACCTTCTTGTGCATGTTTACTTCTTTTATACATTCCATTTCCCTCCATCCAGATCCATAACTTTTTAAAAATTTTATTATTATTAAGATGGAGTTGCACTCTGTCACCCAGGCTAGAGTGCAGTGGTGCAATCTCGGCTCACTGCAACCTCTGCCTCCGGAGTTCAAGTGATTCTCCTGCCTCAGCCTCCTGAGTAGCTGGGATTACAGGCATGTGCCACCATGCCCAGCTAACTTTTGTATTTTTGGTAGAGATGGAGTTTCACCATTTTGGCCAGGCTGGTCTTGAATTCCTGACCTCAATTGATCGCCCGCCTCGGCCTCCCAAAATGTTGGCATTACAGGCGTGAGCCACCGCGCCTAGCCTATTATTATTATTATTATTGAGACAGGGTCTTACTCTGTCACCCAGGCTGGAGTGCAGTTGCACAATCACAGCTCACTGCAGCCCTGATCTCCTGGGCTCAAGTAATCCTCCCACCTCAGTCTCCTGAGCAGCTAGGACTACTGGCGCGTACCACCACAGTTGGCAATTTATTTTTATTTTTTTATTTTTTGGTAGTGACGGGTTTTCACCATATTGCCCAGTCTGGTCTGGAACTCCTGACCTCAAATGATCTGCCCGCCTCGACTTCCCAAAGTGCTGGGATTACAGGCGTGAGCCACCATGCCCAGCCAAATCTGCAACTTTTAAAATCAGGGGGAAATGTTATTTATCATGAAAACAAAAGTGGAAAATCTGTTTCCCAGTGCAGGAGGACCGTAAATTAGAGGTAGTTGGGGCACCTGACTCTGGCACAGAAGCCACCCTGGAAGAAACTTTTTTTTTTTTTTTTTTTTGAGACAGAGTCTCACTCTGTTGCCCAGGCTGGAGTCCAGTGGCACGATTTTGGCTCACTGCAACCTCCGCCTCCTGGATTCAAGTGATTCTCCTGCCTCAGCTTCCCAAGTAGCTGAGATTACAGGCGCATGCCACCACACCCAGCTAATTTTTTATATTTTTGGTAGAGACAGGGTTTCACCATGTTGGCCAGGCTGGTCTCCAACTCCTGACCTCAAATGATCTGCCCGCCTCGGCCTCCCAAAGTGCTGGGATTACAGGTATGAGCCACCGCGCCCAGCCCACCCTGGAAGAAACTTCTAGGGTTTTCCACCCTCCAGTGTTCTATCTTTCTAGTGGCCTGTTGTGGCTGTTTTCTCTTTCAGGCCCTTGGTTGATTTCCCCACTCCTTCCCCTTCCTGATTAACCATAATTGTAGAATTATCCATTGCTTCTAAGAGACTTACATTTTAATATCTCAGACACTGGGTTGCCCCCCACCCCTTATAATCAGTAGCATGTTGTAATAGACAATGTGTCATGCCACCTAGGTTCCCCTTCCTGGACAAAAGGTCTCCTTTAGTGGCTGAGAATGCTGCCAGCAGACAGCCCTCAGTGAGTGGCTGACTCTTTTTGGAATCACCTTGTTTGAAGAAAGCTACCTCTGCTGAAGAGATGCCCATTCCTAAGGTAGCCCACATCCAGTGACCAGTCAACATGGGGATATGAAGACCCAATTCACTCACCACAAGGCAGGACAACACTGAAGGGCCATCTCAGCTTCTCGAGCTCCCTGTGGGGTTGGCTGAGGCCTTTGTTGTGACTGCATGGCATCCCAACTTCTCCCTGTGCCCCACCAACCCTGCTCGGTTCTCCTTCTCCAGTACTGATCCCAAGGGCATTTTCCCATAAATGTCCTGCATTCTCACCTCCTTTTGAGCCTGCTTCCCAGAGAACCCAACCTGCAATACATCCTAACTTCATTGGCAGCATCTTTTCTTCCTTAGTGGTACATAAAATAATGGTATATCTTGTAATTGATAGCCTCTTAGATTTGATGAAACACTGGAATATTTTTTGGTCTATCAAACTGAAAACATTTTCCATGATCCCCATTTTTACCTTAACAAGCACAAAACACCACTTCCTTGGCACTTGAGACAACAGAGGTTATTTTTGTTGCCTACCCAACACCAAACCAATTCTCCACTTCTTCCTTCTTCATTGAATCCTAATACTGTTCAATGTGTCCCAAGGGAAAAGGAGTCTAATCTTAGCTCCAGAACGGACCTGATTGAGCAAAGGGCAATCCCACCCCCAGCTGCCAGTGACTGGTAAGAAATGGGTGCATGGGCCCATTGTGGTCAGTGTGACTTGAGAGATTTTTCACCCCTTTTAAGAGAGTTGACACAGAAAGGCTTTCTCAAAGAAACTTGCACTCAGATTACTATTGGCAGCCCTTGTCTGACCACAAGGACTGGTAGGATGAAGTTGGCTCTATGGACAGCAGAATCATGGGGCGGAAATCCCATGGGTCTTTGACATCATAATGGAGCAGTGGATCAAACTGATCTGGCCTGAGCTACCTCTGGACTTCCCAATTACATAGCCAATAAACCCCCTCATTGTTTAAGCCAGTTTGAGCTGGGCAATCTGACTGGAGTCTAGAACATCCTAACTGGCACAAAGGCCCTTAAGATGACCCCAATCCATCTGTCTGGCTTTCTCTCTTATCACTTCCTTCTACATCCTCTCTGCCACAACCAAATTAGAATCATCACCATTCGCCACACTGCCCTTGGGTTTCCCTCCCTCCCTCCCTCCCTTCCGTCCTTCCTTCCTTCCTTCCTTCCTGAGACGGAGTTTCACTCTTGTTGCCCAGGCTGGAGTGCAGTTGTGCAATCTCAGCTCACTGCAACCTCTGCCTCCTGGGTTCAAGTGATTATCCTGCCTCAGCCTTCCGAGTAGCTGGGATTACAGGCACCACCACACCCAGCTAATTTTTGTATTTTTAGTAGAGACAGGGTTTCACCACGTTGGCCAGGCTGGTCTCGAACTCCTGACCTCAGGTGATCACCCACCTTGTCCTCCCAAAGTGGATTTTCTTTTTTTACCCATGCATTTGCCCAAGCAGACTTTCTGGCTAAAACCTTTCCCCTAGCCTTGCATCCTCTATATCCATCTGTCCAAATTTCCCTCACTCTCCAAAGTCTCATTTTAAATGTTGCTTTTCCCTGAAGCTTCTCCTGGAATGACTCATCTCTCCCTTCTCATTCTGATCATTTCCTCTTTGAATTCCCATAGCATTAGATATGCCCTCCTCTTCCAGCATTGAATCCAGCCTTGCCTCGCATTAGAGTCACTTGTACACCTGACCTTAAGCCCCCTGAGGGCAGGGATAGTTTGTATTTATCCCAAAGTCCTGAAACAGCTAGTACAGAATCTGAGACACAGGAAGGTCCCAGAATTGTCTACTGAATAGAACAAGGAGAGTGCTGAATTTGGTTGCTCCTTTTAACCTGTGTGACCCCAGACATTTTTTTTTCTATGAAGGCTCAAAACATGGTTATGTTTCCTAATTTACAAGTAACACATGTAAACCCATGTTTTGAAAGTGGGGGTGGGGAGGATCAACTGAAGGCAGCCTCTTCACCCAAGTTCCAAAGGCCAGGTGGCCCATTGTGAACCTTGTTTAACCACACAGAACACATGAATAGCTAGAACAAGGGATTTAACAGTTACCAGAATGTTTTCAGAGAGGTGACTTCAGAAGTGCCAAGCTTCAGGAAGACCCAGACAGAGAAGGGATCTGACAACTTTAGGAAAGTAGGTGCCAAACAGCCCCTTTACAGTTTACACACACCTTGATGTCAGAAAAATAGGTTTGAGTACTGGTTATGCATCAGAGATGTCACTCTGGACAAGCTCCTTATGCTCTCTGGGATTCAGCTTTCTCATCTAAAAAATGGGGATAATAGCCGGGCGTGGTGGCTCATGCCTGTAATCCCAGCACTTTGGAGGTCGAGGTGGGCAGATCACCTGAGGTCTGGAGTTCAAGACCACCGTGGCCAACACAGCAAAACCCCGTCCCTACTAAAAATACAAAAATTAGCCAGGTCGTGGTGGCTTGTGCCTGTACTCGCAGCTACTCGGGAGGCTGAGGCAGGAGAATCACTTGAACCTGGGAGGCAGAGGTTGCAGTGAGCCGAGATCACGCCACTGCACTCCAGCCTGGGCAACAGAGTGAGACTCTGTCTCAAAAAAAAAAAAAAAGAAAAAGGAAAAAAGAAAAAAGAAAAAGGGGGGATAATAATAGTGCTTACCTCAAGAGGTTGCTGTGAACACCAAAAGAAGCAATACACACCAAGTGCCTACAGATAGTAAGCACTTGGTAAAAATGTAACTGCCATTAAAAATAAGTATGATGCTCACAGGGTCAGTGGAAAGTAGTAGTGGGAACAGAATAGGAGGGAACAAAACACCTCTGAGTAGACCTTTCTGTATAGCTCTGACTCTTATTATGTTTCACCCTAATAATTCATTAAAACTAGGATATGAAGGCTGAGGGTGTATTTGAAATACAAACACTAATGAACCAAACTGCATTATAAATAATGGCCACACTGAAAGGGATGAAGAAGAAAAAAAGTAATTTTGGAAAACACTATTTTGACTGGATACTGTAAGGCAAGCTTGTCCAACCTGCAGCCCGGGATGGCTTTAAACGTGGCCCAACACAAATTAGTAAACTTTCTTAAAACATCATGACATTTTTTTTGTGATTTTTTTTTTTTTTTTTTTTTAGTTTATCAGCTACCGTTAGTGTTAGTGTATTTTATGTGTGGCCCAAGACAATTCTTCTTTTTCTAGTGTGGCCAGGGAAGCCAAAAGATTGGACAGCCCTGCTGTAAGGCTTCGGACAAAAAGATCTGTCCACAAATAGTGAACTCTAGTTAGTCAATCTGTTACAGGCATACAGAACTACCTTAGGATACTAGGTTAAACAAATAAGTGAATAAAGTGTACATAACAAGAGCCAGATTTCCCACTGTTGAAAAAGCGAAAAAGAAGAAGAGGGGGAGGCTAGGATGAAGGCTATGGATTAGAGCAGAAACATTAGTTATCAACTCATGTTTAATATGTATACAGACAGATACAGAAAGAGATGTAGATGTGTGTGTATGTGTGGTTACTATGCATGTTTTATTTCCTAATCCTATCCACTGGGAGGACCTACAAACAATTCACAAATTGTATGACACTCCAATAGAAATGAGCATGCCTAGCACCAGATCCTGGTTTCTAATAGCATTCTCCAATAATGGAACCAGGGCTCCTTGAAGTAATGGCTGATTCTGGGTCAGGGTAGGGAAAACACAAGATGAGCCTGTTATGTCTTACAGTGCCAGAAAATAGAAACACTCAAAAAAGGGTAGGGGCATGACAAGAGGACACAGGGGGCAACGGGAAGATGCGGGGCAAAAAGTTCCAGGCAGAGGAAGCCACATGAAAAATAATCAGACCTTTGACTTATGTTCAGAGCTCTCAGATATTGCCATAATTAAAGGGACAGAAAAAATGTTGGGAAAGGAAGTTCTACTGAAAAGCTACCAAGTTTGAATGTCACTTCACTCATTAATCATGATGAGGAAGTCCATTATGAAGTACATCCATATTGTGTAAAGAGAAAACTTGACACTTAATTTGGCAGTGTTTAATGCTTGAAGTTGCAAATAAATAATAATGAAAACCATTAAAACATCATCACTCTTTCAAGTGGTTTGAAGTGTCTATAAAATTCACATTTGAAAATGGCAGAACAAGCTGAGCATGGTGGCTGATGCCTATAATCCCAGCACTTTGGGAGGCCATGGCGGGAGGACTGCCTGAGTCCAGGAGTTCCAAGACCAGCCTGGGAAACAGAGTGGGACTGTATCTCTAAAAAATTAAATTAAAAATTAGCTGAGAGTGGTAGCATACACCTGGCCTGAGCCCAGGGAGGCAGAGGTTGCAGTGAGCCGAGATCATGCCATTGCACTCAGCCTGGGCAGCAGCAGAGCAAGGCACTGTCTCAAAAAAAAAAAAAAAAAAAAAGAGTAAACACAATCCTTCATACCAGAAAGTTATTTTGTCTGAAGCTGTCCACAGGATCATAAAATAAGCCAGCAGAAAAATCTGAAGAGAATGTTGGAGAAACTCTCTAACAGTCTTTGAAAATGCTTTCTAGTGCCAGAGGAAATCAGTTTACATTCTTAGAGATCAGCTGTGACCTCGAAAAGCTGTGTTTAATGTACAAGTCATCCGGACTTACTACATTCAATGAGCTTAATGTTTTCCTCTATGTTATCAGTGTATTAATTTCTACACAAGAGCTGGCCACTATAGGTTAAGTGGCAATGAACTAAGAGGGCAGATGGTGGAATACAACTGCCTGGGTTCAAATTCCTCATCTGCTACTTACTAGCTGTGTGATCCTGGGCAAATTATGTGGCTCTTTGGACCTGCACTTCTTCATCTGTAAAGTTGGGGCAATTAAAAAAACCCAAACAACCTACCTTATAGGGTTATCACAAGGATTCAAAAGCACTTAGTATCATTCCATTGCATATAGAATTCAATACATGTTAGCTATTCTTAAATTTTTTTTTTTTTTTTTTTTTGCTTAACCTGAAAAATGTTTTGCTTCTTTCTAGGTAATACAGACATTATAATTTTCAAGTATTTTAATTGCTTTTTAACTTCCTATCATTCTATCATTTATCCAACAAATATTTATTGAGCACTACAATTTTTCAGGCACTCTTGTAGGCGCTGGGGATATAGCAGTGACTAGGACTGGCAAGGTCCTGCACTCATGGATCTGACAGCCTACTAAGGGAGATAGACAGTAAGTAAGAAAGGAAAAGATCAACTTAGTAGATGCTTCTAAGGGAACAGCTCTGCCATGAATGTCTCCACACAGGCCACATAGACAAGGTCAACAGCAGTCTGACCCATCTTGGAGGAATGCCATGTGATCCTCCCAGGAACACTGTAACATAATCAGTCTTGGGAAGAAGCTGTCCCAAGGCCATTTGTCACCCACCTCCCTATGTTGTGGGAGCTGCCATAAGGCAGTTTCTCATCTGCCTCCCTGGTTCTGATAAGACATGGGACTTTCAACATTGCCTCCTCACTTAGTGGAGAGCTGCAAGGTTATAAAATCATTTAGCTAGAGTCTGGAGCTAACTCCTCCAGGACATAGCAACCCACCACTTGTGTCATTCACATAAATTATATAACATGTTATTAGGTTATCCGACGCCAAACTGCCTATCACCGGCCATTTTTTACCTACAAAAATGGTAATTTCATATGGTTCAACTTACTAGAAGGTGGTAATAAGTGCAACTGAAAAAAAAAAGAGTAAAGAGGTTTGGCAGTGGGAAGCTGGATGCAGTATTCAAGAGGGTAGCCAAGTGGACCTCAGCGGGCTGACATTTTAGGGGAAGAAGGGGATTCAGGAGTTCTGGATATTGCACTCACACGTGGTAACATCTACCTCAACCTTACATGGGTATGAAGATCAAATGAGATAACAGAAGTAAAAATATTTTGTAAACTAAGAAGTTCTACGACTACAGAAAATTATTTAGTATTAGTTTGAGTCTCCTACTTTGTTGCTGGGCATTACAGCAAACTTCTTTTTTGAGACAGGGTCTCACTCTGTCGCCCAGGCTGGAGTGTAGTGGCACTGTCAAGGCTCACTGCAGCCTTGACCTCCCAAGCTCAAGCAATCCTCCCACCTCAGCCTCCCGAGTAGCTGGGACTACAGTTGTGTGCCACCATACCCAGCTTTTTTTTTTTTTGTATTGTAGAGATGGCATTTTGCCATGTTGCCCAGGCTGGTCTTGAACTCCTGAGCTCAAGTGATCCCCCACCCTGGGCTCCCAAAAGTGCTGGGACTACAGGCATGAGCCACTGTGCCCGGCCTACAGCAAACTTTTAAGGAACACGTGTAAGCTAGATGGCTCATAAGGTTGCTAGTTCATACCTCACATGGAGCAGATAAGCATTTAAGAGTTTTGGCTTAAAACTTTTCTCCTGCTCCCAGAAAACAAAAGGTGTTGTTGTCATTGTTCTTGGTCAATAAAGCACTATCTACACAAAGAAGGTGATACCACATATCTGAGAACAATCTGTTGAGATGTAGCTGAAATTACAATCTGCAAAACTGAACAGAATTCCAAAAGAAAGCCGTGTTATTTTAGCATAGTAAAATGTAATATAAAGTGTACCATGTGTCTGAAATGTAATGTCTCCAAAGTAGCTAGGAATTTTTGTAGCTCCACCAACCCATTCTACTACATAATCATTAAGATTACAATTTAGCTACTAAAACTTAACAAACAAGGAAAATGGAACCAACAGAAAACTATACTAAGTTAATTTGTAGAGAAATAACTATGCATAGCTTTTTTTTTTTAAGAGACAGACCTTATTTTAAGGATTTTTAAATTGAAGAATCCATAAAGCGGTAAATTTTTGGGAATTTATTGATTTGCATTTAAAAGGAACTGCTGACAAAGATTCACTGGTAATAATCTGAACAAGTTGGAAAATACAGTCAACACTACTGAAACACTACTAAAATAATTCCAGGACAGAACAAAACTTCTTAGATGCTGTCTTTGATGTGAAAATTGACTGCTTCTTACTTTTCTAAACACATGGTGGTATAATTAACAATATTCAATCACTTCTATTCTTTCCTGCATATATAAAAATTAAAATACCAATTAAAAAACTAATATATCCTCTCTTTATTTCTTACAGATACGAATTCAATGTTCACTCAATAGTGGTGTGGTTTAAGATAATTTTTTCATTTACAAGTTAAACAACAATCCACCCAAAGGGAACTGATAGTCTATAGGCTCATAGTGCAAATAAACAGTTTAGGAATGCAGCAACTGACATTTCTAAAGCACAAAACAGATAAAATTCTTAGAAGATACATGCAAAAAGCTCTACTAAGCAGATGGCCACAGAACTAGAACATTGATAATTTTACTGGCGATGTCAATAGGACTCCAGATGTTTCCAAACTCAACTTGAACTCTCATCTTAGGCTTTGTATTTTGCTTTTCCAGTTTCACTAATGACACAAACATGCTATAAAAAAAAATCCAGAAATTCACATTTAAAAAGTATATTCTGAAATGAAAGGCAAGAACAGCATTTTACATATAAGAACACTATTAGTTGGCAGGGTTCTTACTAAACAAACAGAGATAGTACTACTATATTTTAGACCAGTAACTTCTGGGGAGTGTATCTTTTGAAAACAAAGCAGTAATCTATCCCATTAATTTGCTTCCTTTTTTTTTTTAAATTTTTTGAGACAGAGTCTTGCTCTGTCGCCCAGACTGGAGTGCAGTGGCACGATCTCGGCTCACTGCAAGCTCTGCCTTCTGGGTTCACCCCATTCTCCTGCCTCAGCCTCCCGAGTAGCTGAGACTACAGGCACCCGCCACCATGCCCGGGTAATTTTTTGTATTTTTTTGGTAGAGACGGGGTTTCACCATGTTAGCCAGAATGGTCTTGATCTCCTGACCTCGTGATCCGCCCGCCTCAGCCGCCCAAAGTGCTGGGATTATAGGCATGAGCCACCACGCCCAGTCTGTTTCTTGTCTTAACACGTAGTTTTTTGTTTTTGTTTTGGTTTGGTTTTTTGAGACACAGTCTTGCTCTGTTACCCAGGCTGGAGTGCAGTGGTGTGATCTTGGCTCACTGTAGCCTCCGCCTCCCAGTTTCCAGTGATTCTCCTGCCTCAGCCTCCCAGGTAGCTGGGATTGCAGGCACGCACCACTACACCAGCTAATTTTTGTATGTTTAGTAAAGGCGGGGTTTCACCATGTTTGCCAGGGTGGCTTCAAACTCCTGACCTCAGGTGATTCGCCCGCCTTGGCCTCCAAAGTGCTAGGATTACAGGTGTGAGCCACCGCAACCAGCCTCAATATGTAGTTTTGAAAGATAAATCAAGTAGGGAATTTTAAGCTTATCAAAGTGGGAGGCCAGGGTAAGTAGCAAAAAAAGATGGAGTAAAAAACCTGCTTTAGGTAGTGTGCTGTTACAGTCTTCCTAAATCTTCCTCAACCATGTTCATGAACACATCCATGGGACTCCTGCCTCCAGAATAAGAGGCACGTATCCAAAGGACAGTGAATTAAAAGACTAAAACTCGATCATTTATTTCTTACTTATGACCACATTTATCATCTGAAATAATAATGCAATAGTTATTGTATATTAAAGCTGTTCAACTATTTCAGCCAACAAGAAGTGTTACCCTAGCCTGGCCAGGTTCCAGTTCTAAGGACGTCTGTACTAGACTACAGCTTTATGTGACTAATGGGAACCATCAGTCTGTTATTATGAGGTGCTGGAAGGAGAAAACAATGCTCTTTCCTAAATTTTTATGTGGGTTTTGAAAAATGAGTGAGAAAAAGAAGCAATTACTTACATTCAAATCCCTGAAGTATTCATTATAGTCAAGGGCATATCCTACAACAAACTTGTCTGGAATTTCAAATCCAACAACTAAAAAGAAACATAATTCATCATTTAGATAAAGAAAACACCACTTTTAAATCTAATACTGGCAAATGTGCCTCTCTACAAATATTCTCTAAGCAATTATAAGCCATTTCACATAAAACTCTTTTAGGTTAAAGATGGTTAAATGATTGACAAAAAAAGTAATTCACTTACAGTCTGGCTTATATCCAACACTTCGTGGGGTCCTTTTCACCAGCAAGCTGTTAATTACAAAATGTGACATATAACATACAGAGAGACTACAGGGCATTACAAAAGAAAAGACTAATGTTTCTAAACACTCATTTCATCCGTGCTGAGTGTACCATGGTCACTTTTAACACACCCAAGGAAAGACTATGAAATGGAGAGCTAAATTATGGGAATTACTAGGAAGGGGCAGCAATGAGTTGACACTACAGACAAGGCCCTTGGTTGATCACCTGGAACCTGAAGGACAGTTCTGAGACCTGCACCCTGACTACCCATGTGTCCACTGAAGGGGAGCTAATAAGGAGGATGAATGGGTATCGAGCGTTAAAGAGCAAAGATGAAAATATAAGGGCTCTCAGTCCAAAAACCTTGGAAATACAATCTCTAAACTGTAAAAGGGTGTGGGAGAGGTGAGCATCACCTTTTATCACAACATTCTTTTCTTTTCTTTTTTTCCAGACACGGAGTCTTGCTCTGTCACCCAGGCTGGAGTGCAGTGGCGCAATCTCCACTCACTGCAAGCTCTGCCTCCTGGGTTCATGCCATTCTCCTGCCTCAGCCTCCCGAGTAGCTGGGACTACAGGCGGCCGCCACCACGCCCGGCTATTTTTTTTTTGTATTTGTAGTAGAGATGGGGTTTCACTGTGTTAGCCAGGATGGTCTCCATCTCCTGACCTTATGATCCACCCGCCTCAGCCTCCCAAAAAGCCGGGTTTACAGACGTGAGCCACTGCACCCAGCCACAACATTCTTTTCTTCTCTTTTTTGAGATGGAGTTGGCTGGAGTGCAATGGCTCGCCCAGCTCACTGCAACCTCCACCTCCCGGGTTCAAGTGATTCTCCTGCTTCAGCCTCCCGAGTAGCTGGGATTACAGGCATGCACCACCACTAATTTTGTATTCTTTTAGTAGAGATGGGGTTTCTCCATGTTGGTCAGGCTGGTCTCGAACTCCCGACCTCAGGTGATCCGTCCACCTCAGCCTCCCAAAGTGCTGGGATTACAGGCGTGAGCCACCATGCCTGGCCTCACAACATTCTTTTTTTAAAAGAGATGAGTCTCGCTCTGTGGCCCAGGCTGCAGTGCAGTGGTATAATCACAGTTCACTGCAGCCTTCACTTCTTGGGCTCTAGCGATCCTCCCACCTCAGCCTTCCGGGTAGCTGGGACTACAGATGTGTACCACTTCACCCTGGCTGCATCACAACTTTTAATAACTGGCTTACAAAGAGGAACTTTAGGCTAAAACAACTAGTGTGCCAAAAGAATCAGTATTTATTTTTGAGAGCAAAAGCTGGAGGTGGTATAAGTCAACTCTACCAAAAGCTAATTTTATAACCCAAATGCTGCCTGATGAAAAATATTTAGCCATTAAAAAAAGCTATAGAAGCTGCTTTGAAAGCCTTTATAGATGTTGAAGGCAGTCTCAAGAAAACTTAGGCTTGCCTACATATATACAAGATATATACAAGGCAGTCTCAAGAAAACTTATGCTTTCCCACATATATACAAGATATACACAAGGCAGTCTCAAGAAAACTTATACCTTTCTAGATAAATACATATGTTTAAAGAGCTGGAAAGGGCCCAACGTGATCTCAACCTGGACTGCACATCAGAATCACCTGGCAGCTTTAAAGAACCAAAACTCAGATACTCAGGCCACAGCCCTGACCAATTACATCAGAATTGCTGGAGGTGAGACACAGGCATAGGTTGTCCTGGGTTTTTTTTTTTTTTTAACTCTCAGGTGATTCCAATGTGCAGCCCAAGTAGATAACCACTACCTAAGCCAGAGACTCCAAGGGATATCATCTAATCATGCCTCTCATGACTCTTCCAATAAATGGATAGAGGAGACACTTCAATTCCATTTCCATTTTAAAAAAACATAACAAGCCAATCACAGCAAAAACCCTTCCCTCTACCTGAACTCAGGAATGCTCCAGAAAACGTATCACTAAACTCAGTGCAATCTGTATTAGGAGTTCAGGAGAACTCAGCACTTCATATGCCTACAGATCTGAATGTTTAATAAAGCTCCATCTCTAAGGCATGACTAGAGTTGCATCTGAAGCATTTTCCATACTGTAAATGGGTAACTGCTCTTAAGAAGATACATGTAAATGGCCAATAAGCAGATGAAAACATGTTCAACATCATTAGCATCAGAGAAACACAAATCAAAACCACAATGAGATACCACATCATAGCCACTAGGATGGCTATAATAAAAAGGACAGTAACAAGTGTTGTCAAGGATGTGGAGATATTGGAACCCTCATATGTTACTGGTGTAAAATAGTACATATACCTTGTTAAACAGTCTGGCAATTCATCAAAATGTTAAACATAGAATTACGATATGACCTAGCAATTATATACTCAAGAGACCTAAAAACAAGTATTCAAACTTGTACACAAACATTCAAATCAACATTATTCATAACAGCGAATAGGTAGATAAACAAAATGTGATATATATGTACAATTAAATATTATTCAGCCAAAACAAGGGATGAAGTACTGATACATGCCCCAACCTGGATGAACCTTGAAAACACTATGCTAAGTGAAAGAAGACGGGATATTGCAAGAGTCCATTATATGGAATGTCCATAATACACAAATCTGTACAGACTTTCTGTAGAAAGTAGATTAGTAGTTACCAGGGGCTGGGAGAAGGGAGAATGACTGCTAATGGGTACAGGGTTTCTTTGGGTTCTAAAATGAAATAGGGGTAGCAGATGCACAACTCTGAATATATCAAAAACCACTGGATTGTACAACTTTAAAAGAGTGAATTTTATGGTATGTGACTCAGATCTCCATAAAAAAGGAGTATGTTTACAGTTCCAGAACCAGCTACCTATATAATATGCGAAAAATCTTACTATCTTCCCTACATTCTAAAATGCACAATTAAGCAGCTGCTCACTTCAATGAGATCAATCACATTACACCAACAGTGAAACAGTGCTTTGCAGTTAAAAAGACTTTCTTTTTTTTTTTTTTTTTTGAGATGGAGTCTCGCTCTGTCACCCAAGCTGGAGTGCAGTGGCCAGATCTCAGCTCACTGCAAGCTCCGCCTCCCGGGTTCACGCTATTCTCCTGCCTCAGCCTCCCGAGTAGCTGGGACCACAGGCGCCCACCACCTCGCCCGGCTAGTTTTTTTGTATTTTTTTAGTAGAGACAGGGTTTCACGGTGCTAGCCAGGATGGTCTCGATCTCCTGACCTTGTGATCCGCCCGTCTCGGCCTCCCAAAGTGCTGGGATTACAGGCTTGAGCCACCGCGCCCGGCCCAAAAAGACTTTCAAATACATTATCTCCTTGACTCACATAGTTTCCCTGAGTAAAAGATGTTAATAATCATTCCCCTTTAAAGATGAGTAAATACATTCAGAGAGATTAAATATGGAATAGTTACTCAGATTAAGTGGTAGTGAAATGCCAGACTAAACTCCCAAGTCCATGTCTTTCTCACTTTACTGCTCTGCCTAGAACATGAAAACTGAAACTGGGTGAGAAGAATCTTAGAAGTCATCTAGGCCATGCATTCTTTTTTTTTTTTTTTTTTTGAGATAGGGTCTCACTCTGTCACCCAGGCTGGAGTGCAGTGGTGTGATCACAGTAGGCTACTTATTCTCAACAGAGGCGATATCACCTCCAAGGAAGCCAAAACTAATTCTCAGCAGGGAGAGTGGAAATATTAGACATTACAAGATTTGTGACCCTCCAAAACAACCCTACCTGACAATCTTATTCCTTAGTGTTTAATTTCTGAGTATCATATGAGCAGCACTGACGTGGAGTTCATGGAAGATACATGAAATGTATGCAAGATCAGTGCTACAAAACTATGGTGAATAGATGACTTGGGTCAAGAAATGACCCAAGTATTCTTTGAGCGTGTCCTACCTGTGGCAACACAAAATCTCTCTCTCACGAACCAGTCTATCTCAATTCCACAGCATATACCAGGAAAGAACAACAAAAGAATACCCGGAGGATTAAAGTCTATGCCACAGTAGATTGACATTTAAAACCCTAAGGAGCATGTAGAAAAACAAGCAAGTGCACTGATTAATTTCCATTAGGTTGGTGCAAAAGTGATTGTGGTTTTTGCCATTTTATAGGATACTATTTAGTATCCTATAACGTATCACTTATATACTCTCATAGTACCTGCCCCAAATCTATTTAAAAGAAAAACTCACTGATAAACACTTGGACTGGATATTAGAAAAGCCCATACAGTCAAACTGCTGACATATGACTCACTAGAAGGCTTACTCTGATTCAAAGATGCTCGACAGATAGTTATTTTTTAAAAGGGTTTATAAAAACCTGTTAATCACTTAGGAAAAAAACAGAAGTTAGATCATTACCTGACCCCTACATAAAAACTGCAGATTGATCAGAGACTTAATTTTTTTTAATGAAATTGTAAAAGGAAAAGAAAAACATATTCTTAAATGTTTGTTTGATGTCACTCTATTAAAAACTTAAGGTAGCAAAAGCATAAACTGTGAGCCAGGTTCCCTGGGTTCAAATCTCATCTCTATAGCTGACTAGCTCTGTACCTTTGGGCAATTCCCTATGCCTCAGTATCCTTATCTGAAAAGTGGGAATAACAATGCCACCCCAGAGTTGTTGAGGGATGAAACTAAAATGAGAAATAAACACAGGTAGAACTATAAAAGCAAAAGTCAAACAGCATAGGTAAGGTGAGGAGGTGAGGCTGACTTAATAAAAAAGGAAGCGGGCATTATAAAATTTCACTACAGACACAAAGAAGATGCAGCATACATCACTCAATTCCAGGAGGTCCAGATCTTCAGGGCCCACCCCTTCCTATCACTTCCTCACCCCTTTGGAATCCTTATTCTTAATTTTGTAAGGGGGCTCAAAATCCTCTGCCATGCTACTCAGGACAAACTGATATAATCAGCATGCTGAAAAACCAAATGTTAATATTAGGCAAGGAAGTGATTGTAACTATGAGCTTTATTGACACATGACAAAATTATTTAAAAGGATTATATCTTAAGTCTTACAAGAGAGTACATTACTTTTTAAAGATAAAATGACAGTTGAAAACATTTATCCTTAGAAAGAAGCAATCACTTAATCCCCCTTCAAATGAGGAAAATATTCTATGTCAAAATGTCATACATACCTTGCGACCTTAACCATCTTTGGATTATACTGCCTGACCAAGGAAAGCAAAGTCTGCATCGTTTTGCCAGTGTCAATTATATCCTTTCAAAAAAGAAGACATTGCATAGCTTTAAATTCAGAGTCACTATATAAACATAAAGTACCAAAACCCCCATGTATAACTGTAATACTGCCATTCCTTTCAGTGCAGTAATTGTCACTAAATTTCACATGGAGATATTCTGGAATCTATAAATCATCTGGCCCTCAGCAAGCAGTAAGAATGCCAGCCCCCAGGCCTGGATTTTGTAGGCACAGGGTCAATGACAGCAAATTTAAATATATACATGCACATTTTATTAGGGAGTTATGATGTTGTCCTTCATTATAAAAAGTATTTCAGAATTTTTCCCATAAATGCAAGATAGAGACTCTCTCCTCCCAACTCTCCAATATAGGTGGCTAACAGACTACACTTTAAGAAACACTGCTTTATACCATTTTTAAAGGCACCCAAATTAATAAGGCTATAAAATGACTTTACATAAAAGTGAATCCCAGCTATTTAGTCAAAAGTAGGACTCTAAACAAACCCATCTTTGTTAGGGAAAATATTTTTTAAATCATAACCCTAATGCTTTTCAATAAAAATACTCTTTAAAAATGGAATAAAGCAGTGTAAGCCATCAGAAACATCATGGCTGGAGACTTGTGAAAAATGTAGATTTCTGGGCTGTGGTAGGCAGAATTCTGATGGCTCTCAAAATTCCTGCCTCCTTTAGGGATAAAGACTTTAAGACTTTTTTTTTTTTTTGAGGCGGAGTCTCGCTCTGTCGCCCAGACTGGAGTGCAGTGGCGCAATCTCAGCTCACTGCAAGCTCCGCCTCCCGGGTTCACGCCATTCTCCTGCCTCAGCCTCCCGAGTAGCTGGGACTACAGGCGCCTGCCACCTCGCCCGGCTAGTTTTTTGTATTTTTAGTAGAGACGGGGTTTCACCATGTTAGCCAGGATGGTCTCGATCTCCTGACCTCGTGATCCGCCCGTCTCGGCCTCCCAAAGTGCTGGGATTACAGACTTGAGCCACCGCACCCGGCCGACTTTAAGACTTTTTAAGAAAAAAGAAAAAGAAAAAAAAAAAAATCCTGCCTCTTGGTGTACACACCCGGAAGAGTTCCCTCCCATTGAATGTGACCAGGATCTGTGAAACTAACAGGATAGCCGCTCCTGTGATTAGGTTATGTGGCAGACTAGAGCAAGACTCTCCTGCTGGTTTTGAAGAAGTCAGCTGCCATGTTGTGAGAATGTAATGGGCTAGGGCATGAGCCTTTAAATAGCTGACAGCAACCCCTGGCCAGCAGCCAGTGAGAAAACGGGCCCTCAGTCCTACAATCACAAGGAACTAAATTCTGCCAACAATCTGAAGGAACTTCGAAGAGGATTGTGAGTCCCTTGATTCAGCTTGATGAGCCCCTGAGCAGAGGATACAGTTAACTTGTACTAGGGAAGTATAAAAAGCATGCATGGGAATGATATATATCAACTTTAAGGATAATTGTCACACTTCTGGGAATGAAGGGAAAAAATGGGGCTTTAGTTGTATTATGACTTTAATTTCTTTAAAAAAGTAAGATCAGAAGCAAATATGGCAAAATGTTAATACTTTGTGGTGGGTACGTAGGTATTGAGCATACCTTCTGAGTTCAAAATATTTATAATTAAAATTAAATGCAGGCCAGGTGCAGTGGCTCATGTCTATAATTATTCCGAGCACTTTGGGAGGTTGAGGTGGGAGATGGCTTGAGGCTAGACCAGCCTGGCCAATATGGCAAAACCCCGTCTCTACTAAAAACAACAACAACAAAATCTATATCTATATATATAGACACACACACACACACACAACACACACACACACACACACACACTCTTAGCCAGGCATGGCAGTGTGCACCTGTAGTCCCAGCTACTTGGGAGGCTAAGGCATGAGAATTGCTTGAACCTGGGAGGCAGAGGTTACAGTGAGCTGAGATCATACCACTGCACTCCTGCCTGGTAACAGAGTGAGACTCTGTCTTAAAAAAAAAAAAAAAAAAAAGGCCGGGCGCGGTGGCTCAAGCCTGTAATCCCAGCACTTTGGGAGGCCGAGACGGGCGGATCACGAGGTCAGGAGATCGAGACCATCCTGGCTAACATGGTGAAACCCCGTCTCTACTAAAAAATACAAAAAAACTAGCCGGGCAAGGTGGCGGGCGCCTGTGGTCCCAGCTACTCGGGAGGCTGAGGCAGGAGAATGGCGTGAACCCGGGAGGCAGAGCTTGCAGTGAGCTGAGATCCGGCCACTGCACTCCAGCCTGGACGACAGAGCAAGACTCCCTCTCAAAAAAAAAAAAAACTAAATGCAAAAGGTCCAAGTGAATTGAGGAGGAAAGAGGTATCAAGGAAGGTTTTGTGGAGGTGACGTTTGAGCTGGGTCTTAAGTGACTAAAACATGGGATAAGAAGAGAGGGAATAAGGACATTTCAGGTACAAGAAATAAGGAGCAAACAGTGGAAACAACCTAACGTCTGTCAACCAATTAATGGATAACAAAAATGTAATTCAGATGGCATCCAACTTATGATGGTTCGACATGAGATTTTTTTGACTTTAGGATAGATTTATCAAAGTAGTAAATCCATTTTCAACTTGTGATATTTTCAACTTCAGATGGGTTTATCAGGACACAGTTGAGGAACACCTGTCTATCCATAAAATTTGTCAGTAAAAAGGAATGAGTGCAGATATACTCCACAACGTGAATGAACCTTGAAAACATTAAGCTAAGTGAGAGAAGCCAGATACAAAAGGCCACATATCGTATGATTCTATTTATACAAAATGTCCAGAATAGGCAAATCTTATAGATAGCAAGTAGGTAGATGATCAGTTTGCTACATGCTGGGGGAAGGGAAAATGGGGAGTGATGGCTAAGGGGATTGGGTTTCTTTGTGGGGCAATGAAAATGTTTTAAAATTGAACGTGATAATGATTGCACAATGCTAAGAATATAATAAAAAATTTTGAATTGGCTGGACGTGGTGACCCATGCCTGTAATCCCAGCACTTTGGGAGGCTGAGGCGGGCGGACCACGAGGTCAGGAGATCAAGACCATCCTGGTAAATAGTGAAATCCCGTCTCTACTAAAAATACAAAGAATTAGCTGCGCGTGGTGGCAGGCACCTGTAGTTCCAGCTACTCAGGAGGCTGAGGCAGGAGAATGGCATGAACCCAGGAGGCGGAGCTTGCAGTGAGCTGAGATCACGCCACCGCACTCCAGCCTGGGCGACAGAGCGAGACTCCGTTTTAACAACAACAAAAAATTGAATTGTACACTTTAAATGGGCGAATGGTATGATATGTGAGTTATATCTCAATAAAGCTATTATTTTAAGAAAAGAAATAAGGAGCAAACAACAGGGGCAGAAAAGTAAAGGTACAAGCTCTGGGAAACAGTAAAAAGTATAGAGAAAATGAAAGGAAGCTGGATAATAAGGTTGGTAATGTATATTGGGGTCACACTGAAAAACTCTAAAGAATGTAGCCTAAAGACTAAAGAATGGGAGAATGGGGTCTGAGTAGGAGATGGGATCACAAGCTGTGCTTTAGATGTTTGTAGGATTCAGTAAGATAGAAAGGTTCAATAGATGACCACAGACAAAATAAAGATATAGATATATTATATCTACATAGATGTATATATTGATATATCTATATCTATATCTATCTATCTATCTATCTATCTATCTATCTATCGATCTATAGAGAGACAGAAAGAGGCTGTTAGACAGTGATAAGTGATCAGGAAAATAAAAGTATTGAGGAGAAATAGGAAGTTGACAGCATGAAAAAGTGAGATTTTAGACAGGATGGCCAGAGAAGGCCTAAATGAGAAAATGACTTATGAGTAAAAACAAGGGCCCCTAAACCTTAGCATGCATCAGAATCACTCAGAGACTTGTTAAAGCATCGCTTGCTTGGCCTCATCACAGATATTTTGATTAGGTAGGTTCTTGTCTGATATTAATACTTTTGGTCTAGGGAACCACATTTTGAGAACCACTGAGCTAAAGGAAGTAAAGGTTTCCCTTAGCTTACTAGCGGGTAACCCTAGGAAACTGCTTAGCCTCTCCGTGCTAAGATACAAAATATTTTAGGACATAATGACAAATGGAAAATAGTCTATAAATTATAAATATTACTTTTTATGTACCAAATATTACATAAGACAAAATCTAAGCAAGATATATATATATATACATATAAAATATAAGATATATATGCATATTATATATAGATAAACAGAGAGAGAATTATGTTAGAAAGAAAATATTTCAAACTAAAAAAAGAGAGGTAGGAAGTATACCATTCCATTACTGGTAAAAACAAATACTAAGTAGTCTTTACAAAAAACCAGTCTTACTCCTTTAGAACACAAGCCCACCATTAAAACTGATGCAGAGGAATTTCTTCCCTGGCTTACCTTTAGGATGGTGCATACTAAATTAGAAAAATCATAAATGTTATATTAAAAGTAAATGTGAACTTACTTCCACAATCAAGACATTCTAGAAGAAAAAGAAATGAAAATCAGTACAATGAATAAGACGGTATTTCCAATTATAAGTCAAATCACATCATAACAACCCTAAGGAATTATTCACACTCTTGTTTTTAGACACTTTATTACATCAAACTCTCCTTTAAACAAATGGGCCATCTGCTGGGATTTGGAAGCCTGTAATACTGAAATTTTCATCGTAATGGAAATTTTAAAAACAGAATTTGACCCATTTGTTTTTAAAATACTTTCATTACTTAACAAGAGGTCTAATCTTGGGCAAGTCTTGAAATTTCTCTGGCCTCAGTTTCCCAGTGTTAAATGAGAAACTTGAACTAGTTGGTTTCTTATAGTTTCCTGACTCTAACATTCTAAGAATATTTGTACAATAACTCAAAAATCATATGGACTCCAATTCAAAATATATTTTCTCATTAGGCTAAAATTGATCTGCATTTTCTGGATGTGTCCATATTCTTGGACTACACAAAAAATACCAATGCTTCCTCTCACCATAAACCCTCACTTTGCTTTCTACATTTAAGAATTTTATAGCTGGAAGAGTCCTTAAGAGAAAATACCATCTAATAATTACCCCTCAAAATCAAGAAAGTCCTATCTGTTCTTACGCTAGTTATAAGAATGAGGCAGCATTTTGGTTATAAACATTGCCACAAGAAGATTCATGATGTATTGTTTATCTGTAGCTCTCATCATACTCTGTCATATAACTATAGCATAAAGATTTTAATGTTCTATATATTCTTCTAAGATATAGTGTTTACCAGAGTAGGGCACAAAAGAGTCACTGGTTTGCAAGAAAGATTAGAACTTTTTAATTTTTTACCTCACCTTGTTTAATCTATGTTTTTGTATGTATTTTGTAACATATATAATATTATTACCATAAATCACATATAATTTAAAATGCATATATTAGGGGTAAATGCTCAGAAAACATTTTATAAATTGGGCATGCAAATACAAGTTTGAAGACTCACTGTTCTAGGTATTAAAAGTAAAGTTATAACCAAGTAAAGCTTACCTTTTCCTGTCTCAAAGCAGTTTATTGTTGGAGGTAAGATCTCTAAGAAGCCTAAACAGGTCCAAGTACAGAATGAAGTAAGGCTAGCCCATAATTTATGGCAAGCAATTCATACTACTTCTCTCATGCTGAGCTATCCTCAGTGAAGCAGCTACTATAGACAACTGCAGCCCATTGATAGCCTATTTTACAGGCAGGAAAAATTACTTTTTATTCAAAGTGGAACTCAGGATATGGTGAGAAAATGAATACAAAAAATAGGGTCAATCCAAAGGCACACAGCAAATGAGTAACACAATTATGTTTTTTCCCATTTGTACGAGATCACAGTAAATTTTAAGTAAATTGCAAATTAATAATACACTAAAAAAAGCCATGTAATTGTTCAAATGAATCCCAGCATGGTACAAGGAGTACAGACACTAGAGTCTAAAAAATAAAAGAATGCCATTATTGAGAGTTTTTGAATTATATCAAGTAGTTACATCTCTACTTAATAAATGAGAAAAATGAGGAAAGAGGCCATTTGATAAAATGAAAATAGCCAAGAAGTGGTATTAGAGACTTGAATACAGGTATTCAGGGTCCAAAGTTCATTGCTCAAGTACTAACTGGGGAAAAAAAGGAAAAATATTATATACATATGTATCTGTGCACAAAAGTGCTCCCAAAAGACAAAATGAGGCCAGGCATGGTGTTTCACTCCTGTAATCACAGTACTTTGGGAGGCTGAGGCAGGCGGATACCTGAGATTAGCAGTTGGAGACCAGCCTGGTCAACATGGTGAAAACCTGTCTCTACTAAAGATACAAAAATTAGCCGCACATGGTGGCGTGTGCCTGTAATCCCAGCTACTTGGGAGTCTGAGGCAGGAGAATCACTTGAACTGGGAAGGGGAGGTTGCAGTGAACCAATATTGTACCACTGCACTCCAGCCTGGGCAGCAGAGCGAGACTCCATCACAAAAATAAATAAAATAAAATAAAATAAAATAAAATAAAATGAAACAGAAAGTTCAAATAATCCATAATCTTACCACCAAGAAATAACTTTCACTCAATTTATACTTACTGATTTTTCCATAATAAATGTACTTTACTGTGACTATCATGAAAATAAAGTTATTTTAGAAACAGAGAACTGTTTCAGATCAGATCTATGTAGTAGAACAGAGCCATTAGTAGGAAAGATGAGATCAAGCTAAATCACAGAAGGCCTAAAAGGCTAGGTCTATTCCAGCACTAAAAAACTCATTAGACGAGTAATGGCTTCAACAGCTTCTAAATATGGACAAAGCATGCTGAAAGGGAAGGACAGGTCTAGCAGTGGTATATGAAATGAACAGGAGGGGCAAAGCTAATTTCTCCTATGAAGTTTTCCAAATATGCTGAGGAGGACATTAGTTTGACATGACCCTGATACAGGACAAGAGAATTTCACACAAGTTTTACATGTTAAAGTTTTCTTATAGATACTCATTCACGTAAGCAATGAACACTAAAATCTAAAGAAAAAAAAGAGTTTTAGAGTCAGGTCTGCATTCAAATTCAAGCTCTACCACTTACTGGTTCTGTGACTTTGGGCATGTCTTTTAACCTTACTGAGCCTTAATTTCCTGATCTGTAAAATGGGGATATTGTCTCCCTCACAGGATTGTTGTGAAACTTCTATGAGATTAATGCCTTTATATTTGGCACAGTGTAAGTAAACAATAACTTGCAGCTTCAAAAAAAAGCAGTAGCATTCCATCATGGTTACTCTCAAAAAGTTTTTCAATGTACTAGAAGATAAATATTCAAATATCTTAATATCTCCATTATTTTTAGGTAAGCAGCATGCTCCTGAACAACCAATGGGTCATCGAAGAATTCAAAAGGGAAATCTAAAAACATCTTGAGATAAACTACATGGAAGCACAATATACCAAAACCAATGGTCCACACCAGGAGGATTTTAATGTACTAAGATAACTCTTTGAGATTTCTTAAAATACTAGTATGTCTGAATTTATTGAGTGCATTTATTTACCAGAAACTGTTGTAAGAGCTCTACTTGCATTATAGCACTTAATCCTCTTAACTCGATGGCTGCCATTATCAACCTCACCCTAATCACATATGGGACAAAAAGAGGTTAAGTAACTTGCCCAAGGTCACAGTTAGGAAGTACTAAGCCAGGCTTTCAATCAGTTGTCAGGCTCCGGAACTCACACTTTCAGCCACTACATGATACTGCTTTGCTATCTTTTAGGAAACTATGTTAGTCTATCTCAGGAAGACTCACATAGTTTTCTTTCTTTCTTTTTTTTTTAAAAAAGGCTATCTTTTCCCCCATCAATGTTTTTTGAAGGATCCCAAATTAGAGTCCCACAGAGGCAGACAGCAGTACTTCACAATAGGACGTTTAAGGTTAATGTTGGATTCTACTGTCTTTTTGCTACATGACCTAGGGAAAGATAATTAACTAGATTGCTTCCAAGGGTTAAATAACCCATTTAGTTATACTATGTAAACTATCTCTTAGTGATTGAAAGCACACTGTTACTAATTGACTCTTGATATGAAGTGCTTTTCTTTCTTCCCCTTCAAGATACATACCTTCCAGTTAAAGTTGAGAGATCATCTCCTCCGATTACTTTTATGTCCCCTGTTGACTGGTCATTCTAGTAAAAAAAAAAAACAAAAAAAACCAAAAAAAAAAAAAACCAAACAACTATATATATATATATATGCACACACACACACACACACGTATATGTATATCCTTATGTACACACACAAACTTCAAATTAAATGAGAACTAGAAGATTTGAGAAGTTAGCTATCTAATGTTCATAGCATTATGATATTCTAAATGACATGAATTATAAGAATTAGGTTTCCTGAAATGAATGACTAGAAAACTTTCAAGTAGAGATTAGTAAAAATTAAAAAGTCCTAATTGGCCATTACTGATTTGATGTTTTTAAGAGTCCTAAAATAGGTTACATTCATTTTTAAGTGGGCAGTATTATAACAGCCACCCATCTTCAATCACAGTGATTTCTGAATTGTGAGGGAAGTTATTAGCATGACAGGTGTCTGGTTCTGGCCCTGTACGATTCCCATGAGTCAAGCAAATTGTAAGGGTTGGTCTATATCACACCCAACCCCAAGGATATGTCCCTCAAAAGTCTAGCCCAGGCCCAGTCATTTTCAGCATTGGCTGGGAAACCAGGTCTGATTAGTAGTCCTTTAAGGAATACCTTAGGCTCCCATTTTCCTGCTACCACAGAATCCAACAAAACCCTTACAGGAGATTCAATGGGAAATGCTCAACACCCACTGCAGTTGGTGGTGACAATGACCATAATTTGGCTGTGCTGGATTCAGGACAGAAAATTTGGGTGAAAGAGCAGGTGAACAAACGAGCTTTGACTTGCCCTTGCAGAGAGCAAGCCATACCATACCATAAAGCCACAGCAATTACAACGGTGCAGTACCAGCACAGTAAATGAACAAAGTAGAGCCCAGAAACAGACCCAGAAATATATGAGGATTTAGTATACAATAAAGATGGTATTTCGAGTCAGTAGGGAAAAGATGAATTATTCAATAAATGATGTTTGGTCAACTAGTTACCCATTTGGGAAAAAATAAAAGTATGGTCCCTACCTCACAGCATACACAAAAATTAATTCCAGATGGATTAAAATCTAAATGTAAAAAATAAAGCCATAAGTGGACTGGAAGAAAATATAGAAGAATTTTTTTTAACATCCATAGAAAGGGTTAAAAACCCAGGCATGACATGAATCAAAACTGAAAAAGTTCTGTAACGAATACCCCCTTTTATATATTGGGCTCCAACAATAAGAACCCATAGGAAAATGGAGAATGAACACAAATAGACAATTTATAGAAGGCCATAAGATGTAAAATTATATCTATCTGAGAAACAAACACTAAAACAATGAGATTCTACTGTTCACCCACCCATACTGGCAAAACTTAAGCCTGATAATATGCTGAGGGGAAATAAGCACTCTTGTTGGTGAGAGTATTAATTGGCATAGCCTCTTTTGTTAAAATTGCAATACACATGTCACTTAACCCAGTAATCCCACTTCTGCAAATCAATGCTACAAAAACACTGACAAGTATACAAAGATACATTAAAGAGTGTTCACTGGGCCAGGTGCGGTGGCTTCACGCCTGTAATCTCAGCACTTGGGGAGGTGGAGGCGAGAGGATCGCTTGACCCCAGGAATTCAAGGCTAGCCTGATAAACACAGCAAGACTCTGTCTCTCTTTTTATTATTATTAAAAAAAAAAATGTTCACTGTACCAGTTGTTCACAAAAACGAACTAACATGTCCATTAACGGAACCATTTAAATTAATCAAGTTCATCTACACAACGTAATACCATGCAACTATTAAAAAGCACGTGGTAATCCAATGCACACTGAGACAGAATAATGCTATTAAAAACACCAAGGAGTGGAACACTGTGTTGCCTATGACACCACTTTTATTCAACATTTAAACAAATTTGTAACAGCAATTGCATGAGTAGTGGGAATGGGGTTTATGAGACTTTTCACTTCTATTTGCTTCTATTTTTGTTATGCTTCTATATATAAATCCATTTATTATGGAGTATTACTTTCGAAAAACACAAATGGGCCAGTATTGTTTGGTGTTGCAAAGTGAGCATATGACTTCTGATATCAACCTTTGCATATTACTTCTCATTTTAGGGAAATTACAGACATCCCTTATTCCAACTAACTTAAAACTCAGCATTTCAAACATACAGAGTTGATGGAAAAAAAAAAGAAAAAGAAATAAAAAAGAAAGAAAAGACAACAAGCTTCAGATGACAGTGACTCACACCAAATTAGTTACACTGTAAAGCCTGTTAAATAGTGACATCTTCTGGAGATACTTGGTATTACAGTCTGACTCCAGTTGATCTCTTTTTACAGAGACAAGAGGAATAAAGGAAAAAATACTCAAGAACTGAAAAGTATGGAGTTATGGAAAAACTGCTGTGATCCAAAGGCTATGGTGATAGGACAAGAAACAAGAGAACTCCAAGCAGTAAGACACTGCTGTTCTATTAGCATCCAAACCTTCATATTCCTGTTTGCCCCAAGGCTTTTTTAAAAAATAGAGACAGGATCTCACTATTTTGCCCAGGCTGGTCTTAAACTCCTGGACTCAAGCGATCCTCCTGCCTCACCTCCTAAAACACTGAGATTACAGGCTTGAGTCATCATACCTAGCTATTTATTTTTTCTTACTCTCTCGCCTGGCCTATAGCCACCATGGAAGCTAATAAAGAATATTAATTTAAGAGTAATGGTATAGTTCACTACATTGGAATACAGTATAAGTGCCTATTGTATATGGATGGCATACATGGATCAATTACACCACCTGGGTGGCCAAAGGAACTGTGCGAACCTTCCTCCTTGGTTGTCTGGAACAAGCTTCCCACCAAATCCCTTCACTAAGTGCCTCCCTCATCTTTAATTATGGTTAAGTCTAGGATAACAGGATTGGCAACGGTGAGGGGAAAGCTTCCTCCAGAGTTGCTCTACCCTCTCCTCTACCATCCTATCTCCTCACTCCTCTCAGCCAAGGAGTCCAATCTGTCCTGAACTCGAGTGTCACTGTCAACTACATAAAATTGCCAGAGAAGCTCTTTGGGACTGCAAACACATACCCTTAATGTCTTTATTTCTATTTTGTCTACCTCTTCAGTCTAGGTGAAAAAATAAGGATAATAGGGAAGAACTTTGTTTATGCCTACTTGTCCGCCCCTAGGAATTTTGAAAACCTCTAGGTAGCAATAAGAACTGCAGCATGGTATAGGAAAAGCTGTATAGAAGTGCATAATAAATGGGCTGGAAAAGAACTGCTTGGAACAAACAGGGAGGTTGAACTATAAGGAGAGAAAGCAGAGAGGCTAATCAACAAGGCTGGGTTCCCAAGAGGGCATGATGAGAATATTACTAAGGTAGGAAGTCCTGGCTCCATGTCCCCTTAGTGGCTTAGTACTATGCAGCTTGCTTTCTGCAGTGAACTTCAGACCTTTCTTTTAGGATCCTAGAATGGAATTTTTTTATTGGAAAACAGTCATCCTCTCAACATTCAGGCAGGCCCCAAGTCTACCACACTCAATCACATTTTCTCTTCATAGTAATCTCTCAACCATCCTCTGTCCTTTAACTGTTTCTATACCCTGATCAAATGCCAACAAAAGTGAGAATGTTAGAATCATATATTTTTAGAGGTAGACTGTATCTCAGATAAAACAAAATGGCAGATATTCCATTTTCAAAAATATGTATGCAGAAAAAATAAGTATGGAAGGATATATGCTCAGGTAATAAGTTTATTTACTTGTATTTTAATGAATTCTTTTAAATAAACACATTACTTAAAAAAAAAAAAAAAAACTAAAGGTCTCTGTCAGTTAAAAAATGACATTGATGAAGCAGGGCCCTTACAGATCATCTAGTCCTACACTATCCCATACGGTAGCCACATGTGGCAATATCAATTACTTAAAAATTCAGTTCCTGTGTTGCACAAGATGTGTCAAGTGCTCAAAAGCCACATGTCACTAGTGGCTCTGTACCATACAGCAGAAGCATAAAAAATTTCCATCCTCAAAAAATGTTCTATTGAACAGCATTGCTCTAATTAAATAAAAAATACCATTTAGCACAACACAGTAATAGAAAAGATTGAAGAGGTAGTGCTGATACTTAAAAACCTAGTATTTTCAGCCAGGCATGGTGGCTCCTGCCTGTAATCCTAGCACTTTGGGAGGCTGAGGTGGGAGGATCACTTAAGCCCAGGAGTTCTAGACCAGCCTGGGCAACAGGGTGAAACCCTGTCTCTACAAAAAATACAAAAAATTAGCTGGGTGTGGTGGCATGTGCCTGTAGTCCCAGCTACTTGGGAGGCTGAGGTGGGAGATCATCTGAGTCTGGGAGGTCAAGACTGCAATGAAGTGAGATTGCACCACTACACTCCAGCCTGGGTGGCAGAGTGAGACCCTGTCTCAAAAACAAACAAACAAACAAAAAAAAAAACAAACAAAAATCACCGGTATTTTTAAGTACACTATTTTCAAACATTCAGAAGTTATTTCATCCTATCTTCATGGTTTCCATTCTATGCCTGGGTTGGGATTAGGATCTGATAAAATAAACATGTGCAACAGAACCACTTCTCATGGCTGTATAACAGATAATCAATATGTATCTGCTGAATAAATTATTCAATTTTCTTAATTTTTTTTCACAAAATTGTGGTTTCAAGGGACCAGACTTGACTACTACACCTTCATGTTCTAAGAATCAGGGGACTTATATAAAACCTCAGTTGCCTGATAAGGACTATATCAAAGTGAAAAGGCATGGGAAAGAACTAGAAAGTACACTTTTGAACCTAGTTCTGTAGTTTCCTTATGCCACAGATAATACACATTCCCATTCCTGCCAAATTTTTTCTCTCACCCCTGTCTATGGTCTCAATTCAATAAATAGGAGAAGGACATGAATTTGCTTTGGTTGGTAGGTAGGTTGGTAGGTAGGTAGGCAGGCAGGCAGGCAGGCAGGCAGGCAGACAGACAGATAGATAGAGACAGAGACAAAGATGGAGACAGAGATGGAAATAGAGACAGATTTGCAGAAGATAAGTTCTAGGCAAATTAGTGTCAACATCAAAGTGGTATACCTACATCTAACTATTCTGGAGAGAAAAGTATACCTCAAAGAAATGGACTAAATACATACAGAGAAAAAGTTTAAGCTGAAAGCTACTGCCCTCTTATATGAGACACTTTAAGAAACTACTTGGGGGGCAAGTGAGAAAATGGGGAGATGCAGCTCAGAGGATACAAAGTAGCAGATATGTAGGACGAATAAGTCTAGAAATATAATGCACAACATGAGGCATATAGGTAATAAAATTGTGCTGTATTTGGGATTCACACTAAATGAGATTTTAAGCTCCTCTTGCCACCAAAAAAAAAAAAAAAAGGGTAACTGTGAATTGAGGGATATGTTAATTTGCTTCACTGCAGTAATCTTTCAACCATCTGTATGTATCCCATAACATCATGTTGTATACGTTAAATATACAGACTACAATTTAAAATAAAAAACTACTCCAAAATTTTCTGCATTTTTAATATGCTCACTCAAAGACAGTATTAATTTGCATCTTTGATGTTAAACAGATAGCCTAATCAAGTCACTATCAAGATCAAGACTAAAGCTACAGCTTTTCTCTTTTGATGCTTTTGAGATACACGTGTGTGTGTGTCACGTGTGTGTGTGTGTGTGTGTGTATTTTAAGTTATCGTTTTGGCCAGGTGCAAGGGCTGACATCTGTAATCTCAGCACTTTGGGAGACCAAGGCAGAAGGATTGCTTGAGACCAGGAATTTGAGACCAGCATAGCAAGACCCTATCTCTACAAATTAAAAAAAAAAAAAATTAATCAGGGGTAATGGCATGTGCTTGTAGTCCCAGATACTTGGGAGGCTGAGGCAGAGGATCCCTTGAGCCCAGGAGTTCAAAACTGCAATGAGCTATGACTGTGCCACTGCATTCCAGTCTGGGCAACAGAGCAAGACCTTGTCTCAAAAAAAAATTTCTAATTAAAGATAAAGAGTTATAGTTTTATGAACCTTGACTGCAACTGAGGGAAAAAATCCCATAATTGGCAAAATGAATTCTGTCTGCTTACAAAACTTCTGACTAATAGAGAATGAATAATAGGAAGCCCACATTAGAAGATCCACATCAGTTAAAAAGTTTTTCCAGATAAGAGTGACTCTGAGTTCTACAGAGTTAAAAGATTGGGTTCAAATCAAAGACTTGTAAGATCTTGATTAAGTTACTTAATTCCTCTGTGACTCACTCTTCTCAAATGTAAATGGAGATAATTGTAACTCAAAAAAAAAAAAATGAAAAAGTTTTCTCTAAGATTGCAAATCCTAAGGATAATTTCATTTTAATATCAGTCATTTAGTCTGAATACACCATAATGCAGACTAATTTTCCCTCTGCTTAAGGTCCACACAAAAACATTTCAATAAAATTTACTTGTGTATCAAGTTTTCCTCCTGAGGCTTTGGTAAAAAAAATAAATAAATAAAAATTTAAAAACCACTAGATTGGGTACAGTGGCCCATGCCTGTAATCTCACTTAGGGAAGCCAAGGCAGTTGGATTGTTTGAGCCCAGGAGTTTGAGATCAACCTGGGCAACATGGCAAAACCCTGTTTCTACAAAAAAATACAAAATTTAGTCAGGTGTGGTGGCACACACCTGTGGTCCCCACTACTCGAGAGTGAGGTGGGAAGATTGCTTGAGCCCAAGCAGAGGTTGCAGTGAACCAAGATGGCACCACTGCACTCCAGCCTGGGTGACAGAGCAAGATCCTGTCTCAAAAAAAAGAAAAAAAAAAAAAAAAAATCACTGACCAGGCATGGTGGCTCACGGCTGTAATCCCAGCACTTTGGGAAGCCGAGGCGGGTGGATCACCTGATGTCAGGAGTTCTAGACCAGTCTGGCCAACATGGTGAAACCCCGTCTCAACTAAAAATACAAAAATTAGTCAGGAATGGTGGCAGTTCCTGTAATCCCAGCTACTTGGGGGACCACGGCAGGAGAATAGCTTGAACCTGGGAGGCAGAGGTTGCAGTGAGCTGAGATCATGCCATCGCACTCCAGCCTGGGGGTCAAGAGCGAGACTTCGTCTCAAAAAAAAAAAAAAAAATCACTATAAAATTGAAATAATTCACAACAAAGGAAATACATTTGCCTACTTAACCTTCTTTTTATTTATTTACTTATTTTTAATATTTTGAGATGGCATCTTGCTACGTTGCCTAGGCTGGTCTTGAACTCCTGGGTTCAAGCCATCCTCCCATCTTGACTTCCCAAAGTACTGGGATTACAGGTGTGAGCCACCATGCCCAGCCCATATTTAACTTTCACTTTCTGAATATCACAGGACAGAAAAAGTCATCAAATACATAGTACTATATTTCATTGCTCTAAGATGCACATTCACACTTTATTAATAATAGTTCTAACTTGATGTATTACAATTGATGACAATTTACAATTATAACTGGTAGTGTTTCTTTCTTGGCAGTATGAAAAATAGTGTTAAGTCTTAAAATCAGCGGCATCTTTAATTTAATGAAATAGGTATTTGGAATCCCCAGGCAATTTCCCATCTAGGCACTAGGTAAATAAAATCCTACCTAGCTACTTGGATTAAGAGTACGCATGTGTGTGTGTACACAGAGAATTCTTTAGAATATTCTAAATAAAAAGTGGCAGTGATATTTGGAATGACTGAAATCCTTTATAATTTTCTGCAGTTTGTATTTCTTTCTATTTTTTAAGACAGGGTCTCCCTCTGTCTCAAACTCCTGCAGCCTCAAACTCCTGGGCTCAAGGGATGCTCCTGCCTCTACCTCCCAAGTAGCTGGGACTACAGGTACACGCCACCATGCGCAACTAATTCTTTTTGTGTAGAGATGAGGTCTCATTATGTTGCCTAGGGTGGTCTCAAACTCCTGGCCTCGAGTGACGCTCCCACCTCGATCTCCCAAAGCACTGGAATTACGTGTGCCACTGTACCCAGTCGTATGTTTTCTAATAAGCATGTTTTCTTTAATAAGAAAAATGGAGTTTTTATTTCCAAAAAAAAAAAGATGGGTGTGTTTATGTCATAATGCTTCTTTATATAGTCTGGAAACATTTAATAGTTCATAGAATATTTCTTTAGGATTTAGTATGGATCAGCAGATTTTAACTCACTGTTTCAAATTGGTCAAGATCAGCATGTAAAAATCATACTAACATCAATGTTATTGATGCTGCAAACAATTTAAAATTTCCATTTTACAGTTTTACCAAATAAGCTGCCTAATGTTTTATATGCATATATGAATATCTTACATGACAAGCTGCTGAATTATTAAACGGGTAGAAATGTTACTTCAAGCTGGGCATGGTGACTTAAGCCTGTAATCCCAGCACTTTTAGAGGCTGAGGTGGGAAGACTGCTTAAGTCCAGGAGTTTGGGATCAGTTTGGGCAACATAGTAAGACCCAATCTCTACAAACATAAAAAAAATTAGCCAGTCATGGTGGTGCACACCTGTAGTCCCAGCTACTCGGGAGGCTAAGGTGGGAAAATCACTTGAGTCCAGAAGGTCAAAGCCACAGTGAGCTGTGATCTTGCTACTGCATTCCAGCCTGGGTGACAGAATGAGATCTTGTCTTTTTAAAAAAAAAAAAAAAGTTACTTCAAACCAACAGATATTTTTATTTTTATTATTTGTAGAGATAGTGTATCACTGTGTTGATACCCAGGCTGGTCTCAAACCCCTGGCCTCCTGTAATTCTGCTGTCTTGGCCTTCCAAAGCACTGAGATTACAGGCATGAGTCATCACCAAATCAAGAGGTATTATTAGAAGAGTTTTCTCAATTTCTACTGTTTAATAGTATATCTTCCTTGCATAGCCTTATAAATATACTAAAAAGCTTGGAATTGTACCGTTAAAACATGTGATTATTATATCATATAAAATATACCCCAATAAAGCCTTTTTAAAAAAATTAACATGTCGGCCAGGCTCGGTGGCTCAACCCTATAATCCCAGCACTTTGGGAGGCCGAGGTGGGTGGATCGCCTGAGGTCAGGGGTTCGAGACCAGCCTGACCAACAAGGTGAAACTCCGTCTCTACTAAAAATACAAAAATTACCCGGGCATGGTGGCAGGCACCTGTAGTCCCACTTACTCAGGAGGTTGAGACAGGAGAATCGCTTGAACCCGGGAGGCAGAGGTTGCAGTGAGCTACGATTGCGCCACTGCACTCCAGTCTGGGCAATGGAGCGAGACTCCATCTCAAAAAAAAAATAAATAAATAAATAAATAAAATAAAATAAAATAAAATAAAATGCCGGGCACGGTGGCTCACGCCTGTAATCCCAGCACTTTGGGAGGCCAAGGAGGGTGGATCACGAGGTCAGGAGATCAAGACCATCCCGGCTAACACAATGAAACCCCGTCTCTACTAAAAATACAAAAAATTAGCTGGGCGTGGTGGCGGGTGCCTATAGTCCCAGCTACGTGGGAGGCTGAGGCAGGAGAACGGCGTGAAACTAGGAGGCGGAGCTTGCAGTGAGCCGAGATCATGCCACTTCACTCCAGCCTGGGTGATGGAGCAAGACTCCATCTCAAAAAATAAAATAAAATAATTAATTAATTAATTAAATAAATATGTAAATAAATACTAAAAAAAGTATATCTACATAGAATTTCACATAAAATAAATTGTTTTCTATGTGAAAATTAACCCAAAAATATGCTTTGCTTATGTTTAAGATGTCATGCTTTTTATCAATTGAGGAGTTCTGCTTAATAATCCTCTAAGATCTAAAACAGGAAAAAAGTAAAAGTAGAAAATGAAATAAAATGTCAAAGTGCTTCTACCACTCAAAATTGCTCTTATAACTATAAAATGATTTTTAAAAGAAAATATTAAAGTTAAACTCCCCTAATTTTTTTGCTCGTTTTTGCTTATCTAAAATAACATTCTACACAAATCCCCAAAGATTAGTCATAACATAACAAGACTGATTAAGACTGATGGGGATGGGGAAGGAGGCTATAGAAGACCAAAAAGATAAATCATACCATGAACACACTTTGACTCTAAGCAGCAATGTATTAAAGGCTGGCCAGTTATACTTCCAGCAACTATACTGACTAGAATGAAGTCCTAGTGTAAAACATCAATTAACCAATCAATCAATAACTTTTGTTGAGTAAAAGTCTAAATTTTGTGTTTAAACAAGTCTTTAATTCAAGCAAGACTTTAACAAGTTAAAAGGAGCTTATGGGTAGGAAGTAATGTTATGATATATGGGCATAAAGGGTTTTAATGGGATAGGGAAAATGTCTATAATAATACTTAAATGGCTGCCCAATCACCTACAGGACTGATGTAAACATGGAAAAGGTCAAAAACTTGGGTCACTCAAACAGATGATTAATGGAGAGGATGAGGTTGAAGGTTAAATGTAGATAAATGGTCTTATTCTGAATAAAAATGTGAACATAAGGCGAGTTTCTACAAAGATGGACAAGACTCATTCATGAAACAGCAAAAGCTGGACATTTGTTCTAATCTTTGAAGAGTATGAAAAATTCCTATTTTAAAGGAAAACAGTAACTCACAGGAAATACCAACCCAACATAAAATCGGAAACAATAATCTAATAAAAATCAAACATCTGCACTATCAAATTATGAATGAAATTCACTTGTAAAGATCACACTGATTTTGTTTCATCCACAGTGTCAATGTTGTGATGCATTTCAATTGTGTGACACAGGCAGAGTGACTGTGGATCAAAAGTGGTTTCTGGTATACCCATACTCTCTCGGGTATACCTGCACTCCCCTTTCTTAAGTGTGTTTAAAAAAAAAAGTGGTTTCTTCAATTTGCCAATGCTCTAGCTCTCCATGTGCTTTCTAGGAAACAAGTGTTGACCCACCTTATTTGTCAAACCTAGCTCCAAAGGACTTTTGACTCGCCCCAACCAACGTAGCTCAAGAGTGGATATCTGCCACTAGTGAGTATGTATAGTGAAAACAGCATCCCAAGTCCCAACAGCAATTCCTAAAAGAAGTTTATTTAAAAAACACACACATACCTGTAAAATAAGTACATATCCTCCAAGGTGACTAGTTTAAAAAAGACAGTATTGGCTTTGATGTAAACTACTAGTGAATATGTTAGAAAAATCTCACTGTAACCAAGTGAAATGAATGCCAGTATGGTTTGCAGAGATTCAAAGAAAATATAAGAAAACCTACTGTTGCCATTAAAAAGAATCATATATAAATATACTCACACAATAGCTCTTCAGTCTGATAAAATCTACAGTCATAGGAATGGATCTATCACTATTTCTATTCAGTGCTTTGATGTAATCCAGCAGGTCAGCAAAGAATTTATAGCCCCCCTTGAGCACACAGAGGGCTACAATGTGATGGCCTCCCATCTCCTTCATCACATCTCGAGCAAGACGTTCAGTCCTACAGAAATAAAATCGGGAATTTAATAGAAAGTTTCATACATTAAACTTTATAACAAACACCTCTTAGTCATTAAACTTCCACACCAGCCTGGAAATTAGCCAGGCATGGTAGCATGTACTTGCAGTCCCAGCTACTCGAGAGGTGAGGTGGGAAAATCACTTTATTGCAGGATGTTGAGGCTGGAGTGAACTGTGATTGTGCCACTGCATTCCAGCCTGGACAACAAAGCAAGACCTTGTCTCAAAAAAATGCATTAAAAATTTTTTAAAAATCTTCCAAGTAACACATCCTTTGCCCCCATGTTTCATAAGGTAAAAAATTTGATACCTTCAAAAAACCAAGCATACCACTATCATAATTTTTTTTTAATACAAATAAAAAGAAGATATCAGTTTCACCCATTAGACCGGCAGGTTCTGATTAAATGAAATTTCTTGGATAATATACAATATTAAAACAGACTGCAGAAACTGGGCCAGTGGCTCACACCTATAATCCCAGCACTTTGGGAGGCTGAGGTGGGCCAGATCACTTGAACCCAGGAGTTCAAGACCAGCCTGGGTAACAAGGCGAACCCTGTTTCTACAAAATAAAAATAGTAGCTGGCAGTGGTGGCGCACACCTATAGTCCCAGCTACTCAGGAGGCTGAGGTGGGAGGATCGCTTGAACCCAGGAGGTTGAGACTGCAGTGAGCTGTGATCATTCTGCTGCACTCCAGCCTGGGCAACAGAGACCTTGTCTTAAAAAAAAAAAAAAAAAAAAAGAGACAAATTGTGAGGAAAAAGGCACTCTCATATAACATCAGGAGTATAAAATGATTCAATTTCTTAGAGGATATTTGGCAATACCGAAATATTCAATGAACTCTTTCCCCTTGACCAGAATTTTCACTTGAATAAAGCTGAACAAATACCAAACATGTAAAAGAATGTTTCCTCTAGTACAGTCTGTAAGAACAAGATAGTGTCTATCAATAGTGAACTGGTTAAATCAGTTATGGTATCTCCATAAGATGGAATGCTATGCAACCTTTAAAATATATTAGATAGCTCTAGATGCACTAATATTAAAAGTGTCCATAACATTTAAAACTATACTCATATGTTAAAATATAAATGTACATATGCATAGTTAGAATATTTTATAACACAAATATTTTGATATTATAATTTTAAAATAAAAACACAGAATAGCCAGACATACAAGGCAAGCATTCAATACCAGGTAAGGTTTTTCACTGTAATTGACTTAACGGAAAATTTTCAAGCTAGATGTGCATGATAATAAAAATCTGACCTTGCCTTCATGTGATTCAGCCCCAGCCCATTATCCTGTTTAGAACTGAGAAATGCAAGACTCTGGCTAGAGTTCCTTCTTCCATCTCCCTTCAATGTTTACTTTGTTCTGGTCCCTACAGAGTCCCACTATACCACAACTGATACTAAGTAATTAGTAAGGCCCTCCTCTCTTTTTTTAATAAAGAATATTTTAACAATAGAAAGCATCTATTATTTAATAAGCTGGCCTAGTTTATGTTCAAATAGCAAGTACTCAGAACAGTTGCTGACATTCGAAATTAACATAAGAAAAAGTAAAAAACCTCATTTTAAGATCTTACTTACCTGTCCATAATTAGTCCATGAGGAATAAACACCCTTTCCAAATCCTCAGCGTAATGATTAGGTATGCAAAATAAATCAAGGTCATAACCTGGTTCATCATCACTAATCTGAAAAAGAAATATAGCTGTTTCAATGAGAGCATTACGGGATACAAACATTTGATTGGATTTAGATGTTAAAAAATAACCTTAGTCTATCAGAGAAATTTGGGTATAAGATGGTATTAGTAACTGTTAACTTTGTAGGTAAGATAATGAATTATATAAGAAAACAACAGGCCAGGCACGTTGGTTCACACCTGTAATCCCAGCACTTTGGGAGGCTGAGGCAGGCAAGACTGCCTGAGCTCAGGAGTTCGAGACCAGCCTTGGCAACATGGCAAAATCCCATCTTTACTAAAAATACAAAAAACCTAGCCGGGTGTGGTGACACATGCCTGAAGTCCCAGCTACTTGGGAGGCTGAGGCAGGAGAATCACTTGAACCTGGGAGATGAAGCTTGCAGTGAGCCAAGAATAATGCACCACTTCACTCCAGCCTGGGAAACAGAGCAAGACTCTGTCTCAAAAACAAACAGACAAAAAAAACAGGCCGGGTGCGGTGGCTCAGGCCTGTAATCCCAGCACTTCGGGAGGCCGAGGCGGGCAGATCACCTGAGGTCAGGAGTTTGAGACCAGCCTGGCCAACATGGTGAACACCCCCGTCTCTACTAAAAATACAAAAATTAGCCGGGCATGGTGGCAGGCGCCTGTAAATCTCAGCTACTTGGGAAGCTGAGGCAGGAGAATCGCTTGTACCGGGGAGGCAGAGGTTGCAGTGAGCTGAGATCACGCCATTGCACTCCGGCCTGGGGGACAAGAGTGAGATTTCGTCCCAAAAAAAAAAAAAAAAGAAAAAAACAAAAACCCACCACATAACTATATGTCTTAGTCATCTTAGTCAAGAATATAGAAGTCAAGTGATATGATATGGAATTTCCTTTAGGTCACAAAGAGAAAAAGAAAAATTTTAAAGAGCTAAGACAAATGCAGCAAAATCTTAATATTTAATAATATTCTAAACATGGGTGATGATATATGGGTATTCATTATACTATTCTCTCCACTTTTGAGTATGTTTGAAAATTTAGTAAAACAAATTTTAACACACTGCAGTCTAACAAGATAAAATATCACACAGAACAGGAAAAACTGGCGTGGTGTGGTGGCTCACACTTGTAATCCCAGTGCTTTGGGTGGCTGAGACAGGAGAGTTGCTTGAGGCCAGGAGTTCGAGACCGACATGGGGAATGTAGGAAGACCCCATCCCTACAAAAAACTTTTTAAAAATTTGCCAGGCATGGTGGTGCACACCTGTTGTCCCAGCTACTCGGGAGGCTGAGGCAGAAGGAATCACTTGAGCCCAGGAGTTTGAGAATGCAGTGAGCTATGATCACAACACTGCACTCCAGCGTGGGCAACAAAGACCCTACCTCAAAAAACAAAACAAAACAAAACAAGAAAAACTGCTGGCTGATGCAGTGGCTCATGCCTGTAATCCCAGTATTTTGGGAGACCCTAGTAGGTGGATCATCTGAGGTCAGGAGTTAGAGACCAGCCTGGCCAACATGGTGAAACCCCATCTCTACTAAAAATACAAAAACTAGCCAGGCATGTGGCACGCGCCTGGGGAGGCTGAAGCAGGAGGATCACCTGAGCCCAGGAGGTGGAGGTTGCAGTGAGCTGAGATCACACCACTGCACTCCAGCCTGGGTGACACAGCAATACCCTACCTGGAAAAAGAAAAGAAAAACTGCTGTCCCCCCTACCCCAATCCCAAATCCAAACAGCCTCTCTCATCTCACAGTAGGGGGGAAAAATCACCCAAAAAAGCTAAGTGATCATTTGAAAACCCAAACTCTTAGAAGTCTAAGATTGTTACAGTGAACTCATGAAGTGCCATCATAAAAGATACTCTAATATTGTTTAAGTAGAGCCACATATTGGTTGTCTTGGTATGTCTAGCCCCTGGCATACAAAATATTTAGTAACACTGATATGGTACCTGTGATGTGAAAATGTACTATGATTACAGCTTTATAAATACTATATATGTACCTATATACAGAAAAAAAATAACAAAATCATAAAAGCAATTACCTTTGAAAGAGGAGTTACAGCAATTTTATTTACTTCTTTATTACTTTGCTATATATTCTACATTTTCTTCAATGAATATATACTACTTTTTAAAAAAAATTCAATGGTCTTTCTTATAAATTATCTTTGGCAGCATGCATTTTTATATATAGATATAAAATGTATGGGAATTTTTAACAGATACATTAAATTAAAACAAAATATACAAACAAAAAATCAGAATACAAAGATAAAAAGATTGGGAAGGGAGGGAGGGAAAAAGGAGGAAGGGTGGGTGGGTATAGAGAAATATACCAAATAATGGTAAGAAGTGGGGTCTTGACACTTTCTACACTTTTTAAAAATTCTTTAATTGAAAAAATCTTTCTCTCTTTTTTTTTTTTTTTTTTTTAGAGATGAAGTCTCCCTATGTTGCCCAGGCTGGTCTCGAACTCCTGGGATCAAGCAATCCTCCTGCCCCAGCCTCCCAAGGTGCTTGGATTACAGGTGTGAGCCACCACGCCTGGTCACTTTCTACACTTTAATATTTGCTTTTTTTTTCATTTTCAATGTCATTTTTATTAATTTATAATGCCCATTCACCATTATATTCAAAGTCTATTTGAATAAATAAACCAGAAAGAATGAAATACTCTAGCTCACGTGATATTCAACACTAAATTACCTTTCAAATCACATTCAAGAAGCTGATGATATAAGCTTTGGCAATTTCCAAGAAATACTGGTCAAACCGTAATTAAATCTCAACATATCAGTTAGTACCTATTTAGCATCCTTTTACAACCTAAGCACTGTATTAGGTGCTTAAGTACAAGCAGCTTGACTTTTAATACATTTAAAAATACATATTTAAGACTTAAAATCTTATTTATGGAATTCAGTTATATTTTGAGGTTTCCAGTGCTGAGAAGTCTGAGGTTTGTGTTGTCTCTCTTTCAGTCCCCAAAGCTCAGTTCTGAGTTCTCAGACTTTGGTGGAACTTCATGTATTGCCAGGTTGGCCCGTAATACCTGTGAGACAACTTCAGCCCCTGTGCACATGGCCAGGAGGCTGGCTTCAAACATTTTCAGGTAGGTGGACCAGGACATGCCCCTGGTCATGGCCAGGTGGGGGCGTAGTGCTACACAGCGGGCAGAAGTCAATATTGATTTGTTTTTAAACAAACATGTACTACTTTCATAAGCAGAAAAAATTTCTATTCTTGGGGGAAAAGATTATGCCAGATCCTCTAGGATTAAATGCTGATGCATCTGCTAAACCTTCACATTATATCAGAACATATTTACTATAGAAAGAATGAAAATGGGACAATTGTGTGTCACCTATATGAACATTCCAAAAATATTTTACAACAAGTAAGTATTTGATAAATTTTATGAACTGGCCGGGCGCGGTGGCTCACGCCTGTAATCCCAGCACTTTGGGAGGCTGAGGTGGGCGGATCATGAGGTCAGGAGATCGAGACCATCTTGGCCAACACGGTGAAACCCCATCTGTACTAAAAATACAAAAAATTAGCCGGGTGTGGTGGCAGCCGCCTGTAGTCCCAGCTACTTGGGAGGTTGAGGCAGGAGAATGGCATGAACCTGGGAGGCGGAGCTTGCAGTGAGCCGAGATCGCGCCACTGCACTCCAGCCTGGGTGACAGAGCGAGACTCCGTCTCAAAAAAAATAATAAAATAAAATAAAATAAGTAAAATAAATTTTATGAACTGAAATTTAGTTCAAGTTTTGGGAAAATACAAACTTTGCTAGATATTATAAAAATGATACAATAGGTATTCATTTCAGGCTCATCAGAATGTATCTGTTATCAATCACTTGACAAGAATGAAAATGCACCATTTTGTAGTGCTTTAAAATCAGCAAGATCCAGAGTACTAAAAATGACTTCTTCCTTGAAGCTTACTCACCAACTTCCTCCCAGTCACTCACTGCTTCTGCCACAAGCACAAACTAGGACCCAGCCAGAACTCCTTGAAATATACACTTGTAATGACTACTGCATCTATCAGAATGGTTCAGTGCCTGGCTACAGGTTCTGCAGATGGACTAAGAATTTCAAAAGTCTTGTTTGTTTCAAACGAAGCCAATGTGAATTCTGCCCAGAGTTCATCCCAGATATGCAGTCTAAGAATACAAACAGATCAGCAGAGATGTATTCTAAAATAGGAATTCTATCTCTGTCAATATAATAAATTGATTTCCAATCAAAATAGATTTACATACCACATTTATGTCAAGAAGTTGTTTTGTTTGTTTTATTGCATCCTAGATTTTTTTTTGGAAGATTTATTTATGGTTTACTTTAAGCATAAAAAAATGTCAATACAACTTTCCCAAAAGGCATAAACAAAAATTCATAAAACTTGCATCACTTGAGATACTTTAGGTATGAATTCACAACTTCATATATATATATATATATTTGGGTATATTGAGAGGGTTCTAATTTAAGAAATGCATAACTGGCTATAGACAGACAGTTGTCAGAACTTGGCAATGGGTACATGCAGGTTCATTATACTATGTCTACTTGTAGCTGTTCAAAATGTATCATAATACAAGGCTGGGCGAGGTGGCTCATGCCTGTAATCCCAGCATTTTGGGAGGCTAAGGCAGGAGGATTGCTTGAGGTCAGGAGTTCCAGACCAGTCTGGGCAACACAGCAAGACTCTGTCTCTAAAAAGAAAAAAATAATTTTTTACAAAATAAAAACAAAATGTATCATCAGACGAAATTAAATAAGAGGCAATTCATTAAAATGACAACTTTTCCCAGCTTGACATTTAACAAAAAGTCTAAGTCCTCTTAATTCATATTTAACGATCAAATATCAAATACTAATTCTTTTTTTTTTTTTTTGAGACAGAGTCTCGCTCTGTCGCCCAGGCTAGAGTGCAGTGGCGCGATCTCGGCTCCCTGCAAGCTCCGCCTCCTGGGTTCACACCATTCTCCTGCCTCAGCCTCCTGAGTAGTTGGGACTACAGGTGCTTGCCACCACGCCTGGCTACTTTTTTTGTATTTTTTTAGTAAAGACGGGGTTTCACCGCGTTAACCAGGATGGTCTCAATCTCCTGACCTCATAATCCACCCGCCTCGGCCTCCCGAAGTGCTGGGATTACAGGCGTGAGCCACCGTGCCTGGCCATCAAATACTAATTCTTAAATGGTAAGGACCCACTATTCAGAACCTATATCCTTATCACTAACATGCAAATATTTATTGAATACTTAGTATGTCATGCATAAAGAGAAAGTTAGATAAATTTGATACAGCTACCCTCATAGAACTTACAGTGTAGTAGATGGCATGACATATACATGAGTAACTGTGAACAGTGTTAAACTGCTATTTAAAAAAAAGACAGCTGGGCGCTGTGGCTCATGCCTGTAATCCCAGCACTTTGGGAGGCCGAGGCGAGTTGATTGCTTGAGGTCAAAAGTTCGAGACCAGCCTGGCCAACATGGTAAAACCCCGTCTCTACTAAAAATACAAAAAAAAAATTAGCCAGGCATGGTGACACAGGCCTGTAATCCCAACTACTAGGGAGGCTGAGACAGGAGAATTGCTTGAATCCAGGAGGCAGAAGCTGCAGTGAGCCGAGATCACACCACTACACTCCAGCCTGAGTGACAGAGCGAGACACTGTTTTTTTAAAAAAAAAAAAAAAAAAAAAAAAAAAGATACAGGTAAAGTGTTATGGTAGTTTAAGAGAGAACTCAAACTCTGACTCAGAAGCTTCACTTGCATGTGGACCACTGATATGAAATAATATAAATAGGTATAATAAACAGGAACTTCAGTTTTAATCATCCCAAACACCAAAACTTCCTATTAAACAGGTCCAATAAACTCACTCTCTATAAGAGCTAGACATAAATCTACTTGGTGGCCTATAATCTTATTAGCCCTTACTTGTCCCATCTGATATTAATTAACCCCATCTAATATGGATTAGTTAACAATCTAGTGGCTGCTTTGACAGGAACAGTTGGAAAGAGTTGGGGATTGCAACATAATTATACAAAAATGCATTCAGCATCTACCTTGATTAAGGCACTGTGCAACAGAATTTGCAGGAGGGCACAAGGATGATTATAAATTTACAACCCTTGAAGAGCTTATAGCTGGGTGTGGTGGCTCATGCCTGTAAATCCCAGCACTTTGGGAGGCTGAGGCAGATGGATCACCTGAGACCAGAAGTTCAAGACCAGCCTGGCCAACATGGCGAAACTCTGTCTCTACAAAAAATACAAAAATTAGCCGGGTGTGGTGGCACGCGTCTATAGTTCCAGTTATTTGGGAGGCTGAGGCAGGAGAACCGCTTAAACCTGGGAGGTGGAGGCTGCAGTGAGCCGAGAATGTGCCACTGCACTCCACTCCAGCCTAGGGGACAGAGCAAGACTCCATCTTAAAAAAAAAAAAAAAAAAAAAGAGCTTATAATCTAGTGGTAAAGGCATATATCCATAGAACTAACTGTATAGCATAATAAAGCTTATCATCTGTACCAAAATCTAATTCGACAAGCCCACAAACTTGTGATTTACCAAACACAGTTATATATACACAAAAAGTAAACCTAGAACCCAAAGTTACCCAGCACCAATGATTCTCTCCATAAGCAATATCAAGTTTAAAGCAGTGATTACATTCTACTGCCTAGATTGTAAACTGAGTAAAGGAGACCAGCACCTCTCTGCCACTGAACTAGCACAGCCTTCTAAACCAACAAGGCAACGGCAGTGCCCAACTTTCTGTATGAATATAAGTCACATCTCTTTTTTATTTGTGACTTGGTGTTGCATGTGGTCATTATCAACACTTTCTGAAAGAACTATTACCTGTTCAGGCTGCCATAACAAAGTACCATAGACTGAGTGACTTAACAGAAACTTATTTCTCACGGTTTTGGAGGCTGGGAAGTCCAAAATTAAGGTACCTGCAAGGTAAGTTTCAATCTGAGGCCTCTTCTTTGGCTTGTAGGTCTTCTAACTGTGTGCTCACACGACCTCTTCTAGTAAGCTCTCTGGTGTCTCTTCTTCTTTTTTTTTTTTTTTTTTTTGAGACAGAGTCTCGCTCTGTCACCCAGGCTGGAGTGCAGTAGCACAATCTAGGCTCACTGCAACCTCCACCTCCCAGGTTCGAGTGATTCTCGTGCCTCACCCTCCTGAGTACCTTGGATTACAGGAGCCCGCTACCACACCCAGCTAATTTTTATATTTTTAGTAGAGACAGGGTTTCACTATGTTGGCCAGGCTGGTCTCGAACTCATGACCTCATGATCCACCCACCTTGGCCTCCCAAAGTGCTGGGATTACAGGTGTGAGCCACCACGCCCGGTCTGGTGTCTTTTCTTATAAGGGCACTAACCCAATCAGACCTGGGCCTGACCCTCCTGACTTCTAACTGTAATTACCTTCCAAAGGCCCCGTCTCCAAATACCATCACACTGGGGGATTAGGACTTCAAAAAAGATATGGGGGGTGGGGGAGGACATAAATGCTCAGTCCATAACAAGCACCCAACATAAAAACGGCTAGAACAGATCACAAAAAAAGGTCCTGTATGGCTTTGGGGAAGGGCTCAACCCCAAAATATTTGAGAGCTCTGGAGGGGCCTAGAAGTGGTAAGCGAATGAAAATGTGGTTACTCTCCAGATCTGCCTTTCTCAATTATGGCCATTTCTGGCTGAACTAGAAATCAAAGGACAGGTTATTAATTACTAGCTCTAAGTTGCTTACCATTTGCCGAGACAGTTCAGAAATCTGACTGCATCTCCTCAGAGATCTGGAACACAGTTCTCAAATTCTAACTTACTTGTGATATACTTGTGAATGATAAAAATTGCTACAGGTACTTTTATTAATATGAAAGAGTATTGAGAAATTACCTTTCATTCTAACTTTTGTCTAGAATGAAAATCAATACTTTTGCTATAATCAATTACTGAAATAATTTTACTTTCCAGTAAAACTGGCATTACAAATTTTTTTTTAATTTTTAAAACTTCGTAATTTTTTGCCAGACTGATCCATGTAAGCATACAAATTCTTAATAACTATGCATGTCACATCTGTAATAATGGCCTTCACGTAAACATTTTTGTGGTTTACACATAAAATTTCTAATTACAAAGCTATATTATCTAAAATTACAGTAAGCAAAAAAATTAATCCAAGCTAAGACAATACTTGCAATATCAATTCATCATCTGTGACAAGGATTGCTTACGTCTCTTTGTGGTTAAAAAGAAAAAAAAAAAAAAGACATGTTGGCTGGATGCGGTGGCTCACACATGTAATCCCAGCACTTGGGAGGCTGAGGTGGGCAGATCACCCTGGCCTGCCCAACATGGCGAAACCCTGTCTTTACTTAAAAATACAAAAATTAGCTGGGTGTGGTGGTGGGCGCCTTTAATTCCAGCTACTCAGGAGGCTAAGGCAGGAGAATTGCTAGAACCCGGGAGGCAGAGATTGCAGTGAGCTGAGATTGCGCCACTGCACTACAGTCTGTGCAACAAAAGTGAAACTCCATCTCCAAAAAAAAAAAAAAAAAAAAAAAAAGACAATGTCGTGGGTCCAAACAAAAGTTAATGGAAGTGAGTCTAAAAACGAGCTATGTGGGCTGGGCGCAGTGGCTCACATCTGTAATTCCAGCACTTTGGGAGGCCAAAGCAGGCATATGACGAGGTCAGGAGATGGAGACCATCCTGGCCAATACGGTGAAACCCTGTCTCTACAAAAATTAGCTGGGCGTGGTGGCGCATGCCTGTAATCCCGGCTACTCGGGAGGCTGAGGCAGGAGAATCACTTGAACCAGGGAGTCGGTGGCTGGAGTGAGCCGAGATCACACCACTGTACTTCTGCCTGGCGACAGAGTGAGACTCCGTCTCAAAAAAAAAAAAAAAAAAAAAAAAAGATAAAAATGAGCTATGTGAATTAAAAGAGGTACAACAATAGATAAACCACATTTTATTTATTCCTAGTAATCAATAACATTTCCAAACTTCTGGAATGGGCAGAAATTGCTAGTTGGCATATTTTTACCTTTTATATTCAGATACATTAAAATTCATAAAAAAAAAACCCTCAAAGCAGATGATCTGCCATCTCCTTGGATAATTTGTGTTAACTCAGGATAACAAAAATCCAAAATTATGAGTTGCTGATGCAATAAGCCTAAATGTAAAAATAATTTAAGCTAATAGTAGATTCATCTTCCAATTTCATATCAGTCTTACAAATAAACTACATATATAACTTGCTTGCCTTCCCTTCTGAGGGATAAAGCTGTTATAAGAATTAAATCAGCATTACTGACTACTCAACCAAGAGAGGGAAAAATTATTACCCATTCTAGGGACATGGGCTCATAACTACTATATGTGTAAGGACATGAATTTACTCAATATTACAATTTTTCCTTTTATTAGTGTGCACAGAAGAATAGACATGCTCACTCTGGATAAAAAAATTATACTTATCAGTTATCAGAAGCACAATGCAGAAGACAGTAGTTCCCTAACAATCTGAAGTATGTGATTGAATCAGAAGTAAATTATCTCAGTAGTAGTGAATTATTGTAAATGTTAGTAATTTGGCAGCCACTGGGCAGGAAAATAAGAATTGAGGCTCAATATTGATATTAATGGTGGTGATTGACACATAAATTTTATCAAATCTACACAATATAAAATTACAGAAAGGTAGAAGAATATACTAGTACATCTTCAACATATCTTCACTACAGGGGAGTAAAATGACATAGACTAGTTACTATCTAATGAATTGCAGAAAACTAAAAGAGAACTCCAAGGCACCTCTTCTCTGCTGATCTGGTTGGTCCTTTTCCTACCTTTTGCAATACCCAGATATAAACATTGGATAGAAAACAAAGTAGACCTGTAGTATGCAGGTCACAGTGCTAAATTCACAGAAAGAAACCTCTGAACTGAAGTGCTTTATTTCTTGGTGGTCACAAAGAATAATTCTGGTTTACATCTACAGACTGATGTCAGTCTACGCCCTATTGATAACAGTGTGGCCAAGGACAAAAAAAAGTGCTCCGTTTTACCAATTCTGTAAAAAATTATGGCAGGGTAAGCTCGGCTAGGGCGGGATTACATTTCTAGGACTACCATCCCTGAAATTTAGAAGATACTATATCCACATCCAGTATATTTTACATTAATTTGCAAAAATCTAGAAGCTTTTTCTTAGCTCAAGTGTGTCCAAGTTTACCCTGGCAGTTTAAAATGACAGTTACAAGCAGCATGGGTTGTATCAGACACATTTGAGGGCCAATTTCATGTAAGTGATATTGGGCAAGTTACTTCATCTATCTGTGCCTCCAAGGTCATACTAGTCTTTATTTACCTAAAGGGTACCTGTTATGTAACTTTAGGGTGTTTACATTAGATAATGCCTGCAAAATATTCACTTCAACGCCTAAAACATAGTTAAGTATTCAATAAATATCTACTATTATCACTACTAACTTAAAAGTTTAGAGATTGTAAGAGCAGAATCTGGGGTGAGACAAACTTAGGTTCAAATCCTAGTATTGTTGGGTAATCTTGGGCAAGTTACTTAACCTCTCTGATTTGCATAATTTAAAAAATTAGTTAATATACATAATAGGGCTTAGAAGAGTATCTAGCACATAACACCATTTAAGCATTTGTTATTGCTAACATGCAAACAATTAAGGGAAGGAAATTTTTTAAAAAGGAAGAGGGATTTGCAAACTAAAAACAATGAGTATCTTATGTTCAAAGAAAACTAACAAACAGCCAGCTCTAGCAATACTTAAATTCACTGTATACTGGGGCAGGCATCACACCCCAAAGCTAAAAGCATCTACCTAGGCCAGGCATGGTGGCTCATGCCTGTAATCCCAGCACTTTGGGAAGCAGAGGCAGGCAGATAGCTTGAAATCAGGAGTTTGAGACCAGCCTGGACAACATGGCAAAACACCATCTCTACAAAAAATACAAATATTAGGCTGGGCGCGGTGGCTCACACCTGTAATCCCAGCACTTTGGGAGGCCGAGGCAGGTGGATCACCTGAGATCAGGAGTTCGAGACTAGCCTGGCCAACATGGTGAAACCTCGTCTCTATTAAAAATACAAAAAATTAGCCAGGCATGGTGGCGGGCACCTGTAATCCCAGCTACTCAGGAGGATGAGGCAGGAGAATCGCTTGAACCCGGGAGGCAGAGGTTGTAGTGAGCCAAGATCAAGCCACTGCACTCCAGCCTGGGCAACAAGAGCGAAACTCCATCTCAAAAAAATAAAAATAAAAATAAATAAATAAATAAAATAAAATACAAATATTAACCAGGGATGGTGGTGCGCACCTGTAGTCCCAGCTTCTCGGGAGGCTGAAGTGGGAGAATCCCCTGAGCCCGGGGAGAATCACCTGAGCCCAGGAAGTCGAGGCTACAGTGAGCAGTGATTGTGCCACTGCACTCCATCCTGGGTGACAGAGTGAGACCCTGTCTCAAAAAAAAGGAAATTGGCAGAATTAAGTAAGTTGATGCTTAGAGACGAAAAATCAACATTTTTTCCTCAGCAACTGAATAAAAACAACTGCCACTACCATTTTTTTGAGTACCTATTATTAGCCTAGTTTTTAACTGGTATTACTCCAGAGAGAGCTAGGTTCGAGTCAGAGCTCCTTCCCTTAATAACTGTATGACCTACAGTATGTCTGTTAGCCTCTCTGAGGCTTCAAAGGTTCCTCATCTGTAAAATGGTAATAATCATACCATTGCTACAGGACTGTTTTGAAGACTAATTAGGACTATGTATGTATACATGATGATGGCTATTACTACTATTCCCAGCCAGGGACCATGCAAGGGTTGTTTATTCACATAGACTGTCTTATAATCCTCTCAATAACTCCAGGAGGTAGCCAGCACCTCAGATATACATCAAATGACTTAAGCCCAGAGAGGTGAAGTAAGTTGCCCACAGCCACACAACTAGTAAATAGCCCAAACAAGCTGGATTCCCAGTCAGACTCCGTTAATAGCACTGCTCTTTACCTTAAGTCATTACAACGCCTAATATGAAATAGAATCGCTTCTTTCTTAGGGCTCAAGTGGGTAATCATTTAATGTATTCATTCAACAAACCATCATCGAGGACCTCTTACAAGCCAAGTACTGTGCTATGTGCTAGAGTTACAGTGGTGATTCCTGCCCTTAAAAAGTTTTAGTAGAAGAAACAATCAACAGGTAACCAGGTCATTGCCAAAACAACAAAAATAATCATAATAAAGCAGGTTAAAGCATTTAACTGGCAGGGGTTTTGACTACTTTAGCAAGCATGATCAGAACGGTTGGGGAGGGTGGCCAGCAGCTTGGCCGGTTCAACAAACAAGAAAAAACCAGTGAGGGTGGAGCCAAGATACCAGAGGCTGATTACAGTTAAGAATGTTCTTGAAGGTAAGGACCAGATTCTCATTTTCTATATCCTGGGGCATTGGTCAGCCTGGAATCCGGATTCCAGTACACGTGAATTTTGGCTTGAAATGACCTAATGCCTTTTCCCTAGTTCCTTCGTGTGTCAAATACGCATGGTTACCGCTACCAGAGCTGTAGTGGGGCTTCAATGAGGCCATGCGCATCTCCATAAAGATGAACTACAGTGTGTGCAAAACTAAAGGCAAAGCCCGGTCCCCACACGCCCTCCCAGGTGGTCGCTTTCCGTGCCGAGGCCCCTCCAGGGGCGCCTCCGAGAACCTCACCATCGCACCCCAAACTTCCACGGAAGGGCCTCTCCTGTGAAAGCCCCCACGCCCCCACCCCGCGCCATCATTCCCGAATCTGCCCTCGGCCCCTCCCCGCAGCACGCTCGCAGGCGGCACATGTCAACCAAAACGCCATTTCCACCTTCTCTTCCCACACGCAGCCCTCTTTTCCCAGGGCTCCCCCGAGGAGGGACCCACCCCAAACCCCGCCATTCCATCCTCCCTGCCGCCCTCGCGTGACGTGAAGCCGAACCCGGGAAACTGTGGCCGCCCCCGCCTCCGTGGTTCCCTGGGCCCGGCCGCCCGAGCCCGCACTGCGGACCCCACGCCTCAGGGCCCGGCCGCCACCTGCCGCGTGGGCCCGAACCGGCCAGGGCCGGCGGGCCGAGCTGCTCACCACGACGCCAGGGCTGCGGGTCGCCATAACGGAGCCGGCCGGCGCGCGGGCTGACTGCTCAGGAGGAGGAAGCCGGTGGCGGAGCAGAGGAGGTGCAGGCGCAGCAAGAGGCGGCGCCGCGCGGGAAAGCCTAGAGGTTCGCCCGAGGGCTCGTCGCAGCCGCTTCAAGCTGAGGAGAAGCAGGCCCCGCCCTCGCCCCGCCCAGCCCAGCCCCGCAGGCCCCGCCCCCGGCCCCGCCGGCCCCGCCCACGCGCCTACGCCAGCGCCTACCCGTTTGTAGGCTCCCTAGGTAGCCGTGGGAATTTTCTCCCAGAAGAAGCGGAGGCTCCCCCAGCGAAGCCCCCTTCCCTCCCCACTCAGTCTCCTATTCAGAAGGCTCCCAGATTCCCAAACCTACCGCCGTCCGCGTTGCTTCATGGCGGCCATAAACCGGGCGCCGGTTCTTCGGGTTCCAGTCACCGCGTGACTTTTTGGACCAGACATCCCATTCCCAAGAACTTGCACTACCTGTGGCTTCCATTTTCCTGACTCTTGGCCCAGTGCTTCCCCAAACTCTTAACTGGTTGTGACAGTTGAGACCTAGAGCCCTAGTCACCCATATCAGGGTACACATTTGAGAGGACACTTAACTGCTCTGTAGCTTTGTACAAATCAGACTCTGAGCCTCTATTTTTGCCTCACTAAAATGAGTATATTGGCCGGGCACGGTGGCTCACGCCTGTAATCCCAGCACTTTGGGAGGCCGAGGCAGGTGGATCACCTGAGGTCAGGAGTATGAGACCAGCCTGGCCAACATGGCGAAACCCCATCTCTACTAAAAATACAAAAATTAGCTGGGCGAGGAGGCGGGCGCCTGTAATCCCAGCTACTCGGGAGGCTGAGGCAGGAGAATCACTTGAACCCGGTAGGCGGAGGTCGCAGTGAGCCGAGATTGCGCCACTGCACTTCAGCCTCCGCGACAGAATGAGACTCCGTCTCAAAAATAAACAAATAAAAATAAAAATAAATTTAAAATAAATAAAAATTAAAAATAAAATGAGCATATTAACAATACATAAACAGGATCATTTTGAGTATTAGAGGAATATAGGTATGCGTGTGTGTATGTATATATATATATGCACTTAGGACAGTACACAGTCAGCAAATTGGAACTACTGCTACTACTACTGATCTTTATTTTTGCCTACACAATTTCCTATATTGAATCTGAAAACAAAAATATGTTCCCCTGCTAATTAATTCTCAGATAGGTCAGGTAAGCAAGCAACCGTTGCTCCAGCAACACCATTTCTTATATACTCAACCCTATAGCTCCAGCATCCACCACAGTACCCAGCACATAGTCGGTGGCCTCCCTCTTATTAAGGACGCTGAGGGGGATGTGATGGCAGGAGATTTGTAAAACTAGGCAAGTCATCGAGCTTCTCTGGACCTCAGTCTCTTCATCTAAAAAATGAGAATAATAAGCCTTGGTAACATGGTGAGACTCAGTCTCCACAGAAATGAAAAATTAGCTGGGCCTGGTGGCCATGTGCCTGTAGCCCCAGCTACTCGGGAGGCTGACGTGGGAGGATGGCTTGAGCCCAGAAGGTCGAGGCTGCAGTGAGCCAAGATCGTGCCACTGCACTCCAGCCTGGGCAACAGAGAAATACCCTGTCTCAAAAAAAAAAAAAAAAAAAGAGAGAGAGAGAATAATAACTACTGCCATGAATAGTTTTACGAGAATTGTAAAAATCTTTATGTAAAGTATCTCATATGGTATTTGCCACATAATAGGTGCTCAAGAAACAGTAGCTGTTACAATTTTAGCATGTATGAGTTTGTGAAGTCCATACTTCCCTACTTTCCCTGCCTTCCCTCTTTATCCTGGAGAGGCAGGAGGCTGTAATGGAAAAGGTGCATATGGGCTTTGGACTGAGTTCAAATCCTGGGTTCCCCACTAACTACTATAGCACTATGACTTTGGGCAAGATCCTTGGTCGCTGCGTGCTTGGTTTCTTATATGTCAAATGAGGTTAATATCTTTGTCACAGAGTGTGGTGAAGATTGAACAAAATAATATATGCAAAAGTGCCTAGCATAGAGCTTGGCTCAATACATGATGATACCAATGTTATGTGTTCCACAATAATTTTGCCTTAAACAGTTCTTCACTTTCTTCTAGCCTCAAAGACTTTTTTTTTTGTTTGTTTTGAGATGGAGTCTTGCTCTGCTGCCCAGGCTGGAGTGCAGTTGCATGTTCTCAGCTCACTGCAACCTCCACCTCCCAGGTTCAAGCAATTCTCTTGCCTCAGCTTCCCGAGTAGCTGGGACTACAGGCGTGTGCCACCAGACCTGGCTAACGTTTGTATTTTTAGTAGAATATGGGGTTTCACCATGTTGGCTAGGCTGGTCTCGAACCCCTGACCTCAGGTGATCCGCCCATCTTGGCTTCCCAAATTGGTGGGATTACAGATGTGAGCCACCATGCCCAGCCTGCCTCTAAGACTTCTTATCCATTACCCTGTTGATGGACATTTGGGCAGTTTCCAGGTTCGGGCTATTAGAAATAATGCTACTATGAACATTTTGTACATATCTTTTGGTGAATATATGAATGTATTTCTATTTGGCATAGAACTTGAAAATCATATTAGAACATTTTCCTTACCCTTTTAACAAACATTGTGTTCTACCAAGAAGTTAATTCAGAGAACTTCCAGTTATATATTCGGCCCCTGACACACGTGGACTCAGCTACTCAAATTTGTTTCTAAATTAGGTACCCAACAATTCAGAATCCTTCCAGCTTGCCTCTGGCTTGCAGTTCCTTTCTCCAAACCCTGCAGTACCAGATACTCCTGTATTTTAACAGTGGATTTGAAACAAATAATGATAGCCAGATGATTGTACAGACAAAGAAACAGTACTGTTCTTTCAATCTTGTCGTTCCATGTGACAATTTGGACTTTTTTTTGTATTTAAAATGGAAAACAGCAAACACTGCAATCTGCAAGATGTAAGACTTTTTCTTGGTAAGTGAAAATCTGGTTCACATATGAAATGGTTTACTGAATTTGGACACTATATTTAAAGTGGAAATGTATTCTTTTAAAATATTGTTTTCCCACTACAGACAAAAGCAAGAAAATAATTATTCCTAATTATTATATGATTATTACTGAAAACAATTTTGTCATAGAGGTGAAAACTGTTAAAAAATTATCTACTCTGGACATCCTATATGCTAGGTATGTCACTGTTCTTTACTGGAATATCTGCATGCAGGAAGAAATAAGGAAAGCATGAGTGTAACCTAAGATTCCTCTTCCCGATGCCTTTCCAGAAACAATTTTTTTTTTTTTTTTTTTTCTGAGACGGAGTCTAGCTCTGTCACACAGGCTGGAGTCCAGTGGTGTGATCTCAGCTCACTGCAACCTCTGCCTTCCGGGTTCAAGCAATTCTCCTTTCTCAGCGTCCCAAGTAGCTGGGACTACAGTTGCATGCCACCACGCCCGGCTAATTTTTGTATCTTTAGTAGAGACAGGGTTTCACCATATTGGTCAGGCTAGTCTCGAACTCCTGACCTCAGGTGATCTGCCTGCCTTGGCCTCCCAAAGTGCTGGAATTACAGGCATGAACCACTGCACCTGGCCAGAAACAATTTTGTAATCGACTTGTTTGAACACAATTATGAATTATTTGTGTGCCACAACCAAGTCTAACTATATTTCTTCTCTAGAAATTTATTTATTAAGATGTCTGTTTTTAACCATGGTGCTGTTCTCCTCCAAAATTTGTATTTCTATGAAGAAAATCATCACAGAAATATTTATACTAAATGTTTAATTTTTTAATGAGTTAATAATGGTTTTCTCAATAATGTCAGATGTTTCACTTTCATCAGAATAGCTTTCCATAAGCTTTACTTTTCTTTTTCTTTTTTCTTTTTTTTTTTTGATACGGAGTCTCACTCCATCGCCCAGGTTGGAGTGCAGTGGTGTGATCTCGGCTCACTGCAAGCTCTGCCTCCTGGGTTCACGCCATTCTCCTGCCTCAGCCTCCTGAGTAGCTGGGACTACAGGTGCCTGCCACCACGCCTGGCTGATTTCTTTTGTATTTAGTAGACACGGGGTTTCATCGGGTTAGCCAGAATGGTCTTGATCTCCTGACCTCAGGTGATCTGCCTGCCTCGGCCTCCCAAAATGCTGGGATTACAGACATGAGCCACCGTGCCTGGCCTCCATAAACTTTACTTTTATTCCATAAATGGGGTGTAAAATTGAACCATAATTGGAATTAACCAACATGATGGTTTTTTCTTTTTTCTTTCTTTTTTTTTTTTTTGAGACAAAGTCTCACCCTGTCACCCAGGCTGGAGTGCAATGGCACGATCTTGGTTCACAGCCACCTCCACCTCCCGAGTCCAAGCAATTCTCCTGCCTCAGCCTCCTGAGTAGCTGGAATTACAGGTGCGTGCCACCACATCGGGCAATTTTTGTATTTTCAGTAGAGATGGGGTTTCACCGTGTTGGCCAGGCTGGTCTTGAACTCCTGACCTCGTGATCTGCCTGCCTCGGCCTCCCAAAGTGCTGGGATTATAGGCGTGAGCCACCACGCCTGGCCGTGATGGTTAATTTTATGTGTCAACTTGGCCCATATATTTGGTCAAACATTCTTCTGGATGTTTCTGTGAAGGTGTTTTTTGTATGAGATTAATATTTAAATCGGTGGATTTTGAGTAAAGCATGTCACCCTCCATAACGTGAGTGCGCCTCATCAGCTAAAGGTTTTAATAGAACAAACACTGACCTCCCCTGATCAAGAATGCTCCCCTGATCAAGAAGGCATTCTCCAGCACATTGCCTTTGGATTGGAACTGCAACTCCTCCCTGAGTTTTCAGACTGCAGGCCCACACCATCAGATTTTGGACTCAGCAAGCCTCCACAATTGCGTGAGCCAATTCCTTAAAATAAATGAATCTCTCCCAACCCCACATATAGATATATAGATAGATCAAGATAGATCTAGGTACATCCTGTTGCTTCTGTTTTTGTGGAGAACCCCGACTAATACAACTGATTTTCTATTGGAACCATCTAAAGATAGTGAAGTTCTGCTAATAGAGCTACTCATTACAAGTAGTGCTTCACTTTTTGTCATGTACAAGGCAACATAAAATGGAAAATGAGCCAATGAATTTTGATCTAAATAAGTCATTTGATCTAAACAAAAGTTCTTCACAGAGCAGTATGTAAATACCTCTCTGCGGCTGTACCTCGTCAAATCATCTTTGGCCACAGTCTTAAAATAACTACAAACTGGCCTGGCATGGTGGCTCACGCCTGTAATCCCAGCACTTTGGGAGGCCAAGGCAGGTGAATCACGAGGTCAGGAGTTGGAGACCAGCCTGGCCAACATGGTGAAACCCCATCTCTACTAAAAATACAAAAAATTAGCTGGGCATGGTGGCAGGCACCTGTAATCCCAGGTACTTGGGAGGCTGGGGCAGGAGAATCGCTTGAATCTGGGAGGCAGAGGTTGCAGTGAGCTGGGATCGTGCCACTGCACTCCAGCCTGGCGACAGTAGGAGACTCTGTCTCAAAAAAACAAAACAAACAAACAATAACAACAAAAAACAACGAACTACAAACCTTTGAGGTAGATGCTGATGCTTTCTCTGCAGATTTATGTCTTCCGATTTTCATGTGGTCAGTGACATCATTGTGCCCTGTGAGTGGTTGATAAATGCGGACAAATGATTTATGCATGTTATACATTTATCATCAACTTTCTTGAGAAATAGATTCAGTATTTACTTTTTCATTAATTACGCACTTTAGTTTTCGAACGTATATGCTGGAGAAATTGATTGCAAAATTTACAAAAGCATTACCAAACAATAAAATAGGCCAGGCACAGTGGCTCACACCTGTAATCCCAGCGTTGGGAGGCCAAGGCAGTAGGATCCCTTGAGGCCAGGAGTTTGAGACCAGCCTGGGCAACAACGTGAGACTCTGTTTCTAGAAAAAAAAAACCAAAAACATTATTATAAACATGAGTTGGGCTGGGCGTGGTGGCTCACGCCTATAATCCCAGCACTTTGGGAGGCCAAGGTGGGCGGATCACCTGAGGTCAGGAGTTTGAGATCAGCCTGGCCAACATGGTGAAACCCCGTCTCTACTAAAAATATGAAAATTAGCTGGGCGTGGTGGTGGGCACCTGTAATCCCAGCTACTCGGGAGGCTGAGAAGGAGAATAACTTAAACTCAGGAGGCAGAGGTTGCAGTGAGTTGAGATGATACCATTGCATTCCAGCCTGGGTGGAGAGTGAAATCCCATCTTAGAAAAATAATAATAATAATAAAAAACATGAGTTGTAGATACACACTGTATAATGAATAACCATTATACCAAAAGTATTCAGACTACTCAATATATGTTCTAAGGCAGGACTCCTCTGCCTTTATTTCCTGAATATATTTTACAGACATGTAAATGTATAATTTCCTGCATCTACTGACCTACTAACTGGTGGCCTGGCAGCTTCCTGTATCTTGCAGGCTTTGGCATGGGGACAGCTGGCTGGTACACCACTTATTCAGCAAGGCACACAATGGTGAATACTCCTCTTACTCCCACCTGGGAATAAAATGAGTTCGTTGTCCCTAACCCCTACTGCCTGATTGCACTTGCTTTGTTATCAGTGGACACCCTACATGCTGTCCTTGAGCGAGTTAGTTATATTGTATTTGGAAAAGATTAGAAAAAGGGAGAAGGGTTATCACTGGTTGTCTTTTAGGTTTAACCCTGTGTTAAAGTGAGAACTTGGTTCTCTGTATATGCATCTCACAAGCTAGTAGATGAGACCAAGGCAGAAGTTGGAATTAAAAAGTTGTGGTCCTAGGCTAGGCAAGGTGGCTCACTCCTGTAATCCCAACACTTTGGGAGGCCGAGGTGAGAGGATCGCTTGAGGCCAGGAATTCCAGACCAGAGTGGGCAACATGGCAAGACCTTGTCTCTACAAAACATTAAAAAATAGCCACGCATGGTGGTGCGTGCCTGTAGTCTTAGCTGCTTGGGAGGTTGAGGTGGGAGGATTGCTTGAGCCCAGGAATTCTAGGTTACAGTGATTGCACCACTGCACTCTAGCTTGGGCGACAGAGCAAGACGCTGTCTCTAAAAATAAAAATATGGTGGCCCAATAGACTCATCCTGGCTTATTTAAATGCAACTATTATACTTAAACTTTGTTAGAAAATGAAGTTTGGGACAAATGCTAAATTAGACAAAATGTTAGAATAACATGTAAACTGGGACTGTCTCAGGGAAACTAGACTGTATAGCCTCCTACAGTTGTATAAGGTACAGGGATGCTTTCCAGTGCTGCTCACGGCAGCCCTTTAACTGTAGTGTCCTAATCTCTGACTGCAATTTGCTTCCTCTCTGGTTCCCTCTAGCCACTCTAATTGTGTTTCAGATTCAAGGAGATCTCCATTCTATGGTCTCCCACCCTGTTCCTGGCTTCCTTTACTTACCAGTTCTGTTTGAATCCCACCTGAATCACTCTCCCCGACTCCTGGAAGCCGTTTGTAACCCTATGATTCAGCTCTGCCAAGATGGCTAAGCCATACCCTGGCTCAAAACACACCCCGTTTTCTCTATCCATATACTAGGCTGCTGAGTACTGCTGGAGAAAACCCCACAACCATGGAGACTGGTACAGATTCATGGGCTCAGATCTCAACTTGGCTCTAAACGCTCCTCCACGGTCCTGTATAAATCCTTGGTCACCTCCCTTTGTTATTCCCACCAGTAATGTTCTGAACAGTCTAAGGCCATACCTCCCTGAAGGAAAAAAAAAAAAAGGTTAAAAAAGGCCAAATGTTTTGAGACAGGGTCTTGCTCTGTTACCCAGGCTGGAGTGCAGTGGGCATGATAGCTCACTTCACTGCAGCCTCGACATCCTGGGCTCAAGTGATCCCAATTAGCCCGGCTAATTTTTTTTTTTTTTTTTTGGAGACAGGGTCTTGCTATGTTGCCCAGGCTGGTCTTGTACTCCTGGCCTCAAGGGATCCTTCCACCTTGGCCTCCAAACGTGTTGGGATTACCAGGTGTGAATCACCATGCCTGGACCAAACCATGTCCTTCCCTCCCTCCCTCCCTCCCTTCCTTCCTTCCTCCCTCCCTCTTTCCTTTCCTCCCTCTCTCCCTCCCTTTTTCCCCTTTCTCCCTCTCTCCCCCTCCCCCCTCCCTCCCCCCACCTCCCCTCTCTCTTTCTTTCAAGACATGGTCTTGCTCGGTCGCCCAGGCTGGAGTACAGTGGAACAATCATAGCTCACTGCAGCCTCAACCTCCTGGGCTCAGGTGCCTCCCACCTCAGCCTCCTGAGTGGCTGAAACTATAGGAGTGTGCCACCATGCCTGGTTAAGTTGTTAAAAAATTTTATAGAGGGCCAGGCGCAGTGGCTCATGCCTGTAATCCCAGCACTTTGGGAGGCCGAGCGTGGAGAAACCCTGTCTCTACTAAAAATACAAAATTAGCCAGGCGTGATGGCACATGCCTGTAATCCCAGCTACTCGGGAGGCTGAGGCAGGAGAATCGCTTGAACCCGGGAGGCAGAGGTTGCGGTGAGCCAAGATTGCACCATTGCACGCCAGCCTGGGCAACAAGAGGGAAACTCCATCTCAAAAAAAAAAAAAAAAAAAATTATAGAGACAGGGTTCTCACTGTGTTACCCAAGCTGGTCTTGAACCCCTGGGCTCAAGTGATCCTCCTGCCTCAGTCTCCCAAAGTGCTGGGATTACAGGTATGAGGACTTTTAAAAAAGTAATGTAAACATGCATCCCCATTCAACCTCCACCATCCTCACTGTAGAAAAATAAGACTTGACCCATTAGTTTATGAAGAGATTGAAGGATTCAATTATGAACCACATCCATTTCTTTCCATCCACATCTACACTGCTTCTTCCCCGCTTTCCTCCAGGCCCAGGGGTGAGGAGTCCCTTCTCTGGCCAGCAGATCCATCTGTGCCCTGCATTCCATCACCTTTGGTACTTGCCTCTATCAAATGCTGCTTTTATTCTCCCATAGCTTTTGTTTATCCTTCCTTCTAGTTTTTCCCCTTAGGCTTGTAAACAGACTCAAGTTTTTCCTATCCTAAAAATAAATAAGTAAACAAATAATTGAATAAATGAACATGTTTAAAGCCCTCCCTTGATGATGCATCTTCCTCTGGTTACAGCTAGCTTTTTGAGTTGTCCATACTTGCTCTATCCAATTCCTCATTTTCCATTTTCTCCTTAAACTATCTGGGATCTGTCTTCTGCACCCACCATTGTACAAAAACTGTTGGCAAAAGACACCATTGACTGCGTGACTGCTTTCTTGCCAAATCCTGTGGACATTTTTTTGGCCTTATATAACTGTCCTTTCTATTGCATTTGATACAATTTACCACTTTGATCTTGAATCTGTTTCTTTGGCTTCTGGAATGCCACCTTCCTGATCCTCCTTCTGAACTTCCCTATTTCTTCTTGCTCATGAGTTCTCACGCTCGCTCGCTCTCAGACTTTTCAGTTTATCCTTCTTCAGTGTTGTTGACATCCAGTGTAAATGGGCCAGGTGCGGTGGCTCATGCCCGTAATCCCAGCACTTTGGGAGGCCGAGGCAGGAAGATAAACTGAGGTCAGGAGTTCGAGACCAGCCTGGCCAACATGGTAAAGCCCCATCTCTACTAAAAATACAAAAAATTAGCCAGGCATGGTGGCACATGTCTGTAATCCCAGCTACTCAGGAGGCTGAGGCAGGAGAATTGCTTGAACCCAGGAGATGGAGGTTGCAGTGAGCCAAGATCGTGCCACTGCACTCCAACCTGGGTGACAGAGAGAGACTCTGTCTAAAAAAGAAAACAAAACAAACAAACAAACAAAACAAAATTTCATGTGTTTCATTTTGGGCCAGAAATACAACAGTAGTAATGGTGTGCCTGTCCTTCACAGTGCTTCATATTAGGAGGCCAAGATGTCAATTTATTCCATTAATGATGATGTTAATCTGGATTACTTTCTCAAGACAGCCTCTGCCAGATCTCTTCACTATAAACATACTATTTTTCCCTTTGTAATTAATATGAGGAATGACAGTTTGAAACTGTATAAATATTCTGTTCCTCATCAAACTTTGACCCACTAATTTTCGCATCCATTGATGAGTCTTTTTGTGTGTATACTTTTCAATTTAAGAAGTGAATTATAGGCCGGGCACAGTGGCTCGTTCCTGTAATCCTAGCACTTTGGGAGGCCAAGGCAGGCAGATCATCTGAGGTCAGGAGTTTGAGACCAGCCTGGCCAACATGGTAAGCCTCCGTCTCTACTAAAAATACAAAAAATTAGCCAGGCATGGTGGCACATGTCTGTAATCCCAGCTACTTGGGAGGCTGAGGCAGGAGAATTGTTTGAACCCGGGAGGCAGAGGTTGCAGTGAGCTGAGATTGCACCACTGCACGACTGCACTCCAGCCTGGGCGACAGAGTGAGACTCTGTTTCAAAAAAAAAAAAAAAAAAAGAAGAAGTGAATTATAACAAAGTTGAATTCTGAAGCTGAGGTCATGCATTTGAGAGGAAAATTGAGAAACAATGGAATGGGCCATTTTTGTTTTTGTTGTTTTGTATTATTTGGAATGCACCTTTAATCATTACATTTAGAATCCTTTACACCTGTAATCCCAATTACATGTAGAATCCTTTCTACATTTAGAACTCTACTGTGTACCAGGTAGTTTACTAGAAAGTATTTTAAATATTTTATTTTTACTTTTATTTTTTATTTTCCCATAAGTCTTTTGCACTCGTATTTTTAATATTTGAAGCCAGAAGTTACTCCCTAATCTTTATATCTATGTTCACTGTTATTTTCCATGAAAATTCATTTTTTTCAATTTTATTTTGACAAATCATTGTATATATATTTATGGGGTGCAATGTGATGTTTTGATACATGTTTACATTATGGAATGATTAAACCAGTCTAACAAATCGATCAACTCACATGCTTATCATTTCCATTGATGATTCTTGCCTGAAATAACTATTACCGAAGTGTTTGTTGAATGTTGATTTTTCCATTATCATCATTCTTTCTTCATTTATTAGATGGGATGTTACTGCAATGAAGCGAATTCTCTTCTCCCCATGTATTTATTTATTTATTCATTTTTGAGATGGAGTCTCGTTCTTGTTGTCCAGACTCAAGTGCAGTGGTGCAATCTCGGCTCACTGCAACCTCGGTCTCTTGGGTTCAAGCTATTCTCCTGCCTCAGCCTCCCGAGTAGCTGGGATTACAGGCATGCACCACCATGTCCGGCTAATTTTTATAATTTTAGTAGAGATGGGGTGTCACCATGTTGGCCAGGCTGGTCTCGAACTCCTGACCTCGTGATCTGCCCGCCTCGGCCTCCCAAAGTGCTGGGATTACAGGCCTCATTTATGTTTTTACGAAATTATTTACATCATCATGAACTCAGCGATTCTGATTTTATCCTATAGGGAATGATCCATTAGTAGTACTTAATACATTGTTGCCCACGTTGTCCAATATTTGGCTACTGGGAGTCCCTTCATGTTGGCTCCTGTATCCTTTCAATATGTCCTCATCACTCTTTGAGCACTTAATTTCTGGCACCACAAGATATTCCAGGCTCATCTTTTACTTTTCCTGCCCTAGCCTTGGAATCAGTCATTTTTACAAAGAGCTCTGGGTTTTTTGTTTTTGTTTTTGTTTTTTTTTTTTTTCTGTTTAAATTATAAACACTGATGCTATTATAAAAAATGGTGGCACGCACTTTTTATTTTCTTTAATCAGAAAAATAAGCCCTGCGCTTCTGGGATGGAGGCCCCAGGTGAGCACCAGAGGAAGCGGCCTGGGTGGGCAGGGAGCAAGGGGACCAGGGGCCAGAGTAGATGCTGCACCAGGAGCTCTGGTTTCTTATATTGGAGAATGGTATTATTAGAAACCAAGCTCTGGGCAGTAGTTATAACATTTAAATTATGATGTAAAAATTAACAGTGTCTTATAATAAGCTTTTTAAGAGTAACTGTATTTTTAAAACTAAGGTTAAAAGCTTAATTAATGCCTCTATCATTATTTAGTATGTGTATGTTGAAATTCGTATATTTAAATGTGTATATATTGAGGTATATTAAATAAATTCTTTTAGAAAAAGAGAAACATATGTACAATAAAGAAAACTAGTAGCTCATCAATAAAAATACTGAGACTGCATTGAATATACAGTTTTTTCTCAATGTAAGACAATAAAGAATTTACTTTCTAAGGTGGTGGATATACCAATTACACTGATTTGATCTTTACAAATTATATGAATGGGCCAGGCACGGTGGCTCACGCCTGAAATCCCAGCACTTTGGGAGGCTGAGGTGGGTGGATCACCTGAGGTCAGGAGTTCCAGACCAGCTTGGCCAACACGGTGAAACCCCGTCTCAAAATACAAAAAATTAGCTGGGCGTGGTGGTGGGTACCTGTATCCCAGCTACTCGGGAGGCTGAGGCATGAGAATCGCTTGAACCTGGGAGGCAGAGGTTGCAGTGAGCCGAGATTGCCCCATTGCACTCCAGCCTGGGTGACAAGAGCGAAAACTCCACCAAAAAAAAAAAAAAAAAACCCTCCAAAGAAAACAAATTATATGAATGTATTAAATTATCACATGAAGGCCAGGCACAGTGGCTCACACCTGTAATCCCAGCACTTTCGAAGGCTGAGATGGGAGGACTGCTTGAGCCCAGGAGTTTGAGAGCAGCCTGGGAAACATAGCAAGACATCATCTCTGCAGAAAATAATGAATTAGCCGGGCGTGGTGGTGGCACCTGTGGTCCCAGCTGCTTGGGTGGCTCAGGCAGAAGGATCACTTGAACTCAGGAGGTTGAGGCTGCAGTGAGCTATGATCCTGCCACTGTACTCCAGCCTAGGCAACAGAGTGAGACTCTATCTCAAAAACAACAAAAAAAATTATGACATGTACCCCGAAAATATGTACCTCTATTATGTATCAGTTTAAAAAATTCCTGGTCAGGTGCAGTGGCTCATGCTTGTAATCCTAGTACTTTGGGAGGCTGAGGCCAGAAGATCGCTTGAGGCCAGGAGTTCAGACCAGCCTGGGCAACATAGAGAGACCCTGTCACTACAAAACAATTGTTTTTTTTTAAATTAGTGAAGCATGGTGGTGCACGCCTATAGTCCTAGTTACTTGGTAGGCTGAGTCACGAAAATCGCTTGAGTCCAGGATGTCGAGGCTGCAGTGAGCTATGACTACACCACTGCACTCCAGCCTGGGTGACAGAGTGACTCTGTCAATTAGTCAATCCTAAAAAAAAAAAAAATTACTGTCTTTTTTTTCTTTTTTCCTTTGGAGGCAGGGCCTTGCTGTGTTGCCCATGCTGGTCTCAAACTCCTTGGCTCAAGCCATCCTCCCACCTCAGCCTTCTAAGTAGCTTGGACTACAGGGGCACACCACCCACCCCCAACAGAATTCACTTTCCACATAGAAAGCTGAGAGGTTTTACCTCCCATAACTTAAATGTGTACTCTTTAAAAGGTCTGCATTCTGCCGAGAAGTCTAGGGAAAAAGAAAATCTAAAACCTTAAAAAGTAAAAAAAAAAAAAAAAAAAAAAAAAAAAAAAAAAAAAAAAAAAATTCTGCTAGTTTTCATGTTTACATGCTGCATTTGAGTGCTTCTGCTATAGACAACTATAGAAGAATCAGCAAACAAACAATAGTAAAGGGCTCCTAACTTCTAGAGGAGCTAAAATCCTTAAGGTTATGTTACCTTCTCTTGTGGTTTTCAGAAAGCATCGTCACTTTGGTTATTATATAGATAAGGCTATGGCTACTTGGAGTTCTCAGGTATCTGTATTCTGATCAGACATCTCTTTAGAATGTTGTTCTTTTTCAGGATCAGGCCCCAAATTCAGAATAAAACTGACAAGGTATCTGTAGTATGAGAAACATATTTGGTCTTTGTCCCTAGTTCCTGACAGAGTACCCCAAACCTTTAGGATTTCCTACTGATAGGAATGACTTTTCTTATTCATGAGCCCCGCCCCCCCCACCCCGTTTTTTAGACAGTCTCACTCTGTCACCCAGTCTCACTCTGTTGCAGTGGTGCGATCTTGGCTCACTGCAACTTCCGCTTCCTGGGCTCATGGAATTCTCCTGCCTCAGCCTCCCAAGTATAGGACTACAGGTGTGCGCCAGTATGCTGGGCTAATTTTTGTATTTCTAGTGGAGACAAGGTTTCATCATGTTGTCCAGGCTGGTCTCAAACTCCTGACCTCAGGTGATCTGCCAGCCTCAGCCTCCCAAAGTGCTGAGGTTATAGGCTTGAGCCACTGCGCCTGGCCTCATGAGCCCTTTTTGATCATACCTGAGTTTAGGCTAAAAGATGACTTTGCATAGAGCTCCTAGATAATCTCAAGATAAGGCTGGTCACCTGAAAGACCAAGTGATTAGAGGGTTGGAATTTTCAGCCCCATCCCTGACAGGTGCAGAGGGGTGGGCTAGAGATCAAGCTCTACAAAAACTGAAAGATTTGATAAGCATCTGGGTTGCTGAACATGTGGAGGTACCGGAGGGTAGCACCAGTTGAGGGCATGGAGCTTCCATGCCCTTCCCTGACACCTTGCCCTGTGCATCTCTTCCATGTGGCTGTTCATTTGTACCCTTTGAAATATCCTGGTAAATGTTAAGTAATGCTTCCCTGAGTTCTGTAAGCTGTCCTAGCAAATTAATTGAATGGGAACTCCCCAGTTTACAGCTGGTTGGTCAGAAGTAAAGGTCACAACCTGGGACTTGCAACTGGCATCTGAAGTGGGATGGGGGCAGTCTTGTGGGACTGAGCCCTTACCTTGTGGCATCTGATGCTATCTCCAGGTGGTGTCAGAATGGAACTGAACTGAATTATAGGGCATCTAGCTGGTGTTTGCTGGAGAAGAGCTTGGTGTGTGAGGAAAACCCCAACACATCTTGTCACAGATGTGTTCTGTGCTGAGTAAGAGTAGGAGAACAGGTTTTTTTTTTTTTTTTTTTTTTCCTATTACGGTATCTTACACCCAAACCATCTTTTGCATTCTCCTAGATGGCTGCTTGCTTCCTCATCCTGTGACCCACAATGGCATCACAAGCAAAAATGTGGGTAGGACGTGTATTACAAATAATAATTACAGGCCAGGCTGGTGGCTCACGCCTGTAATCCCAGCACTTTGGGAGGCCGAGGTGGGCAGATCACTTGAGGGCAGGAGATCGAGACCAGCCTGGCCAACATGGTGAAATCCCATCTCTACTAAAAATACAAAAATTAGCTGGGTGTGGTGGTGCTGCCTGTAATCCCAGCTACTTGGCGGACTAAGGCAGAATAATTGTTTGAACCCAGGTGGAGGTTGCAGTGAATTGAGATTGTGCCACTGCACTCCAGCCTGAGTGATAGAGCAAGACTCCATCTCAAAATAAATAAATAGGTATGATAGGTATGTGTGTGTATATCTATATCTATATCTTATATATATATATATGTGTGTGTGTGTGTGTGTGTGTGTATATAATATAGAGAGAGAGGGTCTCGCTCTGTCACCCAGGCTGGGATGCAGTGGGGTGATCATGGCTCACTGCAGCCTCCACCTCCTGGGCTCAAGTGATCCTCCCACCTCAGCCTCCTGAGTAGCTAGGACTACAGGCATGCCCCACCACACCCAGGTACTTTTAAAAAGATTTTTTTTTTTTGTAGAGATGGGGTCTTGCTTTGTTGCCCAGGCTGGTCTCGAGATCCTGGACTCAAGCAATCCTCCTGCCTCAGCCTCCCAAAGTGTTAGGATTACAGGTGTGAGCCACTTCACCTGGTCGCTTCATTTTCTTTATGAACTCTATAGTAAACTTTTATATTTCAGGCTCACAATATAGGGAAAGCTGTCAAATAAAAAAAAAGTTCAACTTTCTTTAGGTTAATTTTGTGTAGGTAAAATAGTATAATGAAATTATATCTTTTCTTTTTTTTTTGAGACGGAGTCTCGCTTTGTCGCCCAGGCTGGAGTGCAGTGGCACGATCTCGGCTCACTGCCAGCTCCGCCTCCCGGGTTCATGCCATTCTCCTGCCTCAGCCTCCGAGTAGCTGGGACTACAGGCGTGCACCACCACGCCCGGCTAATTTTTTGTATTTTTAGTAGAGACGGGGTTTCACCGTGTTAGCCAGGATGGTCTCGATCTCCTGACCTCGTGATCCGCCCGCCTCGGCCTCCCAAAGTGCTGGGATTACAGGCGTGAGCCACCGCGCCTGGCGAAATTTTATCTTTTCAAGCAGGGTAGGACAAACTCACGTTCACATGTAAGGACTAACAAAGTAACTTAACAAATCAACTTGTAAAGATTTGACTGCTAAGTTTAAAATACTTCCATTGTTTGCTACTGATTATAGTGCACTCTGTACAGGACAGATTCTAACACCCTGAAGATTTCACTAGGCCTTCTCTGTTCCCTTGTTCTTGCCCCCATTGTTATCATAGACTAAATAGTTACAGGTAGACCCCTTCATTGCCTCCATTTGGATACTTTTGGTTACTATAAGCAAGGAGCCAGAACAATCTGGCCTTTCAGTAGGCGGTCTCTGCTTTCTCTTCACAATGGCCTAAATGTCCTTGCTAGAAAATTAGAGCTGTGCTGCCCAATATAGCAGCCACTAGCCACACACATGCTTATTTAAATCTAAGTTTAAATTAATTAAAATTAAAATGTTAAATTTGGTTCCTCAGTCCTACTGGCCACATTTTAAATGTTCAATAGACACTTGTAGCTAGTGGCTACTGCATCGGACAGCACAGACATAGAGCATTTTCATCATTGTGGAAAATCCTGCGCAGCAGCCCTGGGCCAGAGAGTCGGTCTTCTGGAAAGAATGAAAAAGAATAGTCTCAGAGCCTCAGGAGGAAGGACTATACTAGAAACAGGCTTCTCAGTGTAAGCTGATACTGCTACCAGGTGCATAAAACTGACAGACCGTTCCAGTGCACCTAAGACTCAGGATTTCCAGAACTATTTTAGCCTAGAGGCAGATGGCTTCATGAAGGTAGACTGCTACTAAAATTGGAAGACGAAGTAGGGCTGAGTAAATCAGTAACCGAAATCTAGTTGTGGTTGCCTGGGAATTGGTTTTTATGTTCTATTTTCTGACAGACATAGACAAAGCCCCTTTCTTGCTCCGCTTCTTTGTTGTTGTTGTTGTTGTTGTTGTTTTGAGAGGGTCTCATTCTGTCGTCCAGGCTGGAGGGCAGCTGTACAATCACGGTTCACTGCAGTCTCTACCTCCCGGGCTCAAGCCACGGTTCACTGCAGTCTCTACCTCCCGGGCTCAAGCAATCCTCCCACCTCAGTCCCCCGAGTAGCTGGGACTACAGGTGTGCACCACTTACGCCCAGCTAATTTTTCTAATTTTTGTAGAGACGGGGTTTCACCACGTTACCCAAGCTGTTCTTTCTCAATTTCTAGAGCTCAGTTTCATAGTCTGTATCAATGCCACTGGGACGAACACATTCTCTCAAAAATTCATTACCAGTAGACCTCCAACCTAAATTTAAACTTCTAAACTAAAAGCACAATTCCTTCCTTGGTTGGCATGATATTTCTGTTATCTGATTTTTGGAAAGGGTGCACTTAAAACTTATGAGGGAGGACGTGAAGTGGGATAGGAAACGGGAGAGAACTGAGCAAGGACATGGTCTTAGATACAGTTTAGCCTTGGCGTCCACAGCGGGAAACATTTGCAGTAGTCCTGCTTGAAGCAGGGGCCAGGGATTTTGTATCCTAGAATCATTCATTGGCTGTAAGGGCAGATAATCAGAGGTCGCAGGGGTAAGCTGCACTTGAAATAGATGTGGGATGGGGTGCTAGCTGGTGAAGAGAGCCGGGCAGGGCACCAATAGCATCTACTACACCCAGGTCCACAGGCTACATCAAATGGATACCACTGAACATAAGTCACCATGGATTATATTTAGAAATACCTTCATAATATAAGAAACCAGTTTAAAGGAGTAATATCTGCATGAATATAATGCTAATAAAGACTATGTGTACTGTATAATTAAGACTATGCCTATTTTCCACCATTTTAAAGAAATTATTTATTTATTTATTTAGAGATGGAGTTTCACTCTTGTTGCCCAGGCTGGAGTGCAGTGGCGCAAATTCGACTTGCTGCAACCTATGCATCCTGGGTTCAAGCGATTCTCCTGCCTCAGTCTCTCAAGTAGCTGGGATTACAGGTGTATGCCACCACGCCCAGCTAATTTTTGTATTTTTAGTAGACACGGGGTTTCGCCATGTTGGCCAGGCTGGTCTCGAACTCCTGACCTCAGCTGATCTGCCCACCTTGGCCTCTCAAAGTGCTGGGATTACAGGCGTGAGCCACCGCGCCTGGCCCATTTGTTAGAAATTTTAAAAGCCTTGGCTGGGCTCAGTGGCTCATGCCTGTAATCTCAGCACTTTGGAAGGCCAAGGCTGGTGGATCATTTGAGGTCAGAAGTTCGACACCAGCCTTGCCACCATGGTGCAACACCGTCTCCATTAGAAATACAAAAATTTGCCAGGCATGGTGGCAGGCGCCTGTTATCCCAGCTACTTGGGAGGCTGAGGCAGAAGAACCACTTGAATCTGGGAGGCAGAGGTTTCAATGAGCCAAGATCATGCCACTGCACTCTAGCCTGGGCAACAGAGCAAGATTCCATCTAAAAAAAAAAAAAGGGAAATTAAAAAGCCTTTTAAAATAGCTTATTTTAATAGGTGAATCTAGATAAAACTATAAAAACTACATGATACAGAAATGTTTCTACTTCCACTTTGTGTGTGGACTTTTAAAGGTTAAATACCTGACATCTTTTTCTTTTTCTTTTTTGGAGATGGAGTCTCACTCTGTGGCCCAGGCTGGAGTGCAGTGGCCCAACCTCAGCTCACTGTAACCTCCGCCTCCTGGGTTCAAGCGAT